>NW_006775603.1:375824-397741 GCF_000442215.2 Lipotes vexillifer
AGAGTGGGGAACTTAGCTGACAGCCTGAACAGCTTTAAGAAAGACAGATGCAAAGACAAATGGTGGAGTGGAACATTGAATTAGGGCTTCAACGAGCTCTTGAACTAAGTGAGGAATAAGGAAAATTGATTTTTTTAATCTATCCTCACATTTTTAGAATGCTTTATATTGTGATATGAATATATATGTACATGGGCATATATATGTCTGTGTTTGTGTGTGTGTCTGTGTGTGTGAGGGAGGGAGAGAGAGAGAGAGAGAGAGAGAGAGAGAGAGAGAGAGAGAAAGAGAGAAATTTATAGTAGATGCAAGCTTTCTGGTTATTGGAAAGATAAATTGCAGAGTGGAGTAGCAATTAATCAAGAGACTCAACTCTAGCCCTATTTATTTTTGCTTACTAAGAAGTTTTCCTATTACTCCTTTACATCATCGGTTATAAGAGGTACACTTTAGTTATATTTTAACATCTCTAAAATCAGGGTGTATCTTACAAATAATAGTGTCTTCCAACTGTTGTTGGTGAGGCCTGTGAGGACCTGGTCGCCATTGTCTTTAAATGCACGTATGTGGAAATAGCTTTCCATATTGTCACAGCTACTGTGGTTGAGTTATGTGCATTATTGGTATCACACATGTTGATTTTAATTGCTGTTTAAATCTCTTCAAAAAGAAGACAATACGCTTTAGCTTTACACTGAAAGTTTATTTCATATAAAGAAAAATAAAATTAAAAAATCATGTCTAAATAATGCTGAAAGGACTCTTTGAATAAGTGTGAAACAAAATTTCAATGTAAGAAAGTCTTGTGTCATAGTTTAATTGGGAACATTTTTTTTTCTTAGTAGTACTGTACATAAAATCAAGGTGCATCTTTTGTTTTTGTTTTTTTTTGTGGTACGCGGGCCTCTCACTGTTGTGGCCTCTCCCGTTGCGGAGCACAGGCTCCAGACGCGCAGGCTCAGCGGCCATGGCTCACGGGCCCAGCCGCTCCGCGGCATGTGGGATCTTCCTGGACCGGGGCACGAACCCGCATCCCCTGCATCGGCAGGCGGGCTCTCAACCACTGCTCCACCAGGGAAGCCCCATGGTGCATCTTTGATAAATGACATATTAGAGTCAAAGAAATGCAATAATTTATTCCCTCAGGTACAGTGAAACATGAGCTATTCAAAACCCAGTCTTCCATAACTTTTTGACTTCACTACTAATTATACACTTATGTCAGTATAACTAGGGGGAAACAAATCTCTTTGGTAGCAAATAAACAGCATCAGAGGACCTGGGGATAAATTTGGAGTTTGGGATTATCATATACACACTACTATATAAAAAACAGATAATCAACAAGGACCTACCATATAGCACAGGAAACTCTACTCAATACTCTGTAATAACCTATATGGGAAAAGACTCTAAAAAACAATAGACATATGTATATGTGTAACTAAGTCACTTTGCTGTATACCTGAAACTAACGCAGCATTGTAAATCAGCTATACTCCAATACGAAATGAACATTTTTTTAAATAATAAGAAAAATGACTATAGTTGAGAAAATCTGAAGAGCACGTAATGAATCCCATTACTACTGCCTTGATCCAAACTACCGTCTCCCACCGGAACTATTGCAAGAGCCTCCTAAACAGCCTCCCTGCAAACATTTCAGTGGCTTCCGATTGCATTTAGACGAAAATCTAAATTCTTCAGGGGCACCTGCAACTTCCACCTTCTTGAACTGGACTGGCCTTGCCCACCTCGCCTTTCTGCTACTCTGCCGTGCCAGACGTCTTCCCACTTTATCACCGTTAACTGGCTCTTGTCTCATCCTGCAATGCCCTCCTTCCAGCTCTGATTTACTGTCTCTTGTCATTCAGCTCAGAAGTCACTGTCTCAGAGAGACCTTCCTTATCCAGTCAATCTCAAATAGTTCTTTAGTGGTTATCATATCACATGGTTTTATTTTGTTTTTATAGTCTGTGTCACTCTGACGTGACCTTAATTTTTCACTTCTTAGTTGACCGTGTCTCTCTTACTAAAATATAACTGTACCAGAGACGGGGACAGGAAGGGTTTTTCTGTCTGTTCACTGCATTTCCTACCACTGTAACATTACTAACCATTTGTTGAATGGATGAATAAATAAATTGTAATTGGACAGCCTAGTATGAAGGAAAAAGTGCTTTAATGAGCTGGGGAGATCTACAAAAGCATATTTACATATAAATATATAAATAAATATAAAAATATAACTATAAAAGTCTACCCCCAAATTGAAAATTATTTCAGGAAGAATTGGAAGCTTAAGAAACAGAAAATGGAACATGTAAGGAAGTGGAAGAAACAAAGAATGACGGACTCCAGCCATGATGGTGCTCACTTAGGCACAGATTAGAGCCAGCTATGTTGATGACGTGTTACAAACACTGATGATGGAGAGAAGAGACAGACGGCTGAGCAGCTTGGATGTCTTGAGGTGGGGAGAGTGCACCTGTTTCACCGCAAAGATTTTTTCTCTAGTTAAGACCAATGATTACCAATAAAATGCACACATATATGCAAACACACACTACCTACATATACATAGGTAGCTTTATGTACTGCTTTCTCTTTTAACATCAGATTATAATATTAAAGCATTTACTTGTTATTTAAATTTCACATGAATATTATTTTAAAGGCTGTACACTACTCCATTGTAATTATGGATGATCATTTACTTGAAGTTTTCTTTATTTTAGATGTTCACATTGCTTCCATTTTTTAACTGTGACACTAACTTCACAATAAACATCTTTATACCTAAATATTGGCTCGTATTTCACATTCTTTTATTAGATGTGCTTGCGAGAAGTAGAATTATTGAGATGTTGTTGATGAATGAAACCAAATTAATTTTTTAAAATTTTGCCACAAAATCCACTCCCAAGAGCAGTTTTGAGAATACATCAGTAAAAATAACAGAAAGGAGACTTCCCTGGTAGGGTAGTGGTTAAGAATCCGCCTGCCAATGCAGGGGACAGGGGTTCAAGCCCGGGTCCGGGAAGATTTCACATGCTGCGAAGCAACTAAGCCCATGCACCACAACTACTGAGCCTGTGCTCTAGGGCCCGTGAGCCACAACTACTGAGCTGCGCATTGCAACTCCTGAAGCCTGTGTGCCTAGAGCCCGTGCTCCACAACAAGAGAAGCCACTGCAGTGAGAAGCCCGCTCACTGCAAGGAAGAGTAGCCTCCGCTCGCCACAACTAGAGAAAGCCTGTGTGCAGCAACGAAGACCCAACACAGCCAAAAATAAATAAATGAATTAATTAATTTTAAAAAATGACAGAAAGAAACAAAATTTTCACTTGATCTAAGTTTAATTACTAGTAAGAGTGATTATATTTTATATGACAATTAGCTGCTACATGTATTTTTTGTCTCTTTTAAATTAGCTCACTTTCTTCTTTGGTTGTTCTTTTAAATTTGGGGTCTACTAAATATATTAATCTAACTTTTCTTGTATAGTACATATGAGACTGTTTTTCTGTTGGTGTTTTCATTCTGGTATGTTTTGGGTGACAGAAGCAGTTAGTGGTCTGACAGCCACCTTTGGTGGAAACAGACCTGCTCAGGGGGCTTCAGGGTCATGTGATAGTCTGGGGAGACTGAGTGGTCTCCTAGGGTGACAATTATAGTAAGAACCCCAAGGTGGCGCTGGGGGTAAGGAGGGAGCCATGTGGCTTTGGTTAGTGGGTTGAACGTGGTAAATTAGGGCATCACACTCATCTGAATATGACCAGAAAGCTATCAACTGAGAAAGACAGTGTGATATGGAGAAGTCAATGGTGGGAGTTTCTTCATCGTATCCAATGTTTCAGTTAAGTGGGCTGAAGCCAGACTGATTTTTGTGCCTTTACAGGTAAATATGAATAAAATGAAAAAATAATACAAAAATCCTCTAATATGACAGCAAATTTAAAATCTGCACTGGTGGTAATCAGAAAACAGAATGTGAAATTTGATGCTAAGAACCAATTTAATAGAGAAAAGAGGGTGATAAGGGAAAAAATATGTTTCCTACAAAGGAAACATATTTATGTTTTGGTTGGATGACGATTAACTTGTTTCTTTATCCTTGTAATTAAAATCACCCAAATATATCTATGTAAAATTAATTTTCCATGAAACACAGTGAAACATTTCATTGTACCTTCTGATGCTTTTGTTCAGTTTAGCAAAAACTTCCTCTATTTAGTATTGTTATGTGTCCATTTGCTCATATTTGTTCTTTAATAACACCCAGCATTTGTAGGTTGGCACTCCATATCTCTATTTTTTCCCTTATCACCCTCTTCAGAGGAGAGGGCACAGGCGTGGTTGCCTCAGGTGGCAATCCGGGTCCACATCCTGTCAAAGGAGAGGGTGCAGGGAGGATGGGAAAGGTTCAGCCTGAGGTGCAGGTCTGAGAGCGCGTGGCCGGTCCAAGCAGATTGCTCATTAGAGGAGTTCCACGTTGGGTCGAAACAGCTGCCCTCCAGTGTCCCCACTGTGAGTGTAATTGGCAGCAGGTTCTTGAAGGAAGACCTGAGGAAATACCACCCTGGCTGCTTCAGAGGGGAACAAGAGAGTCGATACCTTTCATTCGAAACGTGTCCGTTTATGACCTCAGGGTATCTTAGTTACTAAAGATGTTTTTCTGGTCTCTTCTGAAGGTGTCACTTCTTACATAAAGCAGCAGGAGTGTGTGATGGTCAGTAGGCTCAACAAGACCCAGCAGACTCTGTAATATATTGACAGTCCATTGTTTTCCCTGAACACTACACATTTTTGCATAAGCATGTCTGTTCCATAATAACATCCTTTCACTTGATCTGGCTTAGTGTATTTCAGATAATCCTTGAATCCTTTCTGCACAACTTGCCTGCTCCCTGTTTTAATTTCCTTTTCTTCCAGGGCCTGTTTCACCCAGAAACAGAGAATTGATTGTAGCTCGTGTCCTCCTTTTGTGCCGTCTTCCTCTGAACATTTGAACAGTTTCAAATCACATCAACTTTCTCCTGGTTTAATGCTCTCCAATGGCACTCCACTGCACTTCAAATAACCCTCAAACTTCTCACCATGGTCTACAGGATCCTATGTCATCTTCCGCCAGCCTTCTGACCTCATCTCCTATGGCTGATTACCCTTGATGACCATATTCTAAACACATTGACTTGCTTACAGTTCCTTGAATACCTACCTGAAACTCTATCTGGGTCAGATTCTTCCCTCTGCTTATACACCATGAGGCTTCTGCTCAAGTCTCAGTATTTCAGAAACCTTCCTTGCTGCCCTACTTAGAATACAACTGCCCCAGTCACTCTCTAGTCCCTTACCACACTTTCCCCTGTCGCTGACAATGCTGTCATAAATCAGTTTTGCCCTGCATCTTACTGCTACTACGTGTTAACGTTCTCCTAGGCGTGGCTCAGACACTCAGGATATTCATGTATCATTAGATCAGATGAGACCTAATCCATGCTGCAGCCAGGTGGGAGACCTCAAGGCTTCTAGGGAATGCAAAATAATGTTAGCCATTCTGGGCTGTGCCGAAGCCTTCACCACCTGGCTCTAAATCTTTCCTCTGCTTTTTTGTCTGAAATTATATTATTGACATGTTGTCTTATTTAACATCTATCTTCCCCAGCTAGAAATGAATTTCTAGGATGTCAAGAGCTTTGTTAGATGCATAAACTAACGTTATGTCCTACCCTAGAACAGTACCTGGCACATAGCAGGCTTTTCAAAAAGTATGTGCTCAGTAAAGGAGGGGGGGAGTGAATAAATGAATGACAGAAAGTCTTTCTATGCAAGAACTATAATTTATATTCTCAGTACAGTTTCACTAACCTCAACTACGTGCATGATGGCTGTGGTAGTCTGGGTTCTCCAGAGAAACAGAAGCAATGGGAGATAGATGATAGATAGATAGATAGATAGATAGATAGATAGATAGATAGATAGATATGAGGAGATTTATTATAAGGATTGGCTCACATTGTTATGGAGGCTAGCATCCACCCTTCCTCCATCTTTTTATTCTATTCAGGCCCTCAATGGATTGGATGACGCCCAGATGTATTGGTGAGGGCAATCTTTCCTCAGTCTATGGATTCAAATGCTGATATCTTCCGAAGACAACCTCTCGGACATGTTTTACCAGCTACCTGGGCATTCCTTCGCCCAGTCAGGTTGACACATGAAATTAAGCATCACGGTGACCATAATAACTTTGACAGACAGGATTTAGGGAAGATATTATGAAAGGTCTTAGGAGGTGTGGAATATCAGGACACATATTACCAAGTGAAGAATATCACCAATATCATTTCATATTAGGGAATATAGATTGGGCATTCTGTCAAGTAGGTAATGTAGCTAGTCACTCTGCAGCCAAACCTCCTAGAGATTAAAGAGCTGATTCTCCCAGGGCTGCTTATTTTCATTCCCCTTCTCTGTTTCCCTGTAGCCTGTCGTTTCTTTCCACCGTCACTATCTGACCTTTGGAAGAACAATTTTCTTCCTCTTGTTGGGACTCTGCCCTACTTTCTGTCTCCTGATTAAAATTGCCAATTGGACTGAAGGTCACACTATTGCATCTATTTTTCTACCCTATGCAATTTTGAATTTTTAAAGCAACTTTCATGGGATTTTGTTGTTGCTGAGGACTTTTCAAAACCAACAGAATCAAAATGCAATTGATCTTAGATGAATTTGTTCTCAGCACTGCTACCTCTAAATGCATACCTCTCACATTTGTATTGAGACAGAAGCAACGCCAGTCATTTGTTTCTTGTGAATTTCCCTCAAACGTTACGACCCTCTTGGAGAAGATGGGGGCATTTTCTCTGACCGTTTTAGAATATTTTCAACCCTAATGGGAATATGCAGTTCAGTTCTAGTTACTCTCTGATGGTATGTGATGCACATATATGGTTTATTTCTTGGGAATTTCATATTCACAGATTATTTAAAGAACAACAACAAAAAGGCCCAGAGTCTATAGGTGTATTAGAAAGAAGTGCTGATTATTTTTCTATTTAAATCTCTGTCACTGTAGGAAAATATGATGTAGGGAGCACACTTACGGGTCTGTAGCAGCCCATCTCACAGAGGCCTGGCTTCTGGTGCCCTCTCCATGGACTGGTGTGTCCAGATGACTTTCTAGGTGAGTGTGTGGGTAACATACTGCAAGCCGAGGGGACAGGATGGTACAAAATTGGCTGTAATCAGAGTCTGGAATTACGGGAATATTGAAAACATGATTTGCAATTTTTACTGTGATACTGAGGGCTCTTGAAATTTTACAGAATCAAAATGAGCTTTATTATTCTACAACTGCTCTCACTGAATAACCGTCTCTTGGCTCTATTTTTGCTCTGCAACAACTTACCTCTGATTAATCTTGCAGATTTTTACACGAGCAGAATGTGAGCAGAAAAAACAGTGTGTTAATCAGCTGTGAGTTGTTCATATTAATTGATTAAGCCATCCTAAAGCCATTCCTTTTTGGAATCATAAGAAGGTAAAGATTATGAATTGATGATTACATTGCCATTCTAACCGTCATGAAGTATTCCTACTGCAGAAGCTTGTGTAAAAATGCAGTAATGTTTGTTTACAGATAAGAAAAAATAGCAGAAGTTCTTCCACACAATGGGAAAATGAGGGGAATCAGACGGTTTAGAAGGATAACTGTGCTTTTTTCAGTGTTGTCAGTTAACAACAGCAAGATGCCTGATGTTTCGTGCTCCTAGCCTAGCCAGCGGTGCTACCAGACTTCCCAACAAGCCTCTGGCAAGTTACTAGGGCAGCTGTTAGGTAGGCTTTTGGGTGACGTTGTGCTTAATCACTCAGGCATACAACTGTATTAATTAGCATTTCCTGGTTTTTAAAAAGGTAAAACATGCATGCTATATTTAGCCAAATCTGAAATGCTTTCAGAAGCATGCAGTCTTACCCACAGCCAAACATCTTTTGACTAATATTTTAATGGGTATTTTAAGTAAAACTGTATTAGTATCTTTTAATGAAGACATATTTGGAGACATTAGATTTGGTCAGATGATCGGGTACTCAAGCCATGTTTTGGAATCCGTTGTGATTGTGGGCAAGTTAGTGCATCTCAGGTACTGAATTGTAAAAAGAGGATAACAATAGCTAACGACAGGGTGGTTGTGTGAAGTAAGTGATCTAAAGGATGTAAACTTCTTGGTTCAGTGTCTGGAATGCAGAAAGCAATGAAGAAATGAATTTACTCAACAGTGTTTACTGGGGATTTATGATGTACCAGTCATTGTTCTAGACCCAAACTGTCTAATATGGTAGCCACTGGCCATATGTGGCTATTGAGAACTTGAAAGAAGGTGGTTGGTCCACAAGGAAGTGTGCTGTAAGTAAAAACATAGGCTGGATTTCAAAGCTTTGGAACAAATAAACAAACGAAAGAATGTAAACTATCAGGTGAATATTTGTATATTGATTAGATATTGATATAATATTTTGGATATATTATGGTAAATAAATACAGTATGAAAATTAACTTTATATATTTTTTAAGATGGCTACTGAAATATGTATAACTACACATGTAGCTCACATTTATGGCTCACGTTACCCTTCTAGTAGACAGTGCTGGTCTACATGCTGAGGAAAAAGTGAAAACAAAACAAAACAAAACAAAACCAATAACCAAAAAAGGCTTCTCTCCTATAGAGCTTAGATATCAGGAAGAGGAGACAGATAATGCAAAATGAACAAATAAATATGGTTGACGCTCATTATTTGCTGTTCTCTATTTGTGAATTTGCCTGCTTGCTAAAATGTATTTGTAGCCACTGAAATCAATATTTGTAGCCCTTATGCAATCATTCACAGATACGTGCTGGGTGGCAAAAACTTTGAGTTACCTTATGCGTGTTCTCAGCTGAATCAAACAAGGCGGTTCTCTTCTGGTTTCTGCCCTCATTCTGGAAACAAGTATCCTTTTCATGGACTATTTAGTGCCATGGTTCTACATCTTTTGTGTGTTTCTTTGGGTGACTTTGCTGTTTCCAATGGCCCCCAAGGGTAGTGCTGAAATACTGTCTAGTCTTCCTAAGCTTAAGAAAGCTATGATGTGCCTGATGGAAAATATGTGTATTAGATAAGCTTCATTCAGGCACGAGCTATAGTACCGTTGGCTGTGAGTCCAATGTTACTGAATCAACAGTGTATTAAGTAAGGTGTCTTTGAACAGAAACACATAGAAAACAAGGTTATATATGGATAGGTGGTGAAAATGCTGTGTCCAGAGGTTCACAGGAATCTAACCCTGTATTTCCCTTGGGAATATTGGTTCGGTACTTGCTAATTCAGCATCCTCAGTGACTTTATAAAGCATAACTGCCATAAGTAGCAAGAATTGGCTGTATATAATACGGTCAATGTCAGGTAGTGTTAAATGCTGTGCATAGTGTGAGGATAGAGAGGCTTGGATGTGAAGAGGTGGAAGAATTGCTAATTTGGAAAGGACTCAGCAGAAAATCTCTCCAAGGTTGTCGAATTTGAAAACAGTAGCAGAAGATGAACTTGGAGGCCTCTGAAAGCCAGATCCTACATGCCTTTAGGCCATGGTAAAGATTTGGGATTTTATTCCATATGTGATTGGAAGGCTTTGGAGGATTTTGAAGGGATGTTAAGTTCATATTACATTTTAAAGGGCCACTCACTCCTGTGAGGAGGATAAGTTGTCAGGGGAAAAAGAAAGAGAGACAAGTTAGGTGACTGCTGCCAGAGTTCAGGTGAGAGGTGGTGGTGGCTTGCTGCTTCTCTCATTGCCTGTCATATTTGCCCAGAATTCTAGGCAGACTTTGTCTCTTGGTTTCCTAGTTGTCTCTGTCTCAGTTTTGGTTTCCGCACAAGCTGATCACCTGTTAAGAGCCGGTGTGCAGTAACTTTACTGGAAGTGATCCCCAGAGGCAGGGGCGAGGCACAAGGAGAGAGGCACATGGTGGAGTGTATATCCGTCACAGGATGTATCATTGGGCGAATTACTGCTCTGAGAAACTTAAGGGGCTTAAGCTCCTTGGGGCCCTCTGAGAAGCCTTGAGAATTAGCCTGGGGATGGCAGCTCCTTACCATAGGAGGCTCGGGCAACCTCCTTTCCAGCTGATTGAGGACTGTCCTTGGGAAAATTAACTGTCTGTACTCCTGGGCTGCCCTGGGCAGACTGCCCTGAGCTCCTGTGGCTTCAGGGAAAGCCTGAGGCAGCAAAGTAGAGAGACACAGTGAACCCATGAGGTAGGATACTGGCCGCCTGCCTGGGGACAGATCATCTCAGTACAGCTACAATTGTAGGTGGGGCAAGGGGAGGGCTGAAGGGACACAAAGACCTCCGCTCCACCCTCCAGTTCTCTGCTGACAGTTGAACCTACCTAGAAACCTTGGCATGCATCCCTCACCTTGGAAACCTGTTTAGTACTTTCACTTCTGAGAAACTGGGTTCTGAACCAGATGGACTCCCTGAGACCCTGGTACCATCCTCATCCTGCCGCAGTGTGAGTACTGCTCCTTCCAAGAAACACACTTAGGTATTTGCCACCATAATCGATCCTGGCTGGGCGTGATGATTTTAACTGCAGGCCAGCTTCCTTGGGCACTAGATCTATTGCTGGGTTAGTTCTGGTGCCAATACTTGCTAGATGCTGACCTTGTGAGAGCCACATAATCTCTCTAAACCTCATTCTTTTTAATTAAAAAAGGAATGAAAATAGGACCTCTCTTATAAAGTTGTTGTGGGAATTAAATGAAATGATGCAAGTAAAAGCCTTACCCCAGTACCCGGTACACAGTAAGGCTCAATGCATGTCACTGGTTGCTGTTATCCTAGATGCCCCTACTTCTTCCCATCACCATTTTCCACTTAGTTTTCCTCTCCACTGGCCATGTGAGAAGTCCTAGGTGCTCAGCCATTCTGGGAGTGCTGTTACCACCAGATGTGCAAGTCTCTTGGGTCAGGACTCGGCTCCTACTTTGCTTCTGACCAAGAACATTAGTCTTCGAGGATCTTCACCTATGATGCTCTTTCATGAGTAAGTCCTGAATTAAATCTCATTTGCCAGTCAGGATGTAGTCTATTTTATTCATGGTTTTCTAATTCACATAAAGGATTTTGTCAGATTTTTAAAAATATCTTTATTGGAGTATAATTGCTTCACAATGGTGCGTTAGTTTCTGCTTTATAACAAAGTGAATCAGTTATACATATACATATGTTCCCATATCTCTTCCCTCTTGCGTCTCCCTCCCTCCCACCCTCCCTATCCCACCCCTCTAGGTGGTCACAAAGCATCGAGCTGACCTCCCTGTGCTATGCGGCTGCTTCCCACTAGCTATCTATTTTACGTTTGTCAGATTTGTAGTGGTGATTTTGTTTGTTTATTGAGTTGGAGTGGCTGTTGCTATAGACATTGTTTTTACAGTTTCACTTTTTAATTTTAATGAATAGTTAGTTTTGCCTTCGATCTTTTTCTTTAAAAGGGAATAGGAATAGCAGAGAAAGGAGAATAGTTGTGAGGATAAACAAAGGTAACTGGTTGCTTTCTATACTCTGGTTATCTCTGCATAAATCTTCCTACAAACCTAACAGAGACGCTCTGAGTCCTTGATGGAGCCTTGCTCCAAAATTTATTTATCTCGGAAAGATCGATAGAGCAAGCTAAATTTATATCAGGAAAATTTAGGAGACCGAAGGCTATATTACTTCTGCAGGTGAGCAGTGATTCTAGTTCTAATGAGAATCTGAGAGTATTCCTGGAAGAAAACCTGCTTTTTTTATGTTTTGGGAATGTTTCAAGCTTTTATGAGATGATTTCATATGCTGAATTCTTTGAATTCCCTCTGTGGTGAAGCATGCCTAGCATTTGAATGAAAGAGGAGGGACACAAAGATGCATAAAATACAGCCTCTCCTCTCAAGAAGCTTTCAAACTAGAAGGGACAGTCAACAAATATAATACGGGGTGTTATGAAAAGGTACAAAAGATAATGAAGCTGTTCTTTTATTTCCTTTATTAGTAGAAGTCTTCACGGGAGAAGTCGAATTTGAGCCTTCATTGTGGATGGGTGGGAGCTTGGTACAAGGAGTTAAAAAGTAAAAGGAGACCCCTGGGCATTAGAGGGTGAAGAAATGGTTTAAGCAAAAGCAAAGGTATCAGAGTGTATTGTGAGTTCAGAAAATAGCAAATAGACCAATTGGACTGAAATATAAACTGCCTGGGGTTATCATCTTGAAATTTCTTCACTTCCGTCTTCATGACATCTTTATTTATAGGAAATGTTAAATTTCCTATAGTCCTAAAAAAATAAGCAATGTTAACATTTTATTCTTCAATGTAGATGTCAAAGAAGCATGCTATCACCTAATTTAAAGTACATTTTCTATTTATATATTCCCTTGAATTTTGCATTTTGCACGTTGGGCAGACTTTTCCCCATGTATTTGGTCTTTGTGAAATTTTTAATAATATTTGTATTATATTTTGAATTTTTTAATTAAAAAAATTTTTTTTAATTAATTTTTTTTTTTTTTGGCTACGTTGGGTCTTTGTTGCTGTGCCTGGGCTTTTCTCTAGTTGCAGAGAGCGGGGTCTACTCTTTGTTGTGGTGTACGGGCTTCTCACTGCGGTGGCTTTTCTTGTTGTGGAACACGCAGTCTAGGTGTGCAGGCTCAGTACTTGTGGCTCGTGGGCTCTAGAGCTCAGGCTCAGTAGTTGTGGCGCACGGGCTTAGTTGCTCTGCGGCATGTGGGACCTTCCCGGACCAGGGCTCGAACAGGGCAGGCAGATTCTTAACCACTGCGCCACCAGGGAAGTCCCTGGCATATTTTATTGAGTGGAAGGTAGGAATTATTAATATTAAAACTGAGTTTTATAAGTGGCTACTAAGATGAAAAATCACAGGAAATTTGTTGATTAGGGTGGTTGCTTAACCACTGCACCACCAGGGAAGTCCAGCAGCCACTGTTCTTGATGGCTTTGACCCCTCATCAATCACAGTCTCAGAAGTCCTGCTTTCTTCTCAATGCCGACTCACTGATATCCCTCCAAAAATGTGAAGGTACCTTCTTACCTTACACCTTAGTCCTCTCTGACTTTTTTGGTTTTTAATATAGTTTTCTCATCTCAGAGTTCTTCTCATTACTGGCGCAACCGATACCAGCTGCTTCCCATTCTTGATGTTGTCTACTGTTCTACCTGGTGGTAACTTTTCTGCTTCCAACCAAGCAGGAAGCAGATGTGGTTGCAAGAGATTCAGCTCATTACCTGGCTACAAATATGACTTGGCAGCAGGTCAGCAGCTGGGAGTTGCCAAGTCAAATGCAAAAGAGCGTGTGTGATTTGATTAAGCGAAATATCGAGTTTCCTCTTGCTGACCACACGTCTTCATTTGGGGGCAGCGGGGGCTCCAGCAGAGACATCAGGTGATCGCAGCGGAGGTCTTCTCAGAGTCCCTGTCCCTGCTCTCCAGCCGTCTAACTTTCATATCCCCTCGAAGTTGCTCTCTTAACCTGTCCCACACCAAACTCATTTCCCCCCAAAGCCTGTGATTCCCCTCATCTTTCCTGTCTCTCACGCATAATCATCCACCCCAATTTTTAAATCAGAATCTTTGAAGTCATTCTTGAGCCCTCCATCTTCTTTTTCTAAATATGATTTATCACAAAGTTTAGTCAGTCTACTTTCAAAGTCATCTGCCCATTTCATCAACCATAGCCCTAGACCCGGTCACTATCATCTCTCATCCGGATACCAAAACTGCCCCCTAACATTTCTCCCTGTGGCCCTCCTTGGTCATGTGTCCTTATCTCCAACCCATTCACCACACCACACTGAGAGTGGTCTGTAAAAAACTTCAGTCCTGGGCTTCCCTGGTGGCGCAGTGGTTGAGAGTCCGCCTGCCGATGCAGGGGACACAGGTTCGTGCCCCGGTCCGGGAAGATCCCACATGCCGCGGAGCGGCTGGGCCCGTGAGCCATGGCCGCTGAGCCTGCGCGTCCGGAGCCTGCGCTCCGCAACGGGAGAGGCCGCAGCGGTGAGACGCCCGCGGACCGCAAAAAAAAAAAAAAAAAAAAAAAAAATTCAGTCCTATCAGGTTCTTCTCCTGCTAAAAGCCCTTTTATGGCCTCACATTGCATTTAGAATAAAATCCAACTTTCTTACCTGGTAAGGCCCTGTATTACCATGTCCTACATATTCCCCCAGTTCCCTCTCCCCCACTCCTTCTATGGCTCTCTCTGTCCCAGCTATCATGCGGTGTCTCCTTCTGTTCCTTTAGTTAGCTAAGCTCTGCCTTGCCCCCCACTGACTGCAGGGCTTTTCCTCCTCCTTCAAATAGATGGTTTCTCCTTATCATTCATGTCTCAGGTTAAACATAATCCATCATGACTTGATTCTTAATTCACAGTAACCTCCATCCCCTGTTGTTAATTTTTTTTTTAATAGCACCATTGTTTCCCATCTCTTTCTTAGTATTTGTTTGTAATTATATATATATATAATTTATATATATATAATTATTTTTGCAGTTTGCTCATTTAATACTTACATTCCATACTAGAGAGTAAGGCCCTAGAGGCAGATATAGAGCCCCTAACTCTATACACTCAAAGGTGCTTTGAACATTTAATTTGAATTGATGAATAGAATGGATAGCAAGAAAGAGCGGTGAATTCTGAACAGGCATGGAGATGCTCAGCTCTGTGTCACCACACAGAGAGGTCATATTGATCTTTTATTCGAATCCTTTTGTTTCATTTAATAAAAACTTTTTGTCAGTAAAAGGGGTCTGGGATGTTATTTTCATTTTCAAAATCTTTAAGGAAGAACACCGTTTCATAGAGCTAGGTTAGTGGGAAGGCTTGCCTCCAATGCCAGCGTCTGAGTCGTGCCGCACCCCACACACACCTATCAAACAGAAAGGTGTCTTTGTCCTCTTCAGAATCACATGCTCAGTGAGCCAAAGTCCTTAACACTTCAGTAATTACCAGGCCCCAGTCCTGGGCTCCCCCTTGGTGACTTTGGAGACACATCTTTAAGGCCTCTCTGTACATAAGCTGGTCATACAACTGATTTGGGGACCTTTTTCCTGTTGGGAGCTCAGGAGAATCCTTTGTTTAGTTTTAGCAGGGTCATCCTAAATTTAATAGAGTTTAGTTTGTGGAGTTGTGGCACATAATGGTGAATTTATCATCTGATCAGTAGGGGCTTAGTTCATAGGACCCTTTAAGTGCTCAGATTCCAGAACCCAATGGACAAAAAGTAGATGCTGGCTAGGATTGTGTCCAAGGACAAAAACAGAGTCTAATACAATATATTTACTATGTCACCTGTCCAGAGCTAGTGTCACTCACCTATTAAGAATTATACAGCAAATCACCTGAGCTTCTCAATCTAGGCGTCCTGTGCAACCCAGGGGATCGTTCTCAAAGTGGCCATATTCTGGAAGTCATCCTTGTCAAAAGGTTAGAAATGTAAGTGCCAACGACGCAAAGAGAGCGGAATTCAGGGAAAGCTGGACACAAGCTCAATAAACTCAAAGAAGCCAAAGAATCAGGGTCATGCAAAAATTAAAAGAAATTATTCCATGGCCAGAAGTTATTGATGGAGAGTAGTACTAGATAGTGGCTTTCCAAAAATTTTGTCTGCGGTCCTAGGTAGGAAATGCAATAATTTTTATAAGGCAATATTTACCCATAGTGTGGATGTATTTTTCACTTCCCTTCCTTTTCCTTCCTTTTCTTTCTTTTCTCCATCCCCACCCCTCCTTTCCAAAATAGCTGGTCTAAACACACTGGGTTAGTTTCTTGACACTCTGATGGGTATTGACTTGCAGCTACCAAAACAAACAAACAAACAAAAACACATGAATGAAAAAATATAACCAACCCACCAACCAACAAACAAGCTTTGTTGTAGAACATTCTGGAGAGTACCAGAGCCAACCTCACAATGTAATTGATAATGGTTCTGTACTTAAAGTGAAGTTTGAACAAGCACATCAGCAAAGACAGAATTTTCTGCAAATATTGTAAGTGTTCTGATGCAGGGAATCAAAAACCCAGTACTGAGTGGTGTGAGACGAGAGCCATGTCTGTCACACACTAGAGGAGCGATAGAAATTAATCAACACAAGAAGAAAGAAACATGTCTCCCACCAGAGCAAGTGGCTAGGAGTGTAAACATGTTCCTTGGTGAGTAGTTTGTATCAGAAGCCCATTTATTCTTTTGTTTGTTTATTCAACCAATATTTTTGAAAGATCCAGACCCTATGTGGGAACAAGACACACCCTGTGCCTTTAAGGAACTTATAGTAAATATATTATTTGTGGTTTAATATATATGAAATGAAAATTAATATATAATAATATGGAATATAACAAATTGACTGGAAAGAAGAAAACTGCATATAATTCACATTTCACATCACAGCTTTAGCTGTTTTCAGCTAACCCTTCTCGTTAGCTGGGTTAAGTCCAGAGTCAAAAACACCTCTCTAAGTGTTGTATGTAGATATTTAGACAATGTGTACATGAAATCACAGTTGCAGTCAAGATGCTGGTAGTTAAGGGTGGACAGATTAAGTAAAATCTTTAAAATAAAGTTGATTTAAAACGTGTACTTCCTTTTTCGAGTATTAATTATTATGCTTGCACATATTAAGTACTTAATTTAAAAAGATAGTTTCCCTATGAGACTTTCATACTAACATTGAGTTTTGTAATACTGTTACATGGTTCAATTTAGAAATCCATTAAGGATTGCCTTTTATTGATTTTTAATTTGGTCAGTGTCTTGCCTACCCCCAGCTAATTATAAGCTCTTTAAAGATAGAATTTTATTCTCACTTTTAACATATTTCTTAAAGAAGTGTAGGATATAAAACAAATATTAAATAAAGTTATGAGCTCATGAAACGATTACCGTGAAAAATTGTTCTCCTTCCTGAAAATGGGGGTGTAGAGCCATGACGCATGAATGTAAGGTTAAGAAAATCATACTTCTATCTGTTTCTTTGTTTTCTAAATAACCAGTACCTTGTTACTGGTGTCAGAACTTATCCTCCCATAGCTGTAACCACCCGTGGCCTAAGTAACCAAGCGTGTATGAAGTCTACTGTTAGTTTTCTAGGGATGCCATGATAAATTACAAACTAGGTGGCTTAAACAACACAAATTTATTTTCTCACATTTCTGAAAGCTAGAAGTCTGAAATCAAGGTGCCAGCAGAGTTGCTTCCTTCTGTGGCTGTGAAGGAGGATCTACTCCATTCTTCCCTCCTAACTTTGGGAGTTGCTGGCAGTCTTTGGTGTTCCTTGCCTTATAGATGATCCTCGTCTCTCTGCATCTTCATGTCATCTTCCCTCTCTGCATGTCTGTCTTTGGGTCCAAATTTCCCCGTGTTTATAAGGACACAGTCTTATTGGGTTAAGGTCCACCCTAACAACCTCATCTTAACTTGATCACATGCAAATAAGATCATGCTCACAGGTAGGGGAGCTCGGTCTTGACATCTTTTGTGGGGACACGATTCATCCAAAACAACTATACTGTGAGATCTTTGATTTTACTGAGAACATCACCTAAACCTTGCCAAGAGAATTAGACAACATCCTTGTCCATGCCTGAATTAGAGAGAGAGAGAGATTTACCCACTTTTATTATGAATTCTAAATGCTCCTCCCAATTCCTGCTATTATTTTGTCAAGGGATTTTCTCTGCTTGATTATTCCACAATGTAAAGTAGCATCCAACAGACCAAGTCTGTATTACCACTAACCCATGTCATGCATCAAACATCTTAAATTACCTAGATTTTATTGTTACATGTACCCTTGCTTATAGGTGGGGAATCATAAGGAAAACTGCCTCAGGCATCTCACAGTTATGTGGAAACAACAGAAAAAATAGGATATCTACTAGAAAAATATCCAGCAGGTCAAGACTTTTTTTTTTTTTTTTTTTTTTGAGAAAAACGGATTATGTTCAGTATCCACGAAAGAAGTAAGAAGACCCAGAAGTGTTACATCTTCTGGGCTCACTTGAACGCTGGCATCCATAGCATCAGGTCTCTGCCACCATGTGGTTAATACACAACACACCTAGTATCTAAAGGTGTTAAAAACTGTCCTACTATAAATGTATGTACTTTGAAGGTTTTTCCCAGAAGCAATGATGTACGGACTAGACTTATTCTAGTCTCTCAGCCCATATCCTGCTCGTGACTAAGGACAAGCAGGTTAAGAAGATGAAATGGTGGCATGTTAACTGGCCCATGGGGGTATGGGTCTCATTTGTGATGAGTGCTAAGTCCTGCTAATGTGAACAGCAGAGGATATTACCCAGATTGTTCATTGAGGAGATGGCTAACTGGAAGTGTGTCCTGTAAAGATATCAGAAAAAGGCAGGTATTCACATCATGATGGGAGATTTTAGAGGGATAGGGTGAGAGAAAGAAAAAGGAGTCTTAACATCAGGTATGATTTCAGTCATTATTAGATTTATTTGTATATGTTTTCTTCAAAAGTAGCTCAGTATTTGAAAGAGAAACCCATTCTGTCTGAAAAATACATAATTTGACTTTTCTGTCTATTCATCGCACCAATGATGCTGAAATATTTTCTAGGTAGTTTTGAGTGAAATATAGTTGAACAGATATAGAATAATAACAATAATTTGTATCATCTTAATATCAATAAGTACAGCATATTCTTTAAGAGCATGACATCTGGAACTAGAATGCCTGGATTGACTACTTACCTTGTATTGAACTAATCAGCAAAACAGCAGCAGGTGCCACAGGCAGAATAGGGTGCCCAATGGGTTGCTCCCTAAGAAATCGCTCTTGAGGAAGTATTTTTCTCATAAAAGTGCCTTTTAATTGACCACTGTAAGAGCCACTTGTCCTATTCAGGTGTCCAAGACACTCTCCTAACTCACAGACTCTAAGTCACTGAGGGTGTTTCTGGGTGCTTGTGTTTCATGAAAAAAAGGAGAAAGTCAAATTAAAAAAAAAAAAAAATGAATGGTAGTTGTGGACACTGAGAAAGCCACTTAACTACACCTGGTCTCAGTTCCCTTCTTTGTAAAATGGGGCTAAAAATAGACCTATCTTGTACAGCCACTGTGAGAATTAAATTATTTAATATACTTAGAATTTAATAACTTCACATACCTAGAACAGTGTCTGGCAAAGTGGTATATAATTAATATTATAAATATGAATTGAAAACATAATATGTACCCAGTCTGTATTAAGCATTTAAGAAATTTCAAGAAAACTATGTGTTTTGAATTTTGATTTTAAGGAACATATAATTTGGGAACCAATTAGATTAAAACACATGTGATCAGAAAACAATAAAAGAGAGTATGTCATTATATCCCAAGTGCTGTATATTGTTTTCAAAGATGAGCACAACCTTTCCTCTCTTCTCTACCACTCTTCTTTGCAAAGTGCCTTTGTGGTTTGTCCCACCAAGAGACAGAGACTGTTTCCCTGACCTTTGACTTATTTGGACCAATAGAATATAGTGGAAGTGGCGTTATTTTGAGTTCTGGAATCTGCCTCTCAAGAGACACTGCAGCTTCCACCATGACACTCTTGGAACTCTGCCCTAGTACTAGAGCAAAGGAAGTTGGTCTAGTCTACTGGAGGACAAAAGGCCCACGGAGGAAAATGAAGGTGCTCTAACCAACACCAGTACCACCTGTCAGACATGTAGGTGAGGTCGTCTTAGATCCTCCCGCACAGCTGACACTCAAGGTGATGCTCCACATGAGTGAGCCCAGCCGAGGAACTGTCCAGTCAACCCACAGAACCATGGCAAACAGCAAGCTGCTGTTGTAAGACACTGAGTTTAGCAGTAGTTTGTTACACATCGATAGGTAACTGAAACTCCAAGTGATGCAGAGCAAAATGCAATTGCTTTTTAGAGGTTTAAAGAAAGGCAGTAGGAGTAAAGGGTGATCAGGAAAGGCTTCTCAAAAGATAGGACATTTTAACAGGCCTTAGAAGATGGTTTAGTCTGTTTGGGCTGCTGTAACAAAATAGCACACATGGGGATAGCTTATAAACAACAGAAATGCATTTCTCACAGATCTGGAGACTGGGGCGTCCAGGATCAAGGTGCTAGCATGGCTGGGTGAGGACCCTCTTCCTGTTTCATAGCCAGCCCCTTCTTCCTGTGTCTTTACATGGTGGAAAGGTTAAGGGTCTGTCTGGAAGCTTGTTTATAAGGGCGCTAATCCCACTTACAAGGACTCTACCCTTATGACTTAATCACCTCTCAAAGGCCCTACCTCCTAATACAATCACCTTTGAGGGTTAGGATACAATACATTAATTTTGGAGGGACACATTCAGACCATAACACTTGAAAATAAATAGGACCTGAATAGCTGGAGGGGAAGAAGTCAGTTTCTAAGCTATAGAAGCAGGATAAACAAATAAACGTGAATGAGCAAGGATAAGCCATGCATATATGTAATCAGGGCATCAGGACTAGGAACATGAGGGTCAGGGAAGAAATTAGATTAATTGACAAGTAGTTTTTTTTTTTTTTTTTTTTTTTTTTTTTTTCAGTACGCGGGCCTCTCACTGCTGTGGCCTCTCCCGTTGCAGAGCACAGGCTCCGGACGCACAGGCCCAGTGGCCATGACCCACGGGCCCAGCCGCTCCGTGGCATGTGGGATCCTCCCGGACCGGGGCGCGAACCCGCGTCCCTTGCATCGGCAGGCGGACTCTCAACCACTGCGCCACCAGGGAAGCCCGACAAGTAAGTTTTGTGTTGGAGTATAGTGAGAGATAAGATTGAATTTATAAGGTTAAGAAAATTATGGAGAGATTTTAAAGCTCTTCAGAAACACCAATGTGATTTTTAAAAATTCCTACCTCCCTTATAACAGTTCCTATTTCATAGTATTTCTTTATTCAACAAATATTTATTGAGTGGCTATTATGTGTTAGATACCATAGTAGTTCGGTTGAATAGTGTCTGCCCCAAATTCACATTCACCTGTAACCTGTGAATGTGACCTTATCCGGGAACAGGGTCTTTGCAGATGCAAAGATGCAGTCATACTGCATTAGGATGGGGCTCTAAATCCAATAACTGGTGTCCTTTTAAGGAGAGGGAGATTTGGGGACATAGAGGCACAGAGATACACAGGGAAGAAGGTCATGTGACAACAGAAGCAGAGACTGGAATGTCGCAGCTCTAAACTAAGCAATGTCCTAACCGTGAAGAGATGCATGAAACATTTTGTCTTAGAGCCTCCAGAAGGAACCAACCCTGCTATCATCTTGATTTTGAACTTCTAGCCTCCAGAACTGTGAGAGAATAAATTTCTGTTGTTTTAAGCCACCTCATTTGTGGTAATTTGTTACACCAGCCCTAGGAAACTAATACGGAACTATTCTAGATTTTGGAGATACAACAGGGCATAAAAGAGATAAAAATCATCTTCCTGTGTTATCATTTCTCCTAGACTGTAAGCTCCTGGAGGGAGGATCTCTTTCTTACTGATCTTTGTTTTCCATGAAGTTCTTCATACAGCATAGATGTTCAAAACATAAAGGTTCAATGAGAAGTGTGCTAGATAATGAGGAACAATTGAGAATTTTAGAGTCAGCAGCGGGGACTTGAGATAGCACAGGTTCAAACATCAGCTTCATTGATGATTAGCTGTGGGTGATCTGGAGCAAATTGTTAAACTTTCTGACCCTTTCTCCCATCATCAGTGAAACAGGAATCCTAATACCTGCCTCACAGTATTGGGTGAGAGAATGTCATAAGGTAACACATTTAAAGAGCCAAGGTCATGGTTAGATGCTCAATAAATTTAGTTCCTTCTCTTTCC
>NW_006775603.1:397793-418946 GCF_000442215.2 Lipotes vexillifer
TCTTTCCCTTCTCTGTAATGGTATGAGGAAAGCAGATTTCAGGAAGACTAATTTGGCGGTAGAATATCAGGTAAATTAGAGGGAAAGGTATGGCTTTGTGCACCTGTTTTGGAGACAGTAGAAGGAAGCTGGCTGTGAAATTGTGAGGGCATGGACTGAGGTGGTGATGATGTGAACGGAGAAGGGAGGACAAATACAGAAATGCTTCTAAAGAAGAATCTATAGAATTTAACTACTAGTTGGAGAAAGAAAAAAATAAGGTGAAAGAGGAATATTCAACCAGACTCCTGGTATAGTAGTCTGAGATACTGATGTGTAACTGACATAGGGGAAATTTGCAAGTTTGGTTATTAAGGCTGGGAGATAAGCTTCTTTTGACTTAGGCTGAGTGATGTTAGGGCATAAAAGTGATGCCTCATAAAGCAAAATGAGGCTATAGTTGTGGAGAGAGTTAGAAATGTAGATTTGACCATCATTTGAAGACAAGTAGCAACAGAAACCATGAAAATAGATGATTTCAGTCAGGGAGACAGTATGCAAGAACTAACAAACAAGGGGTCAGGGCAGAATCTTGAACAATAAGAAGTACCAACAGCTGAATAAGAAATGTTGCAAATTTCATGATGAAATGACTCCCTGGACTTAGCAATGGTGATTAGGCAAAGGTCTCATTTGAAAAAAGCTGCACTTCTAAATGTCCTGTCACAAGCCACTGAAAGGTCCCAAGGAAAGTGTAACTGCTTTTAGTGAACATCAGTTAAGTCTTGATTTAGATAATGTTGTATTTATCTTAACTTTTTATCTATACCAATGTACTGCAGAAAAAACCATAAGACAGTATCAACAATTAATCTTTCTTGCCTCAGTTGGAAAAGACAATATCTAGCATAGATATTTTTCTTTCCTGTTTGTAGGTTCCATGACTCTTTGATCTAGTCAAAAACATAAGAGCTGTAGGAGAATTCTATGTGATTAAATGCAGGTAAGCAGCATATTTTGGTTTCAAGCTGAGATAGGTTAATTTCAGAACTTAGGCAAGTATAGGCAGTGTCTGAGGCGGCTACACATTCCAGAGGTCTAGTCTCTGAATATGAGAAGTCCCTAAGAAAGAAACTTATACTGAGGAAAATGTTGAATTCATAAGAGAGGTTCAAGGTCATGGACTAGTGTGGAAAGGGTAACTATGAGTGCGTGCAGTCGGGTAACTATGAGTGCGTGGTCCTCTGTTCTTGTCCTGTATGGCACCCACATCTCTTGATTTCCCAACACAGACCCAGGGATTTGTACTGCCCGAGGCCTGACAATGAAGCTCAATGGGAAAAATAAAACAATACAACTATTTTCTTTAAGTCTCCTAGAGAAAAAAAGAACAAGGCAGTGCTCTTGGGGCCAGGTAAAAGGGAAAGCAAAAGAGGCATCTTCTTGACCTTCTGAGCAACAATATGGAAACAACAGCCACTATACAGACACTAGTTTCCTTTACATCATTGATAGGCTCTGGGAAGGATAGAAAAAAAGAGTACAGATATTGGTTGACTTGTTAGTTCGAAGTGTAAAGATACATGAGATATTGTCTGATATTTCTATTTTAGGGCTAATTATGAGGCAAGATTGTCAAATGAGAAAGAGTTAGATGAGAAGGGATGTAGAATTGAACATAGTAATGCACGAAAGAGTCATTTTGAAGAGTCGTATGATAAACAGAATTTCTGAGCAGTGCTGTATGCCCCTTTGAGCTTTGTGGCCATAGAATACATTCGAACTCAGTAAGTGTGTGTTTTTCTCCAGGAAAAATTGTTTGGTTGCAGATTGAGACTCAGTGTATTAGCTGAGTTTAATTAGGACTGGGATTTGCCAAGGGAGTATGATGTAGAGAGAAATGAGTAAAATAGCATTTGGCAATAAGCTATTTAAATGATGGACCATGGAAACAAAGTTCTAGCTAAAGAGTGAAGTGAGCATAGGAGGGGGGTGATAGTGAAAAAGCTATAGAATCTGTGGGCTGGGCGCTTTGATGGGGTAGAAAATCAGTCCAGGAGGGTTGCTAACTAGGAAAACAAGGAAGTAGCTGGACATTTTTTCATCTCGTTGCTGCATAATATTGAAACAAAACAGAGGAAGATATAGTGTGATCCTTTTCCTATCCGTATGGGAAAACAAGACATCCGGAGATAAGTTACCTGGCTAGATAAGACTAAACTGTACTTGACTGATTTTTAACAATCCAGTAAGAAGACATAATTTAGGATATCACTGAACGTTGAACTGATACATCTTTAAAACTATGGGAAGCATTTTTCATTTTAATTTCTGGCCTACAACCAAAACTCCTCATCAGCCATTCAACTACACCTGAAATTTGGCCATCCCCCAACTCTTGGGATCCCTATGTTAGAATAGGAGTGGAAAGTTTTTTCAACTGAAAAGATTCACAAACACTGAGTTCAGGTTTTGTCCCGTAGTATGTTTTCATATTGATTATAAGATTAGAGTACATGAAGCCAAAAATATAGAAAGAAATGTTTATATCATGAGCCTTGCCAGTATCATATACTTTAATTCAGTATTGTACGGTTACTTTCCTTCTCAGACCTACCTTGATTCAGATTCCTTTGTCAGAAAGGACATATTTTTATACAGACTGAGCTGAAATCAAGTGCTTTTTTTAGTGCAAGGTTAATATTATCCTCAGAGAGGACAGCCATGGCAACTAGGAGACCCTCTGTTCTCAATGTATAAATAGCTTCTCCCTCTTATTTCCTCCATGGCTATTTATAGAGCATGAGGGAACTAGAATATGGCCAATCAGTCATCCAATGCCATATATTCCAGAAAAACTGAACTCATTAAAAGTTTTCTCCAATCCTAATAAAAAAATGCAGATATATTATCAATGTGATAAACCATATTAACAAATTGAAGAAGAAAAACCATATGATCATCTCCATAGGTGCAGAAAAAGCTTTCGACAAAATTCAACACCCATTTATGATAAAGACTCTCCAGAGAGTGGGCAGAGAGGGAACCTACCTCAACATAATAAAGGCCATATATGACAAACCCACAGCAAGCATCATTCTCGATGGTGAAAAACTAAAAGCATTTGCACTAGGGTCAGGAACAAGACAGGGATGTCCACTCTCGCCACTCTTATTCAACATAGTTTTGGAAGTCCTAGCCATGGCAATCAGAGAAGAAAATGAAATAAAAGGAATACAAATTGGAAAAGAAGAAGTAAAACTGTCACTGTTTGAAGATGACATGATACTGTACATAGAGAATCCTAAAGATGCCACCAGAAAACTGCTAGAGCTAATCAATGAATTTGGTAAAGTTGCAGAATACAAAATTAATGCACAGAAATCTCTTGCATTCCTATACACTAATGATGAAAAATCTGAAAGAGAAATTAAGGAAACACTCCCATTTACCATTGCAACAAAAAGAATAAAACACCTAGGAATAAACCTACCTAAGAAGACAGAAGACCTGTATGCAGAAAACTATAAGATACTGATGAAAGAAATTAAAGATGATACCAACAGATGGCAAGATATACCATGTTCTTGGATTGGAAGAATCAATACTGTGAAAATGACTAAACTACCCAAAGCAATCTACAGATCCAGTGCAATCCCTATCAAATTAACAATGGCATTTTTTACAGAACTAGAACAAAAAATCTTAAAATTTGTATGGAGACACAAAAGACCCCAAATAGCCAAAGCATTCTTGAGGGAAAAAAACGGAGCTGGAGGAATCAGACTCCCTGACTTCAGACTATACTACAAAGCTACAGTAATCAAGACAGTATGGTACTGGCACAAAAACAGAAACATATATCAATGGAACAAGATAGAAAGCCCAGAGACAAACCCATATACCTATGGTCAACTAATCTATGACAAAGGAGGCAAGGATATACAATAGAGAAAAGACAGTCTCTTCAGTAAGTGGTGCTGGGAAAACTGGACAGCTACTGGACAGTAAAAGAATGGACAGTAAAAGAATGAAATTAGAACACTCCCTAACACCATACACAAAAATAAACTCAAAGTGGATTAGAGACCTAAATGTAAGACCGGACACTATAAAACCCTTAGAGGAAAACATAGGAAGAACACCCTTTGACATAAATCACAGCAGCACCTTTTTTGATCCACCTCCTAGAGTAATGGAAATAAAAAGAAAAATAAACAAATGGGACCTAATGAAACTTCAAAGCTTTTGCACAGCAAAGGAAACCATAAACAAGACGAAAAGACAACCCTCAGAATGGGAGAAAATATTTGCAAAGGGATCAACAGACAAAGGATTAATCTCCAAAATATATAAACAGCTCATGCAGCTCAATATTAAAAAAGCAAACAACCCAATCCAAAAATGGGCAGAAGACCTAAATAGACATTTCTCCAAAGAAGACATACAGATGGCCAAGAAGCACATGAAAAGCTGCTCAACATCACTAATTATTAGAGTAATGCAAATCAAAACTACAATGAGGTATCACCTCACACCACTTAGAATGGGCATCTTCAGAAAATCTCCAAACAACAAATGCTGGAGAGGGTGTGGAGAAAAGGGAACCCTCTTGCACTGTTGGTGGGAATGTAAATTGATACAGCCACTATGGAGAACAGTATGGAGGTTCCTTAAAAAACTAAAAATAGAATTACCATATGATCCAGCAGTCCCACTACTGGGCATATACCCAGAGAAACCATAATTCAAAAAGACACATGCACCCCAATGTTCACGGCAGCACTATTTACAATAGCCAGGTCATGGAAGCAACCTAAATGCCCATCAACAGATAAATGGATAAAGAAGATGTGGTCCATATATACAATGGACTATTACTCAGCATAAAAGGGAATGAAATTGGGTCATTTGTTGAGACGTGGATGGATCTAGGGACTGTCATACACAGTGAAGTAAGTCAGAAAGAGAAAAACAAATATCGTATATTAACGCATATATGTGGAACCTAGAAAATGGTACAGATGAACTGGTTTGCAGGGCAGAAATTGAGAAACAGATGTAGAGAACAAACGTATGGACACCAAGGGGGAAAAAGCCGTGGGGGGGTGGGGATGGTGGTGTGACGAATTGGGCAATTGGGATTGACATGTATACACTGATGTGTATAAAACTGATGACTAATAAGAACATGCTGTATAAAAAAATAAATTTAAAAAAAAAGGAAAAAATAAAAGTTTTCTCCAATCCTAACCAAAAATGTAGATATATATTTTTTTCAATTTTTAAAAAGTCAGAAACTCAAAAAATTTTCTCAGAGGGAAAAAAATTGAGAAGCAAAAATTTGGCAAGAGTTGTTTCTTCATGTGTCAATTACTGGTAGTCAAATTATTTTCCTCATTCTGTTGATTGTATAAAATCCAAAGAACAATCTCTCTCTCTGGGCCGATAACTTGAGAGTCAGATAGATAGTTATGATTAGTTTCTCTGAACTTACATGGAGATTTCACAGCAACGTGACAATATGAAGGAGTGATTGCATTTTCTACAGTGCTGGTGTTGAATTTATTGAGCAAGGTGCCTTCATAAATAGTATTATTTTACACGAAGTGTTTGAGTTTTTCCATGTAAAGGAGAAACTGCCTCAGCAAATGGTAAGAGTTACCACGTATTTTCTTTTTCTATTTGCTTTAGCTTCCAAGAAATTTGAAGATTTTGATGTTTATCATTTCTAATTTCTCTAATAAAATTGCATCTCCTATCCTCGTCCCGAAATTTTATATTGCATAAGATATTTCTATTTAATTTTGTAAAAAATGTCGACCGTGAAACACCATTTGGGAAATAGAATTGGAATTTCAGAATGTTAATGCTGACAAAGCTGAGAAAACATAGAGTGTATTCTCTCTATTTGTATAATGTAGGAAAGCGGGCTCAGAGATGCTTTGTGAATTATGTAGCTAGAAACTGACAGAGTCAGTACTAAAAACAATTTTTCCTCAGTCTAAGCTTGGTGCTGGCTAGAAAAAAATTAATCTAGAAATTATATTTGATGTCAAATTTTGTTGTCTCTTTTAAACTTAGAGTTACTGCCTCTGAATTGTTCTCTATGGGTGAGATTTTTTTACCCCTGGCTTGACTCCAAGCTCTTCTAGGTTAGGCCCTGCTTAGTCTTTCAGTAAACACTTAAAGAAACAAAAGGCTGGAACTGGATTTTTTTCAGTCAATTATTTATTATCAATGATAATGTCCAACTTATTACTTCCCCTGGAATATGATAGGCTCACCGTATTTTGAAATTCTAGAAATATTTGGAATTTTACACGTTACTTTTTAACCACAGAATTATACTAACATGTTTAATTGAAAACAGCACATCTGTAAGAGGACAGTCCAGGATGGTGGCACAGGAAGATCCTGAACTCACCTCGTCCCACAGGTACCCCGAATTGACAGCTACATAGAGAGCGATTCCTCCTGAAGAAAACAAGGGCTGATTGAACATCTTCTGCAAAACAAATGATAGAGGGACCACATGGAGATGGATTGGAAAGATGAAGACATGGTATCTATAGAAACTCCAGCCCCTATGTAGCAACCTACAATAGGGAGGGATATCACTGAGGGCCCTGCCTGCAGACTCTCCCACCCATGGCAAAAAAATAGCAGTTTAAAGGGCACCCAGAGGATACTTAAAGGAAATCCATCTACTAACCCTAGCGTGCTGCCAAACAGGCAAGGAACTGCTGGAGCTCTCTTCGGGGTCAGAAGCACCAGAGAGTGCTATCTTTTATGTTCCCCCTCCACCTTGATAGTGTGGACAAGAACACGTTCCAGGTGTTCTGGCCCACCTGCCAAGTTCCCTGGCCCATACCAGCTACACCTGTCTCCCTAAGGCAGCTCCAGTGCAGAGTGCCCTGGGACCCCCACCTGCATTTGTCCCAGCTCCAGTTGTCCTATCAAGGCAGCCCTGGCATGGCACACTCCAGGACCCCCAGCCCATGCACACTCCAGCTGTCCTGTCACGGTGGTCTCAGCACAGCCTGTCCCCACTCCAGCTGACCATCAAGGTAGCCCTAGTGAGATGTGCCCCAGGAATCTACTGCACATGTCTGCTCTAGCTCTAGCCATTCTGCCAAGGGGCCTTGATGCCTTGCACCCCAGCACACCCTGATCTGCTAACACTCCAGCTCCAGCTGTCCCACCAAAGTGGCCCCAGTTTGCCCTGGGACCCCACTGACCCGTACCTGCTCCAGCTCCAGCAGTCTTTCCAAGGTGGCTGTGATGTAATGTGCATTGAGATACCCCTGTCCATGCCCACTTCAGGTCCATCCAGCTGCCAAAGTTGCCTGTCATGTGCAGTCTACACAAGGAACACTCCTACATAAGGCCACAGAGGAACCTCTTTTATCTAATTCACAGAAACAAACAGAAAGTCAAACAAAATGAGGAGACAGTGGAATATGTTCCAAACAAAAGAGCAAGATAAAACCCCAGGAAAAAACCCTAATAGAATGGAGATAGATGATGATGAAGAGTTCAAAGTAGTGGTCAGAAATATACTCACCAAACTTGGGAGAAGAATGGAGGAACACGGTGAGATCTTCAATAAAATGTTAGAAAATATAGGAAAGAACCAATCAGAGCTGAAGAGCACAGTAACTAAAATGAAAAATATGCTAGAGGGAATCACCAGCAGATTAGATGATACAGAAGAACAGATCAATGATCTGAAAGATGAAATAGTGGAAATCATCAGATCAGAACACCAATAAGAAAAAAGAATTTTTAAAAATGAGGATAGTTTAAGGAACCTCCGGGACAACATCAAGCATAGTAATATTCTCATTATAGGGATTACAGAAGTAGAAAAGAGAGAGAAAGGAGCCGAAAATTTATTTGAAGAAATAATGGCTGAAAACTTCCCTAATCCAGGGAAACAGGAATCCAGGCTCAGGAATCACAGAAAACCCCAAACAAGAAGAATTCAAAGGGATCCACACCAAGACATCATAATTAAGGGCAAAAGTTTAAGATGAAGAGAGAATTTTAAAGAACTCATACAACTCAATATAAAAATTTTTTTTTAATTAAAAAGTGAGCAGAGGACCTGAATAGACATTTTTCCAAAGAAGAAACAAGGATAGTCAACAGGCACATGAAAAGATGCTCAACATTGCTAACTATCAGGGAAACGCAAATCATAACCATAATGAGATATCACCCCATTGAGGTAGCACCTGTCAGAATAGCTATTATCAAAAAGACAAGAAATAACAAGTGTTGGTGAGGATATAGGGAAAAGGGAACCTTCATGCACTGTTGGTGGGAATATAAATTGCTACAACCATTATGGAAAGGATTTTGGAGGTTTCTCAAAAAAATCAAACTAGAACTACCATCAGTTCCACTACTGACTCTTTTTCTAAAGAAAACAAAAACACTAATTTGAAAAGATATATGCACCCTAATGTTTATTGCAGTATTGTTCACAACAACCAAGATATGGAAGCAACCTAAGCATCCATCAATAAATGAATACATAAAGAAGATATATATATATATGTATATATACAATGCAATATTATTCAGTCATAAACAATGAAATCTTGCCATTTGCAACAACATGGATAGAGCTATAGGGTATTATGCTAAGTAAATAAGTCAGGCAGAGAAAGACAATTATCATATGATTTCACTTATAAGTGGAATCTGAAAAAACAAAACGAACAAACAGAAACAGTAACATTCCCATAGATACTGAGAACAAATTACTGGTTGCCAGAGGGGAGGGGAGGTGGGAGGCTGGATGAAATGAGTGAAGGGTATTAAGAGGTACAGACTTCCAGTTATAAAATAAATAAGCCACAGGGATGTAATAAATATACAGCATAGAAAATATAGTCAATAATATTGTAGTAACTTTTAGGTGACAGGTGTTAACTAGATTATCCTGGTGATCATTTTGTAATGTGTAAAAAATCTAATCACAATGTTGTTCACCTGAAACTAGCACTGTATATATATATATATATATATATATATATATATTTTTTTTTTCGAGAGAAAGAAACTTTCCTCTACCTTTTAGGTTCTTCTGGCTGGTCTAAGAAATAAATTGACATGAGCGGTACGCGGGCCTGTCACTGTTGTGGCCTCTCCCGTTGCGGAGCACAGGCTCCGGACGCACAGGCTCAGTGGCCATAGCTCACAGGCCCAGCCGCTCCGCGGCATGTGGGATCTTCCCGGACCGGGGCACGAACCCGTGTCCCCTGCATCAGCAGGCAGACTCCCAACCACTGTGCCACCAGGGAAGCCCTAACACAATATTTTAAGTGAATTATACTTCAATAAAAAAAAGAAAACAAATACGAAACCCAGCATGTTGAATATTTATTCACAGAATGCTTTATAAAAATGACAAATTCTTTTCTCACCCCAGCCTTAAAATATATGCACACACATGGCATGCACACATACACTGAACACAAATTTTTGGCATGTGGAGGGTCTGAAACCTAATTATGATAATTGAAGATGGGAGGATGGTGTTTCTTGTGACACTCAGATTTTCTTACACTAATTCTCTTAACAGCCTGAGGTGGTAGTATTTCTCCTCCTTTGGATGGAAGGACATCACTTGTGCCCCTGTTCAGCCTTATCTTACCAATCATTTCTGTGATTTCCACCCTGCTATGTGGCATGTTTCTGATCCATTGCTCTATTGCAATTATTTTTCTCAGTTAGAGCACCCTTCATTATATAGTATTTTAAAGTGATCTTGTTAATATCTAAAATAGACTGAGTCGTGTTCACTACTTTTCATTCGTTGCTCCTCAGAGTGGTAAGTGCTAATGTGAAAGAAATAACGATGAAGAATAAGCAGCAGGAAGGAGAAAAAAAAGGAAAATGTGTCGCTGAAATAGAAATCGGAAAACTGCCCCTTAACATGTAGTTCTTGTCTTGTCCATTGCCCTGGTGAGTGGGAGGAAATAATCTTGTATGCTGGGGAGTGTGGTGGTAGCACAGTCTAGGGTTGGGTCTGCTGGTGACCAGAGGACCCTCTCATACAGCACTGGGCATAGGCTGAAAGGGTTTTAATGCACATGCAGGAGAGTTAGGGTTGGTGACAGGTGATAGCAGTTAATTCAAGGCTGGCAATTGAAAAGCAGTGAGAACAAACTGCCGTGGATTGGGGAAAGACTAAAAGCAATTTACCTATATCATCCCATTTGATATGGAAAAACTCTCAACTTAGGTTTTATTGGCTCCATTTTACAAAAGATGACTTGGAGGCATTAGTTAAATATATGTCTAACATTTGGTTTCAAAGCCATGTTGGCTCTCCGGTAAAACAGGGCAGAAAGCCCAGAGTCATGGATTCAGAAATCAAGATCAGAGCATAATTTCAACTAATGAAATCAAGAAGCATGCGATTAAGCATGAGGCAGTTCTGCAAATTTTAATCACAATTTATAAATTTGCATTTTGGTGCAATGCAGTCTGCTTCCTTTGGGTTTTGACTTTCAGGGGTCCTGCAGATTTAACATATGCAAAACTTCCAAATAAGTTCTGTTTGACTTAGGAGTGCTTAGTGTTTAATATTTTAGGCACTAACAATACTTTTAACAAAACAAAAATACGAAAATGAAGGTTATATGTCTCCTCCACTCTCTGAAAAAGAGATCACTCAGAATAGAAGGAAAAGAACCAAATTTTCTATGTGACTCAGTAGGGTGGCAGCTGGCCTCATGAGTCTATTGAGCACTTCAGGTATGCCTAGTCCAAACTGACATGTGCTTTCAGTGTAAACTACACATCGGATTTTGCAGACTTAGTTTGCAAAAAATAGAAAATATATCATTAATAATTTTGTTATTGATTACATACTCAAGGGTAATAATTTGGGTATCTTCAGCTAAATAAAATATACCATTAAAATTAATTTCACTTGCTTTTCTTTACCTTTTTTTTGGTGTAGCTACTAGAAAATTTAAAACGACGTATGTAGTTTGCGTTTGTGGCTTGCATCATATTTCTATTGGATGGTGTTGGTTTATATTGTCCCCAACTCTATTCCTCCAGGGCCATAGTCCATAATATATTCCAGGTTTTTAGCTATTTCCCAGTTCAGGAAATTCCTGCTTATGTATTATAAACATAATATATCCCGTGCTTTCTTCTCTCAAGATATACTCTAACTTTCCATGTACTTCCCAGTTTAAAGAATGCCCAGTTATGCCCTGCTATGCATCTCTGTGGACCCAGATGTGGTGATCTCTGACACTTTTCCTGGAAAACTTACAAATGGTCTCCAACTTTTGGAGAGGAATTTTTTAAAAAATATAGGTAAACAAAACAATTCAACCAAGGTCAGTTGCTACATATAGGTGGTTAATATTTTAGCTTGATGGAAATTTTGTCTGGTGTTCATTTATTCCTCTCTTCACCCGTTCATGTATTCCACAGATGTTAATGAGGGCTTCCTGGGGAAGATGCTTGTTGCATAAAACTTTCCAAGACCACAGGGACTATAGAATTTCAAGGAATGCAGGACACACTGTCAGCTATTGAAAATGTTTTGATATAGATTATTTATTTAATCACTCTCAGCACAGGCTTTGGGCATTCATTTATAATATTTGTTAAAATAGAAGAACTGCCTGATTTTTTGATGTACCTTTATGTAGGCTAGAAGATCTCTTACAGAAGGAAACCAATCCTGGATTTTATTTTTCCATAAAGGGAAGTGTTCCCTAGGCTTTAGAACAACAACCTTAACAAAACTCCCTGAAATATTTTTGGCTCTGTTAAGGGTTATATAACATCTTAAAGGGATTATTGATATTAATTCTAATATTACACTGGATTTCATTGTACCTTTGAGGCTTGTCATCATAAATGATACATCTAGTAATAATCTGAGATTGTCATGAATTTAGATGATCTCTTATTCCTCACCAGGTTCTTATACTGAGTTGGGTTTCTACCTACTTTCCCATATTTGTATTTCCTTCATCCACTAAATAAAATAATTTTTGAGTATTATTTTGAAAAGAAGAATAAAAAACCTTTAAGTATGATGAAGTGGGTGGATAAAAAAAAAATCCATGTGCCCAAATTTACTGTTGAGAGACAGTAAATTATTTTCATTTAAAGGTTTGCTGTCAGAAAAATTTCAGGCCACAGTCCAAAGTAATCGAAGCACAAATCATAGGCAGTACTAGTCACCCAAACAAGTTACTATTGCCTAAAAAACTATATGATACTTCCTTTGTACATAGGAATAGATCTATTGTGGGAAAACTTCCATTATCCTCACAGCAACATCCCCAAGTACCCAGACCTCAGCCGTGGTGGAGGTCAAAGACAATATTTCAAGACTAGAATGCCAAGACAAGACACTCAGTTTTATTCTTCTTTCAGTGGCAAAAACATTTAATCAACACGAATTATTGCATAACATTTGGGTATGTAAAAATATTTTTCTAAATACAATTAAATCGGGACTTCCCTGGTGGTGCAGTGGTTAAGAATCTGCCTCCCAATGCTGGGGACACGGGTTTGATCCCTGGTCTGGGAAGATCCCACATGCCGCGGAGCAAAAAAGCCCATGCGCCACAACTCCTGAGCCTGTGCTCTAGAGCCCACGAGCCACAACTACTGAGCCCACGTGCTGCAACTACTGGAGCCCACGTGCCTAGAGCCTGTGCTCTGCAACAAGAGAAGCTACCGCAGTGGGAAGCCCGTGCACCACAACGAAAGAGTAGCCCCCGATCACCACAACTAGAGGACGCCTGTGTGCAGCAATGAAGACCCAACATAGCCAAAAAAAAAAAAAAATTTATATTTAAAAAAAAAAAAGAGCCCTGGCCTCCAAAAAGGCTAAGGCCAAATGGATCAAAAAAAAAAAAAAAATTTATAAAAATAAATAAATAAATAAATACAATTAAATCTAATCCAGACTCCATCCTCCTAGCCTTTGGAATTAGGCACAAATCCTTCCTTCCTCCCTTTTTTCTTTCTCCTTTTCTTTCTTTCTTTTTTGTTTCTGGAGGGGGTAAGGTACTCTCTTGGGTTCTTATAAAAACTTCAGGGCCTCTTGAATTTGTTAGGGCATAAGTTAGGCTAAAGAAGCGAAGAGACCTATAAATTCAGTGCCTTACACAAGTTAAAAACATGTCTTTGTTGCATAAAATTCTGGGTAGGTGGCCAAGAGTTGGTAGGATTGCCTTTGGAGTTGTTGATTTCCTTTTCTTAACTCAAGGTTTTCAATTCTTGATCAAAATGCCCACATTCCAACTAAGGGAAAGGAATAGGAAAGGTCTGGCCAACTTCTTTTATGGGGATGAACTTAAAGTTGTACACACAATTCTTCAATGGCCAGAAGGTGGTCACAGGGCCACATCTAGTTGCACAGAAACTTAGTAATATTTGTTATTGATTGGGTGGCCATGTGCCTCATTAAAAATTCTATGACCATGGGAATAAGGTGAACCCAGACAATAACTAGAAGCCCCTCCACTTTTGTAATTGAAGAAAATTAGAAACTGGCCTCTAGATTGAAGTCCAGAGTGGTTACCACTGAGATGAGGTTAGTGGTCAAGTCCACACAGTCCACCTGAGGATACGTTGCTCTACTTTGTGTCCATTTCATGGACATCCATCTATCCATACAGTCAGCTCAGTCATCTCCTGGAAATAATACATTTCTAGGGCCAATAGAAGGGCTCTGCCATTTGGAAACCTGCCTCCCCTTTGTCTCTCCATCTGGGGGAACAGCTCATTTCTGGATTTGTGCTACTTTCTTCCCTTAAATCCTCCAAATTCCGGTTTCTGTATCCTTGTATCCTGAGACAATTCCATTATATTCTTTATAGGTCTCTAAACTCTTAAAGAATAAGGGTCATTTAAAAAAAACTTTTTCAGGAAAACAAAACAAAATGAAGCTTTAGTTCCTCCAGGATAAAGAAAATTACGGTCATTAAACTGGATGTCACAAACTGGCCGCTGTGGATAGATTGAGTCCGCTGATGTATTTTGTTTGGTTTGCAGGGAATTTTTTTGTTTGTTTGGTTTTTTTTTTTTTTTCAGTGTGTCTGGGAAGGTTGTTGTTAAATTGAGTTACTTACCAGTAGTAAAGGAAAAAAAAAATAATCCAGCAATCTCCATGTCCCACCTCTAGGTATACATTCAAAGAAAATGAAAATAGGATATCAAAGAGGTATCTGCATTCCCATGTTCATTGCAGCACTGTTCACAATAGCCAAGATATAGAAACAACCTAAGTGTCCATTAATGCACAAATGGATAAAGAATATGTGAGATATATATATAGATATCTATATATAGATATCTATATATATATCTCGTAAACAGTGGCATATTAGCCATGAGAAAGAAGGAAATCCTGCCGTTTGTAACAACATGGATGGACCTCCTTGAGGGCATTATGCTGGTGTAATAAACCAAAGACAAATACTGCATGGTATCACATACATGTGGAATCTGAAAAAAGAAAAGTCAAACTCATAGAAATAGTGAATAGAAAAGGGGCTAGGGGTGGGGAAAAGAGGGGAGTTTGGTAAAAGGGTACAAACTTCCAGGTATAAGATGAATAGGTCTCAGAATCTAATGAAAAACATGGTGACTACTGTTGATAACACTGTATTGTAGAATTGAAATTTGCAAGGAGAGTAGAACTTAAATGTTCTTACTAAAAAAAAAAAAAAAGATAAATCTATGAGAATATGTGAGGTGGTGGATGTGTACTAGTTGGGGGAATCCTTTCACAATGTATGCATACATCAAATCACCATAATGTACAGTTTAAATATCTTATTTTATATATAAATCATACCTCAATAAAGCTGAAATTTAAAAAAGCAAAAGCAAAACCAAACATATTTCTGCCTTCTCATGGAAAACTGCAAGATGTGGAATGTGGAAATTGGGCTGTATTCCTGCAGAGTTGGAGCTGAATAGCAGCCATCCTGTTTGGAAAGGACATGCCATTTCACCACTCACGGACACCTCATCCACATTGTTCTGTTATATTGCCTGTCTAGCCCTCATGGGGATTTTCTCTGAGTCGCTACCTGGAACAAAGAGAACCGGCTCTTGTGTTAGGGGAAGGGAAAAATCATTCTTATCTTTGAGCGCCTACAAAGCAAAACGCAAAGTACAAATTAGTAGCTCTTACTTCTCCCCCTCAAAAAAAAAAAAACCCTATGAATAAAAAAATGACTTTAATAATATATTGCTAATATTGTGGAAGTACATAAGAGGTGTCAATCTATGAAAAGCAAAAGAATGGTACAATAGTCTAAGCATGATGAGAAGCTGCACCTTCCAGTCCAAGAAACCACTGCTCTAAGAGAATGAAATTAAGAGACTGAAAAAGACATCAGTTTGTTTCCTGATGTAAAATCAAAGAACAGCAAGTAAAAATCGTATGAAATGCTAATTTTAATAATAGGGGAACATATAGGAAGAAGTTATTTCAACTTTTCACTTAATAATTCTGAAGGAAAGTCTGCTATGTTTTACTTCTTATTTCTCTTACGTGAAATCTCAGCAGGCTCTTCTCAGTCATGTGTCTGGTCTGTCATTTCAATTCTGTGACTTTATCATCACGTAAAGCAATCAGAAACACACTGAAATCAGCCCTTTGTACTGTTTATTCAAAAAAGTTATTTAACACCTGTGCCAGGCATGTCATTTGGTTCTAGAAATTCAGAGATGGATAAGACAAACTGCCTCAAGTTGCTGATATGGTTCAGTGAGTAACCACCACAAAAAGTCTTAAAAATTATAATACTATGGGATGCTTAATTCCATATGTTCTGTCATCTGGGTATTGAAAACCTACATATCAACAATGCCAAAAATCAAGAATAACAAAACAAGTTGATTCTATAAAATTAACCTTCTAGCAATGGTAAACTCCAAGGTAGAATATAGCTCTTCAGTATGAAGAATCACAGGTAAGTGGGCCAGACGCAATCACAAATTGCAGAGGAGGGTTCAACCTAAGGTTTAAATTTTGAGGGCTAGGAGTGTTTGGAGTTACAGAATGTTCTAGATGGGGGTGGAGCAGGGGAGTCCGGGTGTCACCAGGAAGAATTTCTATGTGAGCATTTCTGGTAAACTGCCTTAAAGAAATTTTAGAAGATAAGAGTTACCTGTTTCATTTCATTCCTTCATACGTCTCAAGAGCCTAGACTAGTGCCAGGACCACTATAGATGCTCACAGCTGTTGAATGAATATTTGATTAAAAAACAACAACAGAGAAAATGAAAAGAGAGTGGACCTTGCTGACTTGAATTAATAATCTGAAAGATCAAATTGGTGTGCAGCCTCCCAATGCGGAGCAAAAATACCAAGAAATGGGAATCATGATTTAATAGATAAGATAGCTAGATCCAGGTATTTAATAGTCAAATAATAACATGTTTAAAAGGAGAAAAAAAGAACAGGGGGAGGGGAAGCTCATAAAACAACAGGAAGAGAAAAAACTCTGAGCTGAGAAGCTTATGTATTTTTAGATCAAATGAGCTTAATAAGCACCTTTGATCATTTGAGAGAATTTGACAGACCAAATAGTGAAAGAATAAGTAAACATATGCAGGAGAGGAAAACGATTTCCTCGACCCTCTTACGGTTTATGTCTGGGTCTAAAAATTAAACTGACAAAGACAGATGAACAGGAGGAAAACATATACATTTATTTAATATAAGGTTTATGTGACGTAGGAGCCTTCGTAAGGAAATGAAGACCTAAAGACGGGTCTGGGTATTTCTGCGCTGGGTTTGATGAAACGCGGGAGGTCACAGAGGAATATAAGAGGTTAAGAAATGTGAGGTAAGTATGGTAAAGTGGGGGAACGTAGCAAGGCCTGTTTACATGGGCTCTCCTCGGTGTTCCTTTATCTTTGGAGATAAGGATGTTCCTTTCCTCTGCGTATAGGGCGGGCATCTCTCACATGAGGGTTTATGATTGTTTCAGAGGAGAAGGGGTGGGTGGGTTGAGGGGAAAATTTCTGGTGACTTTCCTGCTTCTGCTGTTTTCTCAAACCCCTTCAGCTTAAGATATTCAATATGCCAAGATGCTGTATTTTAACCCCATCACATACAAAGAACTTGAATACTAAAATGAAGAAATTAATTTTGCATATCAGTGTCTATTTCAGTACATGACAGAAAGAGACTACAGGTTTTTTCCTTACGGCTGTGTGACACTTAGAAAAATCCCTCGTGTCCTTGAGAACTAATGGAAGACTTCACGAGGTGTTGGTGTTTGGGTGGGAGGAGAGACATAGGGGTTTTGTCCCCCTGGATTGGATCTGTCCCTTTTGCTCCTTAGCTCATGTAAACCTCACCTCTCTAAGCCTTGGTTTACTGTGAAAGTGGGATAAGACCTACTTGACAGAACTGCTGCAGGTGGTAACAGGCAAGTGCTTCACGCAAGATCTAGCCTGCTGCCAGGCACATTTTGGCATTTAGCACGTAGTCATTCCTGTTACTAATAACTGAGAACTGGGACAGTAGGGAACTTAGATAACACACAAGGAGATCGAATATAGATGCCTTTCCAGATCTCTCCATTTCTTCTATTGTGATAACCCTGAAAGTAATTTCTGCAGAGAGTCCACGATGGAAAGCTGCAATGAAAGTAAGTAGACAAGACCTAAGAGAAAAGGTTTGAACTCTGTAAATTGGTTAAGAACCATCACTGATGAGACAAACTTTAAAATAAATAAGCTCTCTTGTATATCATGTATTTTAAAATTATCTGACACATTAGAATGTTTTATAATGTATTCATTCCACATTATTGCCATGTTAGTGGCATTAGAAGATTTAATATTCTCCTCTAGTAATGAACAGTCTGCCAGGAAATGATTTGGGTAATGGGAAAACTAGGGTTGAAACTGTCTTTAAGGGTATTAAATATCCTTAAAGTACTTGAAGCTATACTAAATCGTTTCATAATTATTTAATGGCTCTAACCTGCTTTTCTTAAAAAAATGTATGTGTTTTAGTGCAGCTCACTGAAGTGAATTCTTGGTAATTAGCACAGAGAGAAAAGGTAAGATGCCTGAGCAGATCAGAAGATTTCAGGGAGACTTGCATCACAGTCATACTTCCCTCATTCTCCTAAGGAGTGAATCATCTAGCACAGTGTGCTAAATCTGAGGAAGGCAGGAAAAGCAGGGATGTAGGAGTTGATTGTTTCCTCCCTTTGATACCCCCATCACCAAGCACTGAGCGAAGCACATTGTGGGCATTTTAGTGAAATGCTAAAAGAATGAATAAATGCAAGAATGAAGAGTAGGCAAATCCTAAGGATACAGTGTCCAAGGTCATGTCAGTAAACACTGAATCCCTTTTCCACCCTTTTCCCATTAGCCAGTATGGTCCCCTGTCTCCTCATCAGCTTAAGCATCACCTGAAAGATGGTTAGAAATGTAGAATCTCAGGCCTACCTCAGGTCTGCTGACTCAGCATCAGCAGTTAAACAAGATCCACCGGTGACTCATATGCACATTAAAGTTGGAGAAGTTCTGGTCTCTCTACAAATCAATGTCTTTTATTTTATTTTATGTTATTGCATTTTATTTTTTAATTGAATTTTTATTTTATATTGGGGTATAGTTGATTTACAATGTTGTGTTAGTTTCAGGTGTACAGCAAAGTCTTTGAATTTCCTCCTCCTGAATCTCCCATCTCTATCAGCTGGGTCTCTGAAACTTGCGTAATGACGACTGTGGTGAAAATTTTCTGTTTTCTTGCCACACAAGTTATTTTTCCCTTGATCTTTAACTCCAGATCTGTTCCCTGTTCTGTGCTTCTTGAGCTCCCACATGTAGAAAAGTATCAGCATTTCAAACAGAGATATCAATATTAACCCAAAGGGGAGAATTATATGGGAATTTCTTTATTTCCTAGAAGGATGGTTCAGGATGGTTCATCACTGAGCAGGCTGTCTTACTAAGAAATTGAGAAGGCTGCCTTCCTTGCCTTGCTAAAAATCACACCTCCATTGGGCACATTATTTGTTTATGGCACCTGCCCCAACAGGATGAGTGGACTAAAGTTCCCACAAAAACCTGACTGATAAAAGCCATTCAGAGTTTCTCAGTATTGCTAAGAAATGCTCTGTTTTAATCTTCAGGTAAAGAAAGATAATCTATGAATGAATATTGAATTTTACATGTTATTTATTTAGATAAAATAATATACAGAAATACAAATTGCTTCATTTAGTTATCTGTAAGAATAACACCTCGGGGAATTAAGGAGAAGTTTTGCAAATTGGCAGGCAAGTCTGCTATTACTTGAGACTGTTCTTCCTCTCACTAGCTTGGTTTAATCCTGATCCCACAAAGCAGCTGTCATTCCTAAGCCTCACCTATTTTGATTTGCCAAATGCCTTTGTTAATCATCTGGTGCTCCCAGATGTCAGAATTCCCTGCTGCTATCTCAAGTATTGATAGTCTTTTACTTGTGGTAAATATAGCTTGTGTTGATTCAGTTGGCTTGTTCTCTGAACAGCTGGATGAGTGTCAGAGGGGCTTGGGAAAGAGGCTGAACACGTACTGAGAGTCCTGAGAGACTTGGTCACAGCTGGAAGATGGGACACCCGGAAGAGCCTGAATAACGACAAAGCTTGCATCTTATGCAAAATTTCCCTGTAAAATGGACTCTTTCTTTCCATTTGCAGATATACTTTGTCTGTGCTTGCAAGATGATATGGAAGCCTGACACATCTTGTGGGTCCCTTCATCATAAATTACTACCATAAAAATGTTCATCACAAACACTTATTTTCTTAATAAGGTTTGCCTGGATCATCTCCTGCTCCAGTTTTCAGTGCGTGGATCTTGGGTGATCTGCATCACCATCATATGTGGCTCCTGTGAAAACTGCAGATTTCAGGGTTTCTCCCAGATGATCTGAATCAGAATCCAAGTTCTGAGAACTACATTTTGAACAGGCTTCCTGAGTAATTCTAACGCACCCTGAGTCTGAAACTACATGCTTAGATTAAGTTCCGTGAAGGTAGGATTCATGGCTGGTTTGTTCCCTATGCTCTATTTAGCACATAACACAATACCTGGAAGGTAACAGTGTTATATTTTATTCAGCAAATAAAATATCCAATGAAATCCCAGATACTGATTTCAGTTTGCTTTTGAAGATCCTTCTAAATAATGGAAAAATAAACAAATTACATTCTTTAAAGCAAGAGACAGATAATCTTGCTTTGTAGATGTATTTTCAACTTTTGCAAAATGACTGCTGAGAGTAGCTTATCTTGCCAATTTTTGCAAGTGTTTTTCAATTTTACATCACTGTAAACTTTACAGCTGTCACGGCTTTGCTGTCATAATGTTACAAATGGAAGGGACATTAGTGTTGGGTATCTTCTTTGTTACTGAGAAACCAAAGACACAGATCCCCAAAGTGAGAGATGCTGGCTGCTCATCCTACAGCGCTATCCTACAGCGCTAGGCTCCTGTAAAATGGACTCTTTCTTTCCATTTGCAGATATACTTTGTCTGTGCTTGCAAGATGATATGGAAGCCTGACACATCTTGTGGGTCCCTTCATCATAAATTACTACCATAAAAATGTTCATCACAAACACTTATTTTCTTAATAAGGTTTGCCTGGATCATCTCCTGCTCCAGTTTTCAGTGCGTGGATCTTGGGTGATCTGCATCACCATCATATGTGGCTCCTGTGAAAACTGCAGATTTCAGGGTTTCTCCCAGATGATCTGAATCAGAATCCAAGTTCCAGTGGCAGTCGTAAAGGGACACGTGTATAGTAAAGAATTCTACCGGCAGAATTACTGACAAAAGTTGAGACTTTCAATTCAGTTCTGCAGAGAATTCAACAGCTCATTCAGGTCTGTGTTTTCCAGAAAGAAAAGTTGAGGGGGAGGAATGTATTCTCAAGAAGCAATGTTTTTGTCATGATTTTAACCACAATTGGCTGACCTCCTCCAAGAAGAGGAACAAATTTAATTTCCAGATTTGTGACCTAAACAATTTATTTATAGTTACTTTGTCTTTCAGCTCTAAAAATGTAAAATACAATAGAAGTGACAATGATAGAATACCAAAGACAAGGCTAAATAAGCATAGAGGCTGGGTGGGATTCCT
>NW_006775603.1:419060-481733 GCF_000442215.2 Lipotes vexillifer
TGGCTAGATATGAATTTGGAACTGTTTTGAACAAATATTCTCGAAGTATTTTTAAGTAGCTGAAGTTGAGGACTTACTTGTGCCAGGCTCTGTTCTATGTATTTTATGAGTATTAATTCATTTAACCCTCTCAGCATACCTATGGAGAACGTTCTGTTTCCAGATAAGGAGTAGAGGCAATCAGAGGTTAAATCACGCGCTCAGCGTCCTGCCCCTTCTACGTAGTCACGTAGCCCAGCAGGGACGGCGCAGGTATTCCGAGTTCGCAGTTGCGCTGCGCCAACAAAGGGCAGAGAAGGAGCCCCTGGGCGGCAGTTCTACTGCCTAATCCTCTGGGAACTACAACCAAATCCTGAAGTTCATTTGTCTCATCCTCCTAAAATCATCTGTTACTCCAGCATGCTCTTTTTTTTGGAAGGGGGACAAGATTTTTCCACCAATTCCCCCAAGGGGCTTTCTGCAGTATTCCTTTCATTCTACCTGCTACACGTGGAGGCAGCTTCTGGTAAGTACCGTCTTCCTGATTCCCTAAAATTGCCAGTGATGCTTTCAGGAGCCTTGCAGGATAGCCCTCTATGCTGAACTAGAAAGCTGCTCAGGTTCTCGGTAAAAAAAAGCATCTAAACCTAAAAGCCAGGGCTTCCCTGGTGGCGCGGTGGCTGAGAGTCCGCCTGCCGATGCAGGGGACACGGGTTCGTGCCCCGGTCCGGGAAGATCCCACGTGCCGCGGAGCGGCTGGGCCCGTGAGCCATGGCCGCTGAGCCTGCGCGTCCGGAGCCTGTGCTCCGCAGGGGGAGAGGTCACAGCAGTGAGAGGCCCGCGTACCGCAAAACAAAACAAAAAAACCCTAACAGCCCTCAAAGTCAAGCCAAACTTGAGGCATTTTGATGCCAAACCTTATTTCTAACGGGTAACAAAAGTACTAAATTCAGCTCCCGCTTCGCCTTCCCCTCCTGCCCCTTGACAGGACAGGAGAATTATTCGGGGTTGAAGTAGCTTCAGACCATTAACACGTTAATATTATTTTTCCTAATTATTAGCCTACGTACTTAGGGGCTCACTAAGTGAACTAGGATCCCTAAGAGTTGACATCCTCAGAAAATATGCCAAGGAGAGAAGACCTCCACAATCCCTCCTGCACACAAATCTGAGGTTTTGAGGTGTAGTGATTACAAAACGTGCAAGTGGCAAACGTTACACTTGCAGTCTGATAGGTTTGAAAGAACCTCAACTAGCTCCAATTTTTTAAATAAATTTATTTATGATTTATGTGTTTTTGGCTGCATTGGGTCTTCGTTGCTGTGTGTGGGCTTTTTCTCTAGTTGCGGCGAGCGGGGGCTACTCTTCCTTGCGGCGCATGGGCTTCTCATTGCGGTGGCTTCTCTTGGTGCGGAGCACGGGCTCTAGGCGCATGGGCTTCCGTAGTTGTGGCGTGTGGGCTCAGTAGTCGTGGCTCGCAGGCTCTAGAGCGCAGGCTTAGTAGTTGTGGCGCACGGGCTTAGTTGCTCTGCGCCATGTGGGACCTTCCCGGACCAGGGCTCGAGCCCGTGTCTCCTGCATTGGCAGGCGGATTCTTAACCATTGCACCACCAGGGAAGCCCCTGTCCCGTAGTTTTATGTGAGAAGACCTAAGCAGGTCTGATTTCCATGTGTGTGTGTATGTATGTGTACATGCGTATTTATGGCAGAAGTACCACAAAAGTAATTTTAACCACCAACATATCTTAATATGTTGGTAATCACCAATATGTTAACTTACAGTATATATGGCCTATTTGTGCTATATAAAAATACAAGTTGACCCTTGAACAACATGGGGGGATTAATCCATGTATAATTTATAGCTGGCCTCCTGGTTCCCTCCATATCCACGGATTCAACCAACCATGGACTCTGTAGTATTGTAGTGTTTACTGTTGAAAAATATCCTCCTATAAGTGGACCCACATGATTCAATCCTGCATTGTTCAAGGGTCAACTGTATACAAGTCATGGAATTTGGCTTAAACATTTCCCCTGAACACAGTTTGAAAAACATGGCCTAGATTATTCTATTTTATAATTAACCACACATTGCCCATGATAACATTTGGAGAATCTTTCATTTCTTTTTCTGTATCAGGTTAAATTGTTATCTAAACTTTTGTACTCTAGGAAAGAAGTAATTTTCACGTAAAGCCCTTTGTGTAGAATGGCTTGAAATAATCGAGCACATCAACTAGCATTCTTACATTTTGTAGCAGGTGGATACTTTAAGGATCTATAATGGGAGCTTAGTACTCAACAGACAAACCTCATTCAGGAAAACACCATTGGGTATCCTCTATGTTGGTGTTTCTCCACCTTGTCTGACCACAGGATTACCCAGGAAAGTTTTTTTAAAAATTCCTGATGCCATGGTGCCTGATCCCCACACCACCCACAAGATTCTGATTTAACTGGTCTGGGGCGTTTCAGGGGTTGGTATTTTCAAAAAGTGCCTTGGGGATTCTAACATGAATTCAGTGTTAGAAAGCCCAGTTCTATCTGGCAGGGCTTATTTTGGGTACCAGAGGAACAAAGATTATCAATGTCTCCAATGGGAAAGGAAAATAAAGAATAATTTAAAATATAGTGTCAAGTGCTAAAATATATATATATAAAGTACTATATCGAATTAAGAAATAAGTAAATCTGTGGTTGAGCGCATTCTGATAGACTTACAGTAATTATAATGTGGGTGAAGCATGGAGAGGCTTTCGGTGGAGGTGATGATGGTTGGGTTGGAAGTAGGATTCTTTCAGCAGGGGAGAAATTATGTGAATAAAAGTACAAAACTGGACTTCCCTGGAGGTCCAGTGGTTAAGACTCTGCGCTTCCACTGCAGGGGCGCGGGTTCGATCCCTGGTCGGCGAACTAAGATCCTGCATGCCGTGCGGCGTGGCCAAAAGAAAAAAAGTGAAAAACCGTAAGATGTAGGGAGTCATCCTGTACTTCTGACAGTGGACAAAATTGCTTAGGCACTTTGGAGGTCATCTGACCCATTTTCCTGATCTTAAGCACAACTTCCCAGAATGGATCCATGATTTCCCTTTTGTGACACACTGTGTATACTGGGAGGCCTGGGTCTTAGCAGTAAATTCCATATGCATTAACTCTTTTAGATAATAGTGCCCAGTACACATCATTTCATAAATGGCATTTCTATAGCTTGAAAAGTTAATGCATCTTCCCAAGTGAGCATCTTAGTCACTTCTCGAGAGCAGGACAAGAGCCATTACCTTGTCAGAGTAAAACATAGAGCAAAGAACTCTCTTACCCCATGAGGTCTAATAAAGCAAATCACTTACATGGAAAGACATTATTTTTGCCTGAAAGATAGGAACACATGGTGAGTCATAAATCAATAAAAACATAACCATAAGCTATTTAGTGATTCATCCATTCCTTATTTCTAAAATAAGCTTCAAGCAGAAGAGCAGTTTACTTATATCATCAGTTTCTTCTCTAAGACGCACCTATAAAAATGCGAGGGTCAAATCATGCCTTTGACTGCTGGGATAAAATTCCCATTGACGCAACACCTCAGGAAAATCTGTGGTTGGCAGAAGAAAGGTACCAATACCTACCTCTCTGCTTCCATCTGAGAAAGCTTTTCGACTTTCTTTTCTCTGTAACTAAATGAAATTGGACCTTACTTTTCATACCTTTTTATTTTTGAAAAGAAGTTTGCTAAATGTGGTGAACTGTATTTTCCAAAAATGGCCAAAGCGTTATTCCCAGGACCAGCACTTTGCCCTTTGTCATTCCCCCGTCAAGAAGAGTCTATTTCCTTTCCCTTTGAAACTTGACAGGCCTTTGTGACTGCATAGACGAAAAGAATGTGGCATGTCTGCTTCTCTTCTCTTCTCTCTTGAACTTGGGTGGACCTTCATGACTGCCCCCGTGAATAAAATGCAGGGGAAATGATGCTTCTCAGGCTTAGTCATAAAAAGTGATACATCTTCCATCTGGCTCACTCTCTTTTGGAATGCTTGCCCTAAGAATCCCACCACCATGTTGTCAGGAAGCCCAGGCCACATGGAGAGGCCACATTAGATATTCTGGTAGGCAATCCCAGCTGAGGTCCCAGTCAACAGCCAGCACTAACTGACAAATATGGGACTGAACCAATATTTAGATGATTCAAGACCCCAACCTTGGAGCCACCTCAGCTGAGGCTGAGTAGATCAGAGTCAAGATGCCATCACTGAGCCCTGCCTAAACTGCATATTTGGGAACAAAGTTAATTATTTTACTTTAGGTCACTAGGTTTTGGTATTTTTTACACAACAGTAGATAATTGGAACACTAAACAACAATAATGAATAAGCTGATTTTTTAAAATTTCAAGACGATTTTCAGGATTTAATCAATTCTACTTTGAATATATTCAAAAGACTTATTAATCAATTAAGTCTGTTGTAAAATAGCAGAAAGTAGAAAGAAGATTCAAGAACCACTGTGGAAAGAAGGAAGAGGATTCTGTGTTTCAGACTTACATCCCACTTCCAAGCCCCCATCTTCCTCCAGCACCTAAATTGGTATTAAATAGTCAGTTTATTTTGGAAAGACCAGAGCTCAGAAATGTAAGTAAGGATATCCAAACCTCTACCCTAACTGATTTGCCTCAGGCATCCTATTTATTAATATGTAATAAGTATATCAGTCTCAAGAAGTGATGCAGATTATCTTCCTAGGACCCTCTCTTTCTTCTCGTTATGGACACATACACAGCCTGTACCTGGTGGGCAGTTTTCCAGTGCCCTTCCCCCTGGCACTGAGCAGGCTTTCCATAATGGTAGTTGTCATCCAACCTGCTGGAGTCCCTCACCCACACCCCAGCCTTTTTTGCCATGTCCTCCTGTGGCCAATCTTGAGCTACCACTTTCTCGGTTCTTTTTCTGTGGTTTCTAGCGCTGATGAGGGATAACATAGCTACGCTAAGTCACTCTGTATTAACTTCAAATGAACATTTACTGTCATTCAGCAAGGCTTTTAAAAATTCAGCTTTCTTGAATTACTAATAGTTTGGAGGTTAGTTGTCCCAGAATTTTTCAAAATGCCCAACTTATATTCAAGGATTCTAACACATGACCTAAATCATTTTACATGAAGTTAGAGGTCACTGGGACTCACATTTCTTCTTCTGTGATACAGTATCTTTACATCTCAATAGCTTTGTCCCGTGCCCTCAACTCTAGTTTGGAACGTGTATCATCAATGATAGCCATTTCCTTCCAATGGGAAAAAAGAATATTGCCCTGGGCCTCCTGCTGTTCCCTCGTCATACAGCTGTGCTTCTCTGCCTGAACGTGGCCTCCTTGGGCCAGCATACTTCTCACCCAGCACTGACCTTGTGGTCTCTAATACACACACACACCTGGAAAAAAAGTCACCCCAAATACTTATAATTATCATGAGAATTGTAGTCTGTTAGACTACATTATATACATAGTAGTATATATATACATATATACCTCATTATATTTCATTTAATTATAGTCTACATTTAAAAAAAACTGGTCATGCTTGCTAGTAATTTGAGGACTACAGTTTAAAAGACACTGGTCTAGAGGGAAAGATTAGGTTTCCAGTCTGCAGATAGGCATGGGCCAAACCAAGAAGGAAGAACTAAAGACCAAAGATGGTATCAGAAACTTCTTAATAGAGTAGGGACAGCAGATAGCAAACAAAATTCAAATAACAGAGGCTTGAACAAATCAAGGTGAGACAGAGAGAAAAGAAATTCAGGAAGCAAGTACACTTAGATTTTTTTTTTTAAATATCTTTATTGGAGTATAATTGCTTTACACTATTGTGTTAGTTTCTGCTGTATAAAAAGTGAATCAGCTATATGTATACATACATCCCCATATCCCCTCCCTCTTGCATCTCCCTCCCAGCCTCCCTATCCCACCCCTCTAGGTGGTCACAAAGCACTGAGCTGATCTCCCTGTGCCATGCAGCTGCTTCCCACTAGCTATCTATTTTCCATTTGGCTCGCTTAGATTTTTAAAATGTGTACATTTAGAGACTCAAGCCCACTGGAAGGACACAGGTGGAGTACCTTGCAAGTAAGTGGGCTCTAATTTTAAATACAGTGGAATTGGCGTCATGCCTAGTAGACAGGGAAGTGCTGGCTTCATATTCCCTCATGGGTTTTCTGGGGGTCACGGTTCACCTGAGAAATTGGCAGATGACCTGAGCAGGTGCCTGAGGAAGAGAAGAAGAAATCTAGAAAAGTTAGATTTTGGCGAATAGAGAAAAGATCAGAAAGAAGGCAGATATACAGCCTCTCTGTTGAGGACGTTTTAGCGGTTGGAGCATTTGTGGGAAGGTGGATACAAGGACCAGGGAAAGAAGTTGCTGGATTTAAAGAAGTCTAAGGCTTATCCAGTTCTACGTAGGGTGCAGCATTTGATGACAGGAACCAAACGAAGCCTTATTGCCTAAAGAAAAAATACAGAAAAGTATGCTAAAATTTCCTGTGTCTCTAGCTCAGGTGGAAGGTAAGGAGACTTACAATAAAAGGACCACCAGCAAAAGTATGGAGGATTATTTTTAACTGCTATGTGCCTCAGTTTTCCCAGCTGTAAAATGTGGATCACAGTTGAATCTCCCTCATAGGATAATTGGAAGGATGAAATGAATTTGTATATGTAAAGAGTTTAGAACAGGGCCTGGCATATGATAAGCATTAAGTAAATGTTCCTGTTATAGTTATTTTTACTGCAAAGTTCAAATAGTATAAAATCTTGATTCGAAAGTTTCCAGTTTCTTTGAGTCTCTTAGAATTTGCTAAGGGGCTTCAGCAACTGAGGCTTCAACTTGAATAGGATGGACCAAGGCCCGTGTTTTGGGAGGATCTCCATTTTTTTCAACTCCAGTGATACTCCTGGCCTCTTCCCAGCCCTTCACTCACTGTCCCCAGGCAAGAGGGGTGGCTTGTTTATTGAGTGAGTTTGGAAAAACTGCTTAGAATGTGCCACTCTATACCTTCTCCTCTCTTTCACTTTTGGATGCAGCTTGCCTGCAGGAAGTTATGAATTCTCTACTCCTACGTGTTATACACCTGCAAGATCAGACCTATGATTGCCCAGAGCTGCTTGTGGCTGGCTAGGGATACTTGAGTAATTCAAGAGTGATGTAGAGGAGGCCTGGTATGGCTGTAAATCTAAGACAAGTCATTCCTTCCAATCAGACACTTACTATAATAAAACATTTTAACATCCATCTCTCTGATCTCTGTACCTTCCTCTCAGATGGTTCTGAACCCAGGAGTGACAGGGAAGGGTGCTATTCTGTGACTTCCTAAATCTTGGGAGCTAGAACTCATGCAAGGCATGAAAGTGTTAATTTCAAAGCAAATAAGCACTTTATAAAAGGTATACTGTTACATTTAGATGTTTATTTCTTTCCTGTCTTGATCCTTCTGTATATTCAAATTTTTATTCTCTCCTGACACTGTACAGCTGATTAAGCTATTAGCAACTTTAATAAAATATTCTATTTTTACAAAATGATGTTTTCCTAACATGTGCTCTATCCATGCCCTATGAGTCCTTGGTAGCCACCCAGAATGGAAGCCAGTTTCCATAGGGGTAATTAACGACAACAGTTCCATTCCTAGAACATTCAACCCTATGTCTCAATTAATATTCCCAACATATGGTGGCCTAATGAATCGCTTGTATGTATTAGTAAAGTGCATGTGTCCAAATCAGTCGTGCTCCACTAGGAGGATATATCTGATTTACTCTGGGGGCTTTTATAAACTACAGAGTAGCATCCTTTCCTTCCCTAGCACAAGATTCTAGCCACCCTATGGTCAGAGTCATCTCCACTTAGGTCAGAAAACAGACAGACAGGTTCTTAATTTGTCTCCTTTATTTATATTTTCTATGCTTGTGTAAGTACATCTTCTGATTTCTGAGCCTTTCAAACTTGGGTTACTTATTATGTTATTCTAACCTATTTTCTATTTTCAAATATACGTCAGATTGGTCTTTTACTTGTTGGGGTTGATATTACTTAATGGCTAGGAGCATGGCATTTTATGGTATTAGTGAAATCTGGATTAAGGACTCTGACCTGCTTCTGGGTAACTTTTCTTAATCCATCTTAAGCCCCAGTTTTCTTGTCTATAAAATGGAGAACATAGGAGTATTTTTCTCATAGAGATACTGCGAGGATTAAAAGACAAAATGAGCTGATGTATATAAAGTGTTTGGCAAAATGTGCAAAACCCAAATATGAACAATAGTCAGTGTTCGATAAAGTGTTAGGTATTATTATTATCTTGTGCTTACTTCAAGAAGAGGGTTTTTTCCTTTAATCTTTTTTTTTTAAGATTTATTTATTTTTGGCTGCGTTGGGTCTTAGTTGCGGCATGTGGGATCTTTCGTTGCAGTGTGCGGGCTTCTCTCTAGTTGTGGTGTGTGGGTTTTCTTTTCTCTAGTTGTGGCGCATATGCTCCAGAGTGCGTGGGCTCTGTAGCTGTGAAGCACGTGGGTTCCAGAGCCCATGGGCTCTGTAGTTTGCTACACACAGGCTCTCTAGTTGAGGCGTGCAAGCTCAGGAGTTGTGGCGCACGGGCTTAGTTGTTCCGCGGCATGTGGGATCTTAGTTCCCTGGCCAGGGATCGAACATCCCTCCCCTGCATTGTAAGGCGGATTCTTTACCACTGGACCACCAGGGAAGTACCTTCTTTAATCTTTGTCTAATAATCTGTTATTGTTTCTTCCTTTCTGTGCTGCTGTCTAACCCTCAGGAGGCTTTAAATGACAATTATCTGTTTTCTTCAAGGGAATAAACTTACTACTCTATCAGTCTCAATTGGAATTAATTAAAAGCCGTGCCAACTATATATGATAATGAACAATTTATCTCACATAATTCTTTCAGTAAATACTTTTGAGTTCCTGGTGAGTGACTACATTCTGTAAGATTCCTCTCTTTAAATTGTATCATTTACTTTAAAATATTTTACTATTTCAGACTAGCCTTACCCAATCATTCTGAATTAATTTCGTGCATCTATATAAGAAATAATAAAATCTCATTTGATCTATAATGAACCATAGCATGGAACACTTCAGGGCCCATTTATCCATCCGATAATTAACATTCCCATATGAAATGTCACAGCTTTCCATCTTCCATGCTTTACTAAGAATTAGAGCTGCCAGGTAACATGCAGATGCCCAAATAAATCTGAATTTCAGACAAAAATGAATATATGTCCCAACTATTGCAGAGGGTCTACTTCTATAACATTATTCATTATTTAACTGAAATTCAAATTTAGTTGGCGTTGCTAAGTCTGGTATTCTTGCAAGCAGAAAGGAGATTTAAAAACTCAAGTAATGGTACTACCTTTAAGTATGATTTGCTAAACAGAGATTGCCAGGCTAGGCCATTCTCTTATGTTTATATGTATATATAAAATTTATATATAATATATCTCTATATATCTATAAATATATACAAATATATTATGTCTATAAATATATAGAGATATATAGTATAGATATACAATACATAAATATATTATCTATAAATATATATTATATAAATATATATGTATTTAACTTGATCAACCAGTTATTTGCCATAACTGAAGAAAAGGCTGCCTGTGTTCCTTCACTTTGTGGTTAGAGGAAACATAGCTCAATCTGCAAATTCAGGACAAGAATGTTGTTGCCTGGTATGCTAGTCAGGCTTCATTGATGTAATATCAAAGACCCAATTCAAGCCTGCTGTCTTTCCAGGGGCCCTAAGCCCCACCCTGCTTTCCTACCTTCCTGGATCCTGTCTGTGCACAATTCCTCCATTGATTTCTCAGGCTTCACCTGGAGTTCTCTCTGGGTAGAGCCGGCAGGATCAGATTAACACTTCAAACACAGAAATAGCTCCATACATAGACTGGTGAGTAAAGGCTATGAGATCAGTACTTAACCGTGACTTTTGCCTGTAATTTAGCTGTCAACTTCATTTCTGAGAGCTCAGACTTAATGGCCATGTGACGCAAACCTCAGTTTTAGAAGAAATTAATTGGGCTTTGTCCCCGTTTCTGTAAATGGGAAAACAGAACTCCCTCTCTCTTTTCTGTGGTGCACAGTTTTGACTTTCATTCTGTAAATATCCAGTCATCTTTACTGTCTTTAAGGTGCCTTTACTTGGCCTCTAGTTCTGCCATGTACACCGGTGCAAGGGCCGAGATAACTCAGCCATGAAAACTGCCTACTGAGCTGGGCAAAAAGAAAGCAAAGGGATCATCTTCTGGGTTCTGATAGTACTCTCAACTGGGAAAACTGATAGGACCTAAGATAATGGGCCAGTCATTGCCCTTCGTCAGACAATTATGTGCATGTTTCCTCTTAAAATCTTCTATCTGGAAAAAAAGGTATAAAACATTTTCTATTAAAGTAACTCTCCTGGAAATGTCTGCATTGTCTCCTAGGAAGGGGACATCAATTACTACCCAGTGGTACATTTCTATAGGAAAAAAGATTGATATTGGCTTACCTATAAGGCATAAGTCTCAATGATGACAATAATAAATTTGAAGGATTAGTTGGCTGGACCTGTTTCTGTAGGATAACATTCATAGTTAAAGTTACAGAGTTATATTACAGAGTGGGGAAAGTGATTAAATAACACACATACACGCACAAGTATATCAAACTTGCTATTTGCATTAAGACAGTATTATGGCGAAGAATAATTATAAAAAGGATCATTGATTACCAAAAATTGAGGATCATAAAAAGCAAAGTTTAGTATAAATATATATAATATAATATATATATATATATGAATCAGATACTATCTCATAAACAGTGAAGGATGAAGATTACAATATATTTAAAATATGCTTCATATTGTATAGATAATTTAATGCAGACTGAACCCTAGAATAATATATACTCTTATCCATATGAAAGACACAGTATATAACCCAAAGATACACATGGCACTTTGCATAGATGTATGTGTGTATATTGAAGAGTACATTTTACTCTAAGGTAGGGGCTGGCAAATTACAGCTCATAGGTTGGATGTCTTTTTTTGTAAATAAAGTTTTATTAGAACACAGACACATTCATTTGTTTCTGTATTATCTGTGGCTCCTTTCACACTACACAGTGGACGTGAGTAGTTCCAATAGTGATTATAAGGCCCACAGAAAGTTTTGGTAAAACACAAATATTTATCTGGTCTTTAAAAAAAAAAGCTAAGACACGGTTATGGTATCTCTAACTATAAAAAACGTAAAAAAAAATCATGTCTGTTTTAACAATTTCATAATGTGAAATTCAGTTTAGCTCTTCAGTGTTGACAGAGCAACAGGGAAAAATGCCAGGTTCTGAGTAAAGATTTTAATGTGTGTGTAGATAAGTAGAAAAAAGAAAACTTTTCTGTATGTCCACTCCAATTTTCTTCTCTTTATAATTTTACTTATACTTTCCCCCTCTCATTTTTATTTTGTTTCTAGCTTCGCCTCACTTATCTCTGTCCTACCTTTTCCCACATTTTTCACACTTCCACCATTTTCCCACATATATTTAAATTTAAATTTAAATTTGGGATTCACGTAAATCATAGGACTTTTTGCATGGAAGATGTATTTATCTGTATCCATATGAGCAGTGTTGAAAACTTTTCACCTCTGATGAACTAAAAAGATGCACTGAGTAAGATGAATTAGCCTCTTGACAGTTTCCCCGATATCTGTTTGATGTTATGTAACAGCAAAGCAGAAAAAATACACTTGCAGTTCAATATACTTATAAGTTTTGGGGGTAACTCGGGTAATTTTTCAGATGTTGGCGATTAAAAGGCAAGTAAGATAGGTTCGGATCTCTTGTTCTCTCGTACGTCTTGCACTTTCTTCTTAGTGGTTACGATAACTTGTACTTTGTGTGTGCAAGTGTATGTGTTTTAACTGGGTCTTGCTCTGGACTGTCATCTCCAGGGAGACAGGGGTGATGTGCACTGTGCTTATACTTTTATTCTCAGTGCCTATCATATCCTAGGTCCTCCAAGAATATTTATTGACTGACTTGGATGAATGACAGAAAGTTATTATATAATAATTGGAATGACCGGCTCATTCAAGTCTTAGTTAAGTAATTCTAGCAATGGTTTAAAGTTTAGAATTAAGGAGGATCAGACTGGAGACTGAGAGTTGGATCTTGTCATTTTCTACGACAGAAGATTCGGAAAACTCTTTAAAGAAACATTAATTGACATGCTTTATAGGCTAGATATTGTTTTCAGTCTTGGACAATCAAGACACAGTTCTTACAATTTAGGATGCGCATGAAATGTGTAATGAATTCTGATTAGAAAACTCAAAGGAAAATATTTCACGGAGAAGATGGCATTTAGAAGGGCATTGAGGGATGAATAGGAATCTGATTGGGAGAAAAAGTATTCTAGGTTGTGGGAGTAGATAAAGCCAAAGAGGGGTGGAAGGAAACGCTTGCTGTCTTAGAGATTAGCTGGCAGGTGGTCTACTGTGAGAATAGCACTTAGGGAAAGTAATAGCTTAAACTGCCACGAAAGGTGGCAACATGCTTACTCGGACAAAAGCAATAATGGAGCACTGAAAGTTTTCCAGTGGATACAACAGGGTACATAGTTGGTGTATTTTAGAAAGATAAGTTTGGTGGCTGTATCAGGAGTAGGCTGCAGGGAGGAAATCTGGTAAGAGGCTTATGGTAATAGCTTCAAATAAAGACAGTAAAACACTGAACTAGTGAATTCACTACGGTGGAAGAGAGGAAGACAATACTGGGACACTCAGGAGAGAAGAATTGACAAATTTGGACATGGTTTGAGTGTTAGGGGTGAGCTGAAGGTAGCACCACTGGAAGATTCCAATTCACTGGCACTTTCCAAATATGAAAGAGAGGATGGAACCTATTCAGGATGAAAGCTAGCAGGACCCCCTTTCGGCTGCGAGCAATGTGTGTAATGGGTTAAAGCACAGATCGGACAGTGCTGTTCTCTCAGAATGCACTTCAAGCTACAAATTCTTCAAGATGGACCATTTTGGAGTCAGTGAGGGTCAGAGTCTGTGTGTTGTAATAATACGTGTCTTACTCCATTTAATATTGAGAAGTTGCAATGCTAGAAAGAGGAATCATGACAGCGAGAAAAAGAAACCTAAGTCTGTTATTCAAATTGACAGTTGTACCGTAAAATTAGCTGTTGAAGTCTTACAGTACCATCCTTCCTAAAGGCAGTGAGTTTGTAAAACAGAAATCTGAGTGAACTACAATCATTTGTGTTTCCACACTTGTTGAACCAGGGACTTGATTAAGTGCAGTTCAGTGGGGTTTACTTTTTATAGTAAGTTGATAAACTGGTTATAATCATATGAACTGAGATACCAAAACACTGATAGGATTCTCAATACAAACATCCATCTATTTTCTTTTTTTTTAGGGCTAATTTTTTTTATATAGGACTAGATTTGATTACAATACTGTGTTAAGTTTCAGGTGTACAGCAAAGTGATTTAGTTATACATATACATGTATGTATACATACATCTTTAGATTTTTTTCCCATACAGGTTATTACAGAGTATTGAGCAGAGTTCCCTGTACTATACTTTCTAAAGTTATAGGGGAAAGATATCCTGAACAAAATGCAGAGACAGTTTAACATCATCATTTAAGTTGGTAATTGGAATGTGTTTCTTTAATAAATTCTTTAGTAGAACTGGGTGACAAATAGGATTTAAACATCATTTCTTCAATCATCAAACAATCATAATAACACCAGATTGTAGAAGACAAGGAAAGAAAATAAAAGATAATTGTTTACCTGATAGGATCCTAATGTTTAGTTTTTAAAATATGAGAGACATTTGATCTTTCTTGTGTAGGAGAACAAAGTCAGATATTTATGCAACTCATCAGTTTGGGAGTATGAAAGGCATGAGCCTAGAAATAAATGCTTCTCCAGCTCAGTCTGGTTCTTTGCCCCACAATAGTTACCACCTTCCCCCACCCCCTCAGCTGTGCCTTGTAGTTCTCAACTACTTGCCTTGATGCTGCTTGCCAGCCCAGCTTTGCCGGGATCTATTTGAGCAGCTCCCGTGTGCCTTTGTGCTTTTCCCCAGCCGTGTAATCGGGATTCTGCATTGTTCCTGTCAATCCATGATAGGTGCTTTTCAACATCATGACAGTTTCTGGGGATAAAATGCTGAATAAGACACGTCACAATCCATAAAGGGATAAAAATCATACATTAACAATAATATTGGATGATAATTGCACCCAGTTATGTGCCCATTATAGAGATGGCAGAGGGAAGAGAGAGATTATGCCTGTGTTATGGGCACTGGAAAGGCTTCACAGAGGAGGAAACATCCGGGCTGTGTTTTCAAAGACTATTCCAAATTTTAAGATTCAGCAGAAGGCAATGTGGGGAGATGGGAAGTTAGGTATTGCAGGTGGAAGGACAAAACAAGGCATGAAAACGTTAAAATATTTGGCACACTTTTTATAACTAGACATCTGTGTCAGTTCTTTTTCCCATGTCCCTATTCTTATAACTTGCCAAAGTCCCATTCTTCTCCAGAAGAATTGAGCTCTGCCCCTGAATATCAATCCTTTTTGATAGTAGCCATTAGAATTCCCTAATGCTGCCTTTCAGCCCCCGATCCTGCCCTGAATGTCACCTGCCCCAAATCTCCTATTTCTGCATCTACTTTCTGTCTTGTGTACTTATTTGCCTGAAGTGAGATACTGTGGTTGTGACTATTGAATACTGAGCTACGCCTCTGTCATAGATCAAGCTCTCTCCAAAAGAGAACGTATAATTAAGGATTCAGGTGCAAGTGGTTTCTAACAGAGGGCTCCCTGGAGAGGCAAGTGAAGGGATGACGGAGAAGCCAAGCAATCCTCCTGTGATTTCAGGTGTAGCTCCAGACTCAGCCTGATCCCATAGGGCGCTCTGGAGCATGAATTATATTTCAGAGATTGTCATATCTGGAGGCGAAGGTGTGGGGATTTTGTACCCTCCTAGGAATCAATCACTGACTAAGGTAGGCCTCATATTTTGTGTGTGTGGAGACCTAACCTACCAGGCACTTGCCGGCGAGGTAACTCCAGTAAACAAGGGTGAGCCTCTGAAAGCCATAGGCTCAGCTGCACGCAGCATAGCAATCAGAAGATGGTGAATGCTAGGCAAGGGGATAAGAAGGGATCTGGGGAGGTACTACGGCCTCTGAATCTTCCCCACGTTCATGCCTGTGATGCCTAGTGGGCAGGGATGCTTCGGGTACCTGAATCTCTTTGGGCAAAAGCCTCCTTCCTCCTAGAATTAGCTGGGCTCCTCTGTACTATAAAATGCCTGCATTCCTGGGAAGCTATAGACCCTTCAAAGACAACAAAAACAGAAGATGCCTTTCCTCCTTAGGAGGCTAGTAAAATTTCAGATGAGCAGAGAGCTTTTGGTTCAAATCAAATTCCATGCTGAATACAGAATTTGAAACTTTACTATGCTCAAAATAAAGGTGGGATTGATCTTTGGATTTAAAAAGCATAGGCTGTTTCCTGATCAGTATCCAAAAGCAGGATAAAGTATTTCCAGGATAGTTTGTATTCAGATTTATTATGTTCCAAATTCAGTCTTTCAGATTAGAAGGTTTATTCTTGCTACAATATGAAAGCAAGTGTAGGAGACAAGGGTATACAGCTTAAATAAATTTTTGCAGCTTCAACCAGAATTTTAAAATATTTTAAGCCATGAGACTTATACTCTATGATTAGTAATTAGAAGTAATGTAGAAAAAACATGTGCCTTTTTCTCTATTATTCCAAGGATTATCCTAGTGATTTTCACTCCTCTCTCTTTCTCTGAAGTATTTAAGAAGCTCAAATTATTGGAATTATAAAAAATGTGCACTTGTACACCTCTATAAGAAAGACAAATAATAATGATGTATTCGTATGGCAGAAATTTGTTGAAATCAATGACTTTCAGGTCAAATTAGAAAGCTAGCTTTGATTCAGCCTTGTATCAATTCAGCAGCCTGAATTGGTGTTCAGAATTACTAGCGTGGCATAGTTACTGCTGTGAACCAAATGGGTTAACTTGTACTTACTATAGTTTAAACACATTCTATTTTTACTCTTATTTCTGGGAAAAGTGGTAATTTATGTACAGTAATTCTTACCTAGTGAGACTATTCACTTATCCAATTTCCTGTCATTCTGGATAAAGGGGCACTGGCTATATCTTTGTTTCCGTCCTACCATTTTTGGTGACGTCATACTCCAATTTTAAAGATAATTTTATTTATCACACCAGAATTGACCAATGCCTGGAAAGGTTACATCTGTAAAGTAAACATAAAGCACTATAGAGCCAAGTGGAGCCCACATGATTTGTTTACATTTAACATTGATTTTTTAAAACCTCATTTCCCTGTTTTGTTACAGATGGCAGTGGAAAAAACAATAGAATCTCCGAATGACAAAAACCCCAGATTACTATGTTGTAAAAACGGGTCCTTGACATTTTTCCTGTTTGTCTAGGGAGATGCTGACATCCACTTTGTTACCTTTGCCTCTGGTGGTAGGAGTGCAGGTCATTCATGCCTTGATGCTTGGACGTTTCTTCAAACACAGAATGGTGGCAGATAAAAGGAAGTGACATGGGGCGTTGGCATGGATGGCAACTGTCAATGGGAGCAGAGATTACACTATTTATACACATTTGTGACCATAGACTGTTTTCCTTCATGTTCTAATTTTGATAACTTTATGCACATAGCAAGTAAACATTAGCATTTTCCTTTTGTTCTCAGCAAATGTTCGTGGTACTACTGTGAGGACGATGCTGCATTTTGACTTACCTTGTTCTATTTGAATGATACTTAAGCAAAATACAGATGATTAGTCAGACATTTCATTACTCACCTTGGTAAGCTGATAGATTTACAACCTTACCTTAGATAGTAGAGTATGAGCAAGTGTAGTCTTTCGAGAAATGTTTATGGAGTTTTATTTCATAATCTTGTTTGAAATCATTTGTGGGTTGAGCTCGTCAAGTCGTACTTAAATGCCCTGTCAATGGAAGAAAACAAACAATCTTTAGTGTGTTCTGTTTATTAGATCTTTGTTTCGTCTTTGATGAAAAAGCTGTAAAAAGAAGAGGAACGATGCATTTTCCCAGTAGTCCTGAAAAATGTATAAAGATTTAAATTGAACAGGATTTGACGAAATATCAGATGCAAAATATCAGATGCATCCTTTCAGTAGACTCTAAATGTGGTACATAGGAGATGTTCTTTTATCAGTTACTATAGATATGAGGCTGCATATTGACTTATCAATATATTTTCTTATTAAAGCTATATGTTTTATATATTTAAATACATGGAATATTCTTAAAAGTGTTTATTGATATCAGGAGAGCAAGCATTTTGATTTGCCTACCAAGTGATACGTCGAAGGGAGTCCTTCTAGACCAGACTTCCCTTCCCAGTTACATTGGGAGTAGCTTGAATTGCAAAAGCTCCATTTTAAATTGTTGAAATTATGATTCCCATAGAGACAGGGATTACTGATGGACTTTATGAGGCTTATTCAGTATCTCTTAAGAGGCACTTACCCTGGAAAGCTGTTAATAGCACAAGCCGTCATATCCAACTGGCAACTCATCGGGAATCTCCCTGGCTCAATCTGCACAATATATCCAGAATCCGGCAACTTGTTACCATTTCTGCCCCCTCTCTTCCAGGACACCATCACCTCTCACTTAGGTTGTTCCCATAATCTCCTAACTGATTTCCCTGTTCCTACACTGCTCCCTCTAAGTGCATTCTCAGTACAGCAGCAAGAGAAATCCCTTGGAAACACAAGTCAGGTAATGTTTTTCTTCTGTTTAAATCCTGCGATTGCAGCCCACATCACTCTCAATGAAAGCTCAGATCATTACTACAGCTGTCACCGTTCTGCATGACTTGCTTCCCTCTCCCCATAACCTCTTTGACCTCCTATCCCGTGAACTCCACCTCTCCTTCCCTCTACTCCCAGATTCTCCAGCCCCACTGGCCTCCTCACTCTTCCTGCCTCAGAGCTCTTTCCTCTAACCCAGGTATCTCCATCATCTACTCTCTCACTTTTATCAATTCTCTGTGCAGTGTTTTTTTTTTTTTAATAACACCTTTATGGAGTGTAATTGCTTTACAATGGTGTGTTAGATTCTGCTTTATAACACAGTGACTCAGCTATACATGTACATATGTTCCCATATCTCCTCCCTCTTGGGTCTCCCTCCCTCCCACCCTCCCTATCCCACCCCTCCAGGAGGTCACAAAGCACCGAGCTGATCTCCCCGTGCTATGCGGCTGCTTCCCACTAGCTATCTGTTTTACATTTGGTAGTGTATATATGTCCATGCCACTCTCTCACTTCGTCCCAGCTTACCCTTCCCCCTCCCCGTGCCCTCAAGTCCATTCTCTACATCTGCGTCTTTATTCCTGTCCTGCCCCTAGGTTCTTCAGAACAATTTATTTTTTTAAGATTCCATATATATGTGTTAGTATGCGGTATTTGTTTTTCGCTTTCTGACTTACTTGACTCTGTATGACAGTCTCTAGGTCCATCCACCTCACTACAAATAACTCAGTTTCATTTCTTTTTATGGCTGAGTAATATTCCATTGTATATATGTGCCATATCTTTATCCATTCATCTGTCGAGGGACATTTAAGTTGCTTCCATGTTCTGGCTATTGTAAATACTGCATCAGTGAACACTGTAGTACAAGTCTCTTTTTGAAATATAGTTTTCTCAGGGTATATGCACAGTAGTGGGATTTCTGGGTCATATGGTAGTTCTATTTTTAGTTTTTTAAGGAACCTCCATACTGTTCTCCATAGTGGCTGTATCAATTTACATTCCTACCAACAGTGCAAGAGGGCTCCCTTTTCTCCACACCCTCTCCCGCATTTATTGCTTGTAGATTTTTTGATGATGGCCATTCTGACTGCTGTGAGGTGATACCTCATTGTAGGTTTGATTTGCATTTCCCTAATGATTAGTGATGTTGAGCATCCTTTCATATGTTTGCTGGCAATCTGTATAACTTCTTTGAAGAAATGTCTATTTAGGTCTTCTGCCCATTTTTGGGTTGGGTTGTTTTGTGTTTTTGATTTAGAGCTGCATGGGTTGCTTGTATATTTTGGAGATTAATCAATTCTTTGTCAGTTGCTTCCTTTGCAAATACTTTCTCCCATTCTGAGGGTTGTCTTTTTGTCTTGTTTATGGTTTCCTTTGCTGTGCAAAAGCTTTTAAGTTTCATTAGGTCCCATTTCTTTATTTTTGTTTTTATTTCCATTTCTCTAGGCGGTGGATCAAAAAGGATCTTGCATTTATGTCACGGAGTGTTCTGCCCATGTTTTCCTCAAAGAGTTTGATAGTGTCTGGCCTTGCATTTAGGTCTTTAATCCATTTTGAGTTTATGTTGAGTGTATGAGTGTATGGTGTTAGGGAGTGTTCTAATTTCCTTCTTTTACATGTAGCTGTCCAGTTTTCCCAACACCACTTCTTGAAGAGGCTGTCTTTTCTCCATTGTATATTCTTGCCTCTTTTATCAAAGATAAGGTGACCATATGTGTGTGGCTTTATCTCTGGGCTTTCTATCCTGTTCCATTGATCTATATTTCTGTTTCTGTGCCAGTACCATGCTGTGTTGATAACTGTAACTTTGTCATGTCATCTGAAGTCAGGGAGCCTGATTCGTCCAGCTCCGTTTTCCTTTCTCAAGATTGCTCTGGCTATTCGGGGTCTTTTGCGTTTCCATACAAATTGTGAAAATTATTGTTCTAGTTCTGTGAGAAATACTATTGATAATTTGAAAGTGATTGCATTGAATCTTTAGATTACTTTGGATAATACAGTCATTTTCACAACGTTGATTCTTCCAATCCAAGAACATGGTATATCTCTCCATCTGTTGGTATCATCTTTAATTTCTTTCATCAGTGTCTTATAGTTTTCTGCATACAGGTCTTTTGTCTCCTTAGGTAGGTTTATTCCTAGGTGTTTTATTCTTTTTGTTGCAATGGTAAATGGGAGTGTTTCCTTAATTTCTCTGTCAGATTTTTCATCATTAGTGTATAGGAATGCCAGAGATTTCTGTGCATTAATTTTGTATCCTGCTATTTTACCAAATTCATTGATTAGCTCTAGTAGTTTTCTGGTAGCATCTTTAGGATTCTCTATGTATAGTATCATGTCATCTGCAAACAGTGACAGCTTTACTTCTTCTTTTCCGATTTGGGTTCCTTTTATTTCTTTTTCTTTTCTGATTGCTGTGGCTAAAACTTCCAAACTATTTTGAATAATAGTGGTGAGAGTGGGGAACCATGTCTTGTTCTTGATCTTAGAGGAAATGGTTTCAGTTTTTCACCATTGAGAACGATGTTGGCTGTAGGTCTGTCATATATGGCCTTTATTATGTTGAGGTAAGTTCCCTCTATGACTAATTTCTTGAGAGTTTTTATTCTAAATGGATGTCGAATTTTCTTGAAAGCTTTTTCTGCATCTATTGAGATGATCATATGGTTTTTATCCTTCAATTTGTTAACATAGTTTATCACATTGATTGATTTGCATACATTGAAGAATCCTTGCATTCCTGGGATAAACCCCACTTGAACATGGCATATGATCCTTTAATGTGCTGTTGGATTCTGTTTGCTAGTATTTTGTTGAGGATATTTGCATCTATGTTCATCAGTAATATTGGCCTGTAGTTTTCTTTTTTTGTGACAGCTTTGTCTGGTTTTGGTATCAGCGTGGTGGTGGCCTTGTAGAATGATTTTGGGAGTGTTCCTCTGTCTAGTATATTTTGGAAGAGTTGAGAAGAATGGGTGTTAGCTCTTCTCTAAATGTTTGATAGAATTTGCTTGTGATGCCATCTGGTCCTGAGCTTTTGTTTGTTGGAAGATTTCAAATCACAGTTTCAATTTCAGTGCTTGTGATTGGTCTGTTTATATTTTCTATTTCTTCCTGATTCAGTCTTGGAAGGTTGTGCTTGTCTAAGAATTTGTCAATTTCTTCCCGGTTGTCCATTTTATTGGCATAGAGTTGCTTGTAGTTGTTACTTCTCCTTTTTCATTTCTAGTTCTATTGATTTGAGTCTTTCCCCTTTTTTTTCTTGATGAGTTTGGCTAATGGGCTATCAATTTTGTGTATCTTCTCAAAGAACCAGCTTCTTTGCTCTTTCCTTCATTTCTTTTTCATTTATTTCTGATGTGATATTTATGATTTCTTTCCTTCTGCCAACTTTCGGGGTTTTTTGTTCTTCTTTCTCTAACTGATTTAGGTGTAAGATTAGGTTGTTTATTTGAGATGTTTCTTGTTTCTTAAGGTAGGATTGTATTGCTATAAACTTCCCTCTTAGAACTGCTTTTGCTGCATCCCATAGGTTTTGGATCGTCATGTTTTCATTGTCATTTGTTTCTAGGTATGTTTTGATTTCCTCTTTGATTTCTTCAGTGATCTCTTGGTTATTTAGTAGTGTATTCTTTAGCCCCCATTTTTTTTTTTTTTACAGTTATTTTTCTGTAATTGATATCTAGTCTCATAGCGTTGTCCTCAGAAAAGATACGTGATACGATTTCAATTTTCTTAAATTTACCAAGGCTTGATTTGTGACCCAAGATATGATCTATCCTGGAGAATGTTCTATGAACATTTGAGAAGAAAGTGTATTCTGTCGTTTTTGGATGGAATGTCCTATATATATCAATTAAGTCCATCTTGTTTAATGTGTCATTTAAAGCTTGTGTTTCCTTATTTATTTTCATTTTGGATGATCTGTCCATTGGTGAAAATGGGTTGTGAAAGTCCCTTACTATGTTTGTGTTATTGTCGATTTCCCCTTTTATGGTGTTAGCATTTGCCTTGTGTATTGAGGTGCTCTTATGTTGGGTGTAAAAATATTTACAGTTGTTATATCTTCTTCTTGGATCGATCCCTTGATCATTATGTAGTGTCCTTCTTTGTCTCTTGTAATAGTCTTTATTTTAAAGTTTATTTTGTCTGATATGAGAGTTGCTACTCCAGCTTTCTTTTGATTTCCCTTTGCATGGAATATCTTTTTCCATCCCCTCACTTTCAGTCTGTACGTTTCCCTAGGTCTGAAATCGGTCTCTTGTAGATAGCATATATACGGGTGTTGTTTTTGTGTCCATTCAGCCAGTCTATGTCTTTTGGTTGGAGCATTTAATCCATTTACATTTAAGGTAGTTATTGATGTGTATGTTCCTAATACCATTTTCTTAATTGTTTTGGGTTTGTTATTGTAGTTCTTTTCCTTCTCTTGTGTTTCCTGCCTGTAGAAGTTCCTTTAGCATTTGTTGTGAAGCTGGTTTGGTGGTGCTGAATTCTCTTGGCTTTTGCTTCTCTGTAAAGGTTTTAATGTCTCCGTCAAATCTGAATGAGATCCTTGCTGGGTAGAGTAATCTTGGTTGTAGGTTTTTCCCTCTTATCACTTTAAATATGTCCTGCCACTCCCTTCTGGCTTGCAGAATTTCTGCTGAAAGATCAGCTGTTAACCTTATGGGGATTCCCTTTTTATGTTACTTTTTGTTTTTCCTGTGCTGCTTAGTATTTTTTCTTTGTATGTACTTTTTGATAATTTGATTAATATGTGTCTTGGCATGTTTCTCCTTGGATTTTTCCTGTATGGGACTCTCTGTGCTTCCTGGACTTGACTATTTCCTTTCTCGATTTAGTGAAGTTTTTAACTGTAATCTCTTCAAATATTTTCTCAGTCCCTTTCTTTTTCTCTTCTTCTTCTGGACCCCCTATAATTCAAATGTTGGTGCATTTAATGTTGTTCCAGAGGCCTCTGAGACTGTCCTCAATTCTTTTCATTCTTTTTTCTTTATTCTGCTCTGTGGTAGTTATTTCCTCTATTTCATCTTCCAGGTTACTTATCCGTTCTTCTGTCTCAGTATTCTGCTATTCATTCCTTGTAGAGAATTTTTAATTTCATTTATTGTGTTGTTCATCATTGTTTGTTTGTTCTTTAGTTCTTCTAGGTCCTTGTTAAGCATTTCTTGTATTTTCTCCATTCTATTTCCAAGATTTTGGCTCATCTTTACTATCATTACTCTGAATTCTTTTTCAGGTAGACTGCCTATTTCCTCCTCCTTTGTTAGGTCTGATGGGTTTTTACCTTGCTCTTTCATCTCCTGTGTGTTTCTCTGTCTTCTCATTTTGCTTAACTTACTGTGTTTGGGGTCTCCTTTTTGCAGGCTGCAGGTTCATATTTCCTGTTATTTTTGGTGTCTGCTCCCAGTGGGTAAGGTTGGTTCCGTGTGTTGTGTAGGCTTCCTGGTGGAGGGGACTGGTACCTGTGTTCTGGTGGATGAAGCTGGATCTTGTCTTTCTGGTGGGGAGGACCGTGTCTGGCGGTGTGTTTTGGGGTGTCTGTGAACTTATTATTATTTTAGGCAGCCTCTCTGCTAATGGGTGGGGTTGTGTTCCTGTCTTGCTAGTTTTTTGGCATAGGGTGTCCAGCACGGCAGCTTGCTCGTCGTTGAGTGGAGCTGGGTCTTAGCGTTGAGAAAGAGATCTCTGGGGAACTCTTGCTGATTGATATGACGAGGGGCTGGGAGTTCTCTGGTAGACCAATGTCCTGAAGTGGCTCTCCCGCCTCAGAGGCTCAGGCCTCACACCCGGCCAGAGCACGAAGACCCTGTCAGCCACATGGTCAGGTATATGCGGAGTTTCTTGCCTTTTGGGAAGTATGAGATCTTCTGCCAGCGTTCAGTAGGTGTTCTGTAGGAATTGTTCCACATGTAGATGCATTTTTGATGTATTTGTGTGGAGGAAGGTGATTGCTAGGTCTTACTCCTCTGCCATCTTGAAGGTCTTCAGATATTTGTTGAATGAATGAATGAATCCATTGCTATTTTATGACAGTGGCAGAAAGAGTGGTTTGGGTCACTGTAACATGGGCTCCCATCTTCTGCTGAAATGTGTAGGTATCTTGGAGGGGGCACCAATAAATAGCTCCTCCTACCTGTTCTAGGTCTAAAGCAGTTGATCAATAAAGCTGAGTTTCAGTGGTAAGAGGATAAAATATCACCTTATTACTGGAAGGACCAGTGAAAGAACATGCATATGTCTGTAGGCAAGTCAGTTACCTAATACTGAATTCCCAAATTAGGCACATGTATCTACAAAGCAATACTGGACCATGGCACATGTCTCACAACAGGAACAGAATGAGTTGCCAGAGAAGCAGAGAATTCCTACTCCTCAGAGTAAGGAAAGAGGAAGGAAATGGGCGATTCATCCAGTTTCTCCTTCCAAATTAACAAATAACATGTTTTCCTTCTCTTGGAGGTGGGTGGGAGGTGGAGCAGTTGAGGTGCATGTAGAAGAATGTGTGATGAGAGGATGGAGAGAAGCCACAAGTGTTACTCTGATAAATATCTCTTCATATAGAAGAAAACATAAGGTATGGGGAAGAAGTATTGTCCCCTAATGATACCTATATTATTCCTCTCTTGAAATGGTTTTTTGGTTAAAAGTAATAGGTTTAAGTTATTTGGAATTGTTACTTTTGCTTTCAGCAAACCCATAGAGAAAAAAAAGTCAGTATGCTTGGAATGGAAAGAACTGTTCAAAATATAAATCTGGGACTTAACCCATCAACTGTCACAGAAAAGTTAGGAGAAGGCTTGCTTTTAAAATCGGGATCCCACAATGGCCCCACAATCCTAGTAATATTGCCAGTGTTTTCAAATCACAGACCATGCCTTTGGGTTTTCTTCAAGGTAATGGGAATCACATCATAAAGAAAACACAGATATATTTGGGTGTTTATTATGTAACAAGCACAGGAGATATAATAGTGCACAAAATAAATATAGTTCTTGCCCTTAAAGAATCTACTGGGGAAGGAGTATAAGTAGATGTAGAGCGAAAATAAAGTTATCAATAGTACCAGACAAGTATGCATATTGAGGCTAAAGGTGGGAAATAATCATTGTTTACAGAATGCGCCTCATGTTACAGGCACAGTAGCAAGTACAGGGGGTATAAAAATAAGATACAGTCCTGCCCTTAAAAAAGAGAGAATTTGAAATGGAAGAGATAGAAATAAGCAGAAAGTTCAAATAAATTTTTAAAGGTACTGTATATTGGCCTGCACATGGACCTATGGTGACCCAGAGAAAGAAAACTTAATTCAGGTTTAGGTTTCAAGAAGACTTCTTAGAGAGGTGAGTTTAAGCAGTAGCATAGAAATAGCAGAGGAAAAAAGAAAGTGAATTAGAAGATAGATTTGAGATACTCACAGTATAAAGTGATAAAGAGATGAAAACATGGAGTAAGAAAGCTAAGAAATAGGTAGGATAATGTGATCAATTTTTATGTATATTTAATTAGAGTAAAAGGAGAGAATAGAAAGAATTGGGGAAAGATAAAAGCTCAAGATTTTTCCAGGAGAAAGTGATTGGAGCCCTCAGATTTAAAAAAGTAATACGTTCTTGGCTTGGTTCAAGGTGGCAGAGTACAAGGATATGAGCTCATTCCCTCTTGCAAGAGAACTGGAATCACAACTCGTTGCTGAACAGTCATCAAGTGGAAGACACTGGAACTCACCAAAAAAGATGCTCCATGTCCAAAGACATAGGAGAAGCTGCAATGAGATGGTAGGGAGAGTGCAATCACAATAAAATCAAATCCCATAACTGCTGGGTGGGTGACTCACAAACTGGAGAACAGTTATACCACAGAAGTCCACCCACTGGAGTGAAGGTTCTGAGCCTCACATCAAGCTTCCCAACCTGGGGGGTCAGGCAATGGGAGGAGGAATTCCCAGAGAATCAGAATTTGAAAGCTAGTGGGATTTGATTATAGGACATCAACAGGGCTGGGGGGAAGCAGAGACTCAACCCTTGGAGGGCACACACAAAATAGTGTGGGCATCGGGACCCAGGGGAAGGAGCAGTGACCCCGTAGGAGACTGAACCAGACCTACCTGCTAGTGTTGGAGAGTCTCCTGCAGAGGCAGGGGGTGGCTGTGGCTCACCGCGGGGGGAAAAGGACACTGGCAGGAGAATTTCTGGGAAGTACTCTATGGTGTGAGCCCTCCCGGAGTCAGCTATTAGCCCCACCAAAGAGCCAGGTAGTCTCCAGTGCTGTGTCACCTCAGGCCAAACAAGCAACAGGGAGGGAACTCAGCCCCACCTATCAGCAGACAAGTGGATTAAAGTTTTACAGAACTCTGCCCACCAGAGCAACATCCAGCTCTACCCACCACCAGTGCCTCCCATCAGGAAGCTTGCACAAGCCTCTTAGATAGCCTCATCCACCAGAGGGCAGACAGCAGAAGCAAGAAGAACTACAATCCTGCAGCCTGTGGAATGAAAACCACATTCACAGAAAGACAGACAAAATGAAAAGGCAGACGACTATGTACCAGATGAAGGAACAAGATAAAACCCCAGAAAAACAAATAAATAATGTGGAGAAAGAAAAACAACTAAATAACGTGGAGATAGGCAACCTTCCAGAAAAAGAATTCAGAATAATGATAGTGAAGATGATCCAAGACCTCGGAAAAAGAATGGAGGCAAAGACTGAGAAGATGCAAGAAAGGTTTAACAAAGACCTAGAAGAATTAAAGAACAAACAAACAGGGATGAACAATACAATAACTGAAATGAAAAATATACTAGAAGGAATCAATAGCAGAATAACTGAGGCAGATCAGATAAGTGACCTGGAAGACAGAATGGTGGAATTCACTGCCGCAGAACAGAATAAAGAAAAAAGAAAGAAAAGGAATGAAGACAGCCTAAGAGACCTTTGGGACAATATTAAACGCACCAACATTCGCATTATAGGGGTCCAAGAAGGAGAAGAGACAGAGAAAGGACCCGAGAATATATTTGAAGAGATTATAGTTGAAAACTTCCCTAACATGGGAAAGGAAATAACCACCCAAGTCCAGGAAGCACAGAGAGTCCCAGGCAGGATAAATCCAAGGAGAAACACACTGAGACACATAGTAATCAAATTGACAAACATTAAAGACAAATTATTAAAATCAACAAGGGAAAAAGGACAAATAACATACAAGGGAACTCCCATAAGGTTAACAGCTGATTTCTCAGCGGAAACTCTACAAGCCAGAAGAGAGTGGTATGATATATTTAAAGTGATGAAAGGGAAGAACCTACAATTAAGATTACGCTACCCAGCAAGGATCTCATTCAGAAATTAAAAGCTTTACAGACAAGCAAAAGCTAAGAGAATTCAGCACCACCAAACCAGCTCTACAACAAACGCTAAAGGAAGTTCTCTAAGTAGGAAACACAAGAGAAGAAAAGGACCTACAAAAACAAACCCAAGACAATTAAGAAAATGGTAATAGGAACATACATATTGATAATCACCTTAAATGTGAATGGAATAAATGCTCCAACCAAAAGACACAGGCTTGCTGAATGGATACAGAAACAAGACCCATATATATGCTATCTACAAGACACCCACTTCAGACCTAGGGACACATACAGACTGAAAGTGAGGGGATGGAAAAAGATATTCCATGCACATGGCAATCAAAAGAAAGCTGGAGTAGCAATACTCGTATAAGATTAAAAAAACTTTAAAATAAAGAATGTTACAAGACACAAGGAAGGACACTACACAATGGTCAAGGGAGAAATCCAAGAAGATATAACAATTACAAATACATATGCACCCGACATAGGAGCACCTCAATACATAAGGCAAATGCTAACAGCGATAAAAGAGGAAATCGACAGTATCACAATAATAGTGGGGGACTTTAACACCTCACTTACACCAATGGACAGATCATCCAGACAGAAAATTAATAAGGAATCACAAGCTTTAAATGACATAGTAGACCAGATACATTTAATTGATATTTATAGGACATTCCACCCCAAAACAGCAGATTACACTTTCTCCTCAAGTGCACACAGAACATTCTCCAGGATAGATCACATCTTGGGTCACACATCGAGCCTCGGTAAATTTAAGAAAATTGAAATCATATCAAGACTCTTTTCAGACCACAACACTATGAGATTAGAAATCAGTTGCAGGGCAAAAAATGTAGAAAACACAAACACGTGGAGGCTAAACAATATGTTACTAAATGACCAAGAGATCACTGAAGAAGCCAAAGAGGAAATCAAAAAATACCTAGAGACAAATGACAACAAAAACACAATAATCCAAAACCTATGGGATGCAGCAAAAGCAGTTCTAAGAGGGAAGTTTATAGCAACACAGTCCTACCTTAAGAAACAGGAAAAATCTCAAATCAACAATCTAACCTTACACCTAAAGGAACTAGAGAAAGAAGAACAAACAAAACCCAAAGTTAGTAGAAGGAAAAAAATCATAATCATCAGAGCAGAAATAAATGAAATAGAAACAAAGAAAACAATTTCAATGATCAATAATACTAAAAGCTGGTCCTTTGAGAAGATAAACAAAATTGATAAACGTTTAGCCAGACTCATGAAGAAAATGAGGGAGATGACTCAAATCAATGAAATTAGAAATGAAAAAGAAATGGCAACAGACACTGCAGAAATACAGTGCGTCATAAGAGACTACTACAAGCAACTATATGCCAATAAAATGGACAACCTGGAAGAAATGGACAGATTCTTAGAAATATATAATCTTCCAGGACTGAACCAGGAAGAAATAGATAATATGAACAGACCATTCACAAGTAATGAAATTGAAACTGTGATAAAAAAAATCTTCCAACAAACAAAAGTCCAGGACCAGCTGGCTTCACAGGTGAATTCTATCAAACATTTAGAGAGGAGCTAACACCCATCCTTCTCAAACTCTTCCAAAAAATCACAGAGGAAGGAACACTCGCAAACTTATTCTATGAGGCCACCATCACCCTGATACCAAAACCAGACAGAGATACTACCAAAAAAAAATTTACAGACCAATATCAGTGATGAATATAGATGGAAAAATCCTCAACAAGATACTAGCAAACAGAATCGAACAACACATTAAAAGTATCATACACCATGTTCAAGTGGGGTTTATCCTAGGAATGCAAGGATTCTTCAAAATACACAAATCAATCAATGTGATACACCATATTAACAAACTGAAGGAGAAAAACCATATGATCACCTCAAGAGAAGCAGAAAAAGCTTTTGACAAAATTCAACACCCATTTATGAAAAAAACTCTCCAGAAAGTAGGCACAGAGGGAACCTACCTCAACATAATAAAGACCATATATAACAAACCCACAGCAAACATCATTCTCAATGGTGAAAAATTGAAAGCATTTCCTCTAAGATCAGGAACAAGTCAAGGATGTCCACTCTTGCCACTGTTATTCAACATAGTTTTGGAAATCCTAGCCACAGCAATTAGAGAAGAAAAAGTAATAAAAGGAATCCAAATTGGAAAAGAAGAAGTAAAACTGTCAGTGTTTGCACATGACATGATACTATACATAGATATCTGAAACATGCCAACAAAAAACGTGTAGAGCTAATCAATGAATTGGGTAAAGTTGCAGGACAGAAAATTAATGAACAGAAATCTTTTGCATCCCTATACACTAAGAACAAAAGATCAGAAAGAGAAATTAAGGAAACAATCCCATTCACCATTGCACAAAAAGAATAAAATACCTAGTAATAAACCTACCTAAGAAGGTAAAAGACCTGTACTCAGAAAACTGTAAGACACTTATGATAGAAATCAAAGATGACACAAACAGATGGAGAGATATACCATGTTCTTGGATTGGAAGAAACAATATTGTGAAAATGACTATACTACCCAAAGCAATCTACAGATTCAATGCAATCCCTATCAAATTACCAATGGCAATTTTTACAGAGCTAGAACAAAATATCTTAAAATTTGCATGTAGACACAGAAGACCCCGAATAGCCAAATCAATCCTGAGGGAAAAAAAGTGAGCTGGAGGAATCAGACTTGCTGACTTCAGACTGCACTACAAAGCTACAGTAATCAAGACAATATGGTACTGGCACAAAAACAGACATATAGATCAATGAGGATAGAAAGCCTAGAGATAAACCCATGGTTTATGGTCAACTAATCTATGACAAAGGAAGCAAGGATATGCATTGGAGAAAAGAGAGTCTCTTCAGTAAGTGGTGCTGGGAAAACTGGACAGCTACATGTAAAAGAATGAAATTAGAACACCCCCTAACACCATACACAAAAATAAACTCAAAATGGATTAAAGACCTAAATGTAAGCCTGGACACTATAAAACTCTTAGAGGAAAACATAGGAAGAACACTCTTTGACATAAATCACAGCAAGATCTTTTTTGACCCACCTCCTAGACTAATGGAAATAAAAACAAAAATAAACAAATGGGACCTAATAAAACTTAAAAGCTTTTGCATAGCAAAGGAAACCATAAACAAGACAAAAGGGCAACCCTCAGAATAGGAGAAAATATTTGCAAATGAAGAAACTGAAAAAGGATTAATCTCTCAAATTTACCAGCAGCCCACGCAGCAAAGGAAACCATAAACAAGAGGAAAAGACAACCCTCAGAATCGGAGGGAGAAAATATTTGCAAACGAATCAACAGACAAAGGATTAATCTCCAAAATATACAAACAGCTCATGCAGCTCAATATTAAAATACAAACAACCCAATCCAAAAATGGGCAGAAGACCTAAATAGACTTTTCTCCAAAGAAGACATACAGGTGGCCAAGAGGCATATGAAAGGATGCTCAACATCACTAATCATTAGAGAAATGCAAAGCAAAACTACAATGAGGTAACACCTCACACCAGTTAGAATGGGCATCTTCAGAAAATCTCCAAACAACTGCTGGAGAGGGTGTGGAGAAAGGGGAACCCTCTTGCACTGTTGGTGGGAATGTAAATCGATACAGCCATTATGCAGAAGAGTATGGAGGTTCCTTAAAAAACTAAAAATAGAACTACCATATGACCCAGCAATCCCACTACTGGGCATATACCCAGAGAAAACCATAATTCAAAACACACGTGCACCCCAATGTTCATTCCAGCAGTATTTACAATAGCCAGGTCTTGGAAGTAACCTAAATGCCCATCGACAGATGAATGGATAAAGAAGTTGTGGTACATATATACAATGGAATATTACTCAGCCATAAAAAGGAACGAAATTGGGTCATTTGTAGAGACATGGGTAGACCTAGAGACTGTCATACAGAATGAAGTAAGTCAGAAAGAGAAAAATATCATATATTAACGCATGTATGTGGAATCTAGAAAAATTGTACAGATGAACCAGTTTGCAAGGCAGAAATAGAGACACAGATGTAGAGAACACAGGTATGGGCACCAAAGGGGGAAAGCTGTGGGAGGGATGGTGGTGGGATGAATTGGGAGATTGGGATTGACATATATATACTAATATGTATGAAATAGGCAAGTAATAAGAACCTGCTGTATAAAAAAAAAGTCAAAAATAGTTAATACTTCTAATCAGTGAAACTAAAAAGAAATCACATACATAGAGTGAAACTGCAGAAGGATAAGGAAAAGCTGAAAATTGGAAAACCACCAAGTAGAGAAGAAAATAGGTTTTTTACCAAGGAATAACAACTGAATAGCAATGATATATGCTCGAAAACATAAGAATCTTCAAAGGAGTGTAGAAAAATAACTGTCCGGGTAGAATTCTGTCTTCAGAGAAGTTATATTCACAAGGGAGAATGAAATAAAGCCACTTTAAGAAATAGACCAAGTGTTTATCACCCACAGACTTTTGAAGAAAGTAAACGATGAAATTCAACACAGAAGAAAAGAGCGGGTGCAAAAATCAATGGTAACCAAAAGAGCAAAGGACAAACTGCAAGTTCATGTGTGAAGATCTGGGGGAAGAGAGAAATGGAGAGGATCACAGGGCAGAGGTAAGCAGGGGCCTGTGATGGGCCGCTCTTTGTCTTTCCCAGGGATTTGGGCTTCATCTGGTGGTTCAGGGAATGACGGAAGGGTCTTAGCCAGGTGGTGATGTGCTTAGATGTGCTTTAGTACGATCACTGGCAGGAGGGTCGAGAATGTTGGAGGGCAACAAAGCTCATGCCATGAGGCCAGTTAGAGCTTGTGGGTGTAATTTAGATAAGAAGTGATTTGGGCTCGAATGAAGAGGAGACATGCAGGAAAGCAGGCAGATTCTGGAACTATTAAAGAGATGGAGTCTCAGGACTCAGTAATGACTCCTTATTAGGAGAAAGAGAGGGAACATCAAGGGTGGAACTGTCTTGTGAGGGCAGTTTCAGTGGAGTCCAACTGCAGTGGAGGAGCCGTGGGCTGTGACAGTGGAAGCACTGATAACCTTGTAAGAGTGGTGAGACTTGGAACTTAGTCCTAAAGTTAGAAGAGTTGCCAGAGGAAGTCCAGAGTGAAGGATTTTAGGATGGGAGCCTTATTAGCAAGTTTACGTGTTAATGAGTGGAGAGCAAAGAAGGCAAAGCTTGGAGGTAGAAAGAGGATAAGAGATGCCTGATAGAATAAGGGCCTGGGGAGGTAGGACGTAGAGTCATGTGCCAGGAAGGATAGGGAAAGAGGCAGATGTAAGAAACTCACAACTCTCTCCTTCTTTGAAAGTAGCATCAGAGCAGTGATGAACAAATGATGAGCGAATTAGTGAATCAGTGCATGAAAGGATGGGTAAATTATGGACACACACAGGCAGGCCCCAAACAGCGTTAACACTAACAAAGGCGAGCATGTCGTCAGGACAGGTACGGTAGACCTCTAGTGGCCAAAAAGAAACTCCAGAAATCTAACGGTTGAGAACAAAATTGGAATAAAATGGCTAGGGAAAATTTATTTACAAAAGAACAAATAGATAAAAGCATTGCTTTACAATGCTGTTGGTTCTGTTGTGCGTAATTGTTGCTGTGTTCAGTTCTTATCAATAGGGTTTAATGGCATACGCCTTATGAATTCGCTTTTATAATTAAGCACTTAGAGTGACTGGCTTATGGAAATGAAGCCAGTAATCTTTTAATTATGATTAAAACTTAAAAAAAAAACCTGCAGGAGGGGACTACTTACTTATGTGTGGAATTTCATGTACAAGCTAGATAAAAAAGTATTCATTTTCAAATAGAGAAAAGGGAAAAGAGACAATTATATGAGCCATTGGTTGCCAAAGTCACAAATATGATGAAAAAAGTGAATTTAAAAACAACAACAGCAACAAGGTTTTTTAAAAACTTGAGTAAAAATATAAAACTGTAAAAGCAAGGATAAAAATCTATTTGAATCCTTAAAAATTAATAATAATATCCTAATGTAAAATTACTTTGATTAAGCTAAGGGAAGAATCAGGAAAGTACCTTATGACTTCTTAGGCATACTTCAGCTTTTCCATTACAATACTTTTAATCAACAGCAGTGTCTTAGGTAGGTGAAAATCCATTTAAGAGCAGAATTGTTTTGGGGAATTGTAAGCAGCTGCTGAGGGGTGGTGTGAGAGATAAGGAGATAGTGGATATGGGAGCATATATGAGGAAACTTGTCTAATCCACCTTTGCAGAATATAAAAACCCAAGTTAGCAGAACGGAAAGCAGCTCAGTTCTCTGAGATTTCTTGTTTGATTCTGAACCCTTTTTAATGTTCAATTCAATACCACTGTATTTGAGAATAACATTATTAATAATGTCATAGTTATCTCTACACTATTTTAAGGTATATACAGTGTTGGCATTCTTTATTGACTGTGAACTACCTGAGATTTAGTCATCAGACATCACTGTATATTTTTAAGTAAGTTTTGAATTTGACAGGAATAGAAGCAGTAATCTGGAAGCAAGTAAAAATGATTTCCAAGCAATATTTTAGCACCTGTAGTAAAAATATCTCTTAAAAGTACAGTCATACACCCAAAGAAGGAATGATTATCTCTGGATTTTTTTTTAAAATAGGTGGTTTTATTCTGTTTTTCTTCTATCGTGTGGGTGTGTCCAAAGTTCTCTGCATTGTGCATGCACTACATTTGTCATTTTCTTTCTTTTCTCTCCCAGCTTTATTGAGGTATAATTGACAAATAAAAATTGTATATACTTAAGGGGTACAGCACGATAATTGTGAAATGATTACCAAAATCAAGCTAATTACACATCTGTCACTTCATATAGTTACCTTTTTCTGTGTGAGGACACTTAAGATCTATTCAGTCAGCAAATTTCAAGTGTAAAATGCATTGTTATGAGCTACAGTCATCATGCTGTATATTAGATCCCCCAGAACTTATTCATCTTATAAATGAAAGTTTATACCCTTTCACCTGCATCTCACCATTTCCTGACCTCTCCCCTACCCACAACTTGGCAGCAATTCTACTCTCTACTCCTATGAGTTTGACTTTTTTAGATTTCGCATGTAAGTGAGATCATACCTTATGTATCTTTCTGTGTCTGGTTTATTTCATTTACCACAATGTCCTCCAGGTTCATCTATGATGTTGCAATGGCAAGATTTTCTTCTTTTTTAAAACTAATAATATTCATTCATATGTATATATCTCACATTTTCTTTGTCCATTCATCCACTGACAGACACTTAGGTTTTTTCCATATCTTGGCTATTGTGAATAATGCTGCAAAAACATGGCAGTGCTGATGTCTCTTTGAGATACTGATTTTATTTCTTTTGGATATATACCCAGAAGTAGGATTATTGGATCATACGGTAGTTTTATTTTTAATTTTTTTGAGGAACCTCCATACTGTTTCCTAGTGGCTGCACCAGTTTATATTCCCACCAACAGTGCACAAGGATTCCCTTTTCTCCACACCTTTACCAACACTTGTTATCTCTTGTCTCTTTAGCCATTCTGGCAGGTGTGAGATGATATTTCACTGTGATTTTGATTTCAGTTTCCCTGATGATTAGTGATGTTGAACATCTTTTCATGTAGCTGTTGGCCATTTGTAGGTCTTCTTTGGAAAAATGTCTATTGACATTTATTGAGGTCCTTTGCCCATTTTTTAATTGGGTTATATGTGTGTGTGTGTGTGTGTGTGTGTGTGTGTGTGTGTGTGTGGTGTTTTGTTTTGCTACTGGGTTGTATGAGTTCCTTACATATTTTGGATATTAACCGCTTATAAGATATGATTTGCAAATATTTTCTCCCATTCCATAGATTTCCTTCTCATTCTGTTGTTTCATTTCCTGTGCACAAGCTTTTTAGTTTGATATAGCCCCATGTGTTTATTTTTGCTTTTGTTGCCTTGCTTTTGGAACATTTCCAAAAAGACATCACCAAGGCCAGTGTCATAGAGATTTTTTTCCTGTGTTTTCTTCTAGGAGTTTTATGGTTCAGATATAATATTTAAGTCTTTAACCCATTTTGAGTTAATTTTTGTGTATAATGTAAGATAAGGATCCAGTGTCATTCTTTTGCATGTGGATATCCAGTTTTCCCAACACTGTTTATTGAAGAAACTATCCTTCCCCCATTGTGTGTTCTTGGCACTCTTGTCAAAGATTAGTTGACTGTATATGAATGGATTTATTTCTGGGCTTGTGATTCTATTCCATTGGTCTGTGTATCTGCTTTTATGCCAATACTGTACTGTTTCAATTATAATAGCCTTGTAATATAGTTGGAAATATGAAATGTGATGGCTCCACATCTATCATTTTCTGAATGTGATTTTAAAAGGTTCAGTGTCCTTTGTTGACTAGAAACCATATTAAGGGTCACTACAGAAGCTATTGTGTCTTTGTGGGCAACTCTGCAGCATCTCTTAATATTCCGAGAACTGTCCAGAACCGACCTACATGCAACTCCAGACAACAGTACAAGCTCTCTGGAACAATGTGATGATGTCAGCCTTTTATTAATAATTTTTGCAATTAGGGAAAAGTTAAAGGAAAGTAGGAAATTCCAAGGATAGCTATTGATTAGTTTAAGACTTCACAGTTAGTAACTGTGAATACCAGGAACAGGGAACATAGGAAGGGCCTGGAGAAAGTTTCATATTTGATTCAGGAGATTTCTAACGTTAGGAAAGTCAGACACTTGCAAGCAATTATCTGTCCCGGTATGCAGCCATGTCCATGCCCAGAGATAGGATGCTCTGGTCCTGTTTCTCAATAATGCCCTTTATTCTGGCAACGCTTAGTTTCCGGGACCTGCGACCTTCACTTGTGCTCTTGTTTTTTGTCCTTTTCTCACTTCCTCCCATTCTCTCTTCTTTTCTTCTTTCTTTTCCCTTATCTTTGTCCCTTAATAATTATGTGCTATGCCCAAAATAAGAGCAGGTGGTGAGTTCAGATTTGTCACTACTCCCAGATGTGAGATATCTTTGTGTTGTTTATTTAGCCAACTCTTAATCTATTCATTTCATAAGCATTTGTTTGCTAATAAATGTTAACATGTAACTGTTGTTATAGAGAGGGAATGCTTAGTAAATAGTAATTAAAAAAAGGAAAGAAAGGGAAATTCAGACACAGTCTCTACCTTCAAGAAATTTACAGTCTAGTGGAAAGGACTGATAATAATCACAAGTAATCACCCCCAACTAGTTTTTATTACAAATTGGTATGAGTGTTATGACAGAACAGCACAAGTAAATGAATGAGGGTGAGGGTTCCAAGAAAGGATTCCCTGAGGGTGTGACATTTAACCTGAGACCTAAAGTAGGGATTCACAACCGGGGCAATTTGACAACATCTGGAGGCATTTTTGGTTGTCATAATTGGGACAGGGAGGGTTTATATTTTATGATCATGTTGTGTGAGTTTGGTTTATGTCTATAACAGGGATATTTTCAAAATAAAAAAGAATGTATTCTAAAAAAAGAAATAGGTGAGGGAGATCAAGAGGTACAAACTTCCGGTTGCAAAATCAATGAGTCACGGGTATGAAATGTGCAGTGTGGGGAATTACAGTCAATAGCTATGTAATATCTTTGCATGGTGACAGATGGTAACTAGGCTTATCGTGGTGATCATGTTGGAAATTTATAGAAATATTGAATCGCTATGTTGTGTAACAGGAACTAACCGTGTTGTAGGTCAATTATGCGTCAAAAGTGAACAAACAAACTCAGAAAAAGGTCAGATTTGTGGTACCAGAGGTGGGGTGGCGGGGTAAAGGGGAACTGGATGAAGGCAGAATAAAAAAAGAATCATTTTGGAACCCCATGATGTATATTGTCCTGGATATCCCCATGCATTGACTAGGCTTCAGTTGTTTCAGGGTGATTGTAGATAGCACCTAACACAGAGAAGTCATTGTTCAGCTTTGAATGTTACATTAGACATTTTTTGGAGCACCCAGTAAAACAGTTGCCTTGAATACCAGAGTTTGAAAAGAAAGAAAAGTTTTTCTTGGAATTCTGACACTTCCCTTTCACATATCAAGGTACCTACATATGACTCAGGTCATAGTGTTTTATACTATAAGACATTCAGTAGATTGAAGGAAGGTTCTGATATCAGGGCAGTTCCCATCAGACAGGAAGAGGTAGAAAGTGCTTCTTGTGCTTCCGGGAAGGAACCAAGGAAACGAGAGAAAGAGGAAAGCAAAGCAAAGCAATCTGATTTGGATGTCCTTGCTTTGTCCTTGGTAGGGCTGGGAGGGCATTTGAAGCCCTGAAATAATTTTGAGGGAATCTGAGAATCAGAAGCTTGTTCTGCATTTCTCATAGGTTCTGTATGCTCTGTCCTCCTTTCTAGGTTGTTGCCCTTGTCCCTCAGGTTAGCCAAATGGCTGAATCTCTTTTCATATTCAAACACCACACCACCCAGACCAAGAGAGAATGCCTTTATATTCCAGCAAGTGTTCCAAGATCCATTCTGAGGAGACAGGCTTAGGTCACACAACTGAACCAATCAGCATGATCACCTGATACTAGGAGGGGAATAAAATGTGTTAATCACTTAGTTATTGTCACATCCACCACTGGACTCTAGAAGAGGAGTTGGCTTCCCTACAACTACGTGGGTCCCAAATGGAAATCAGGCACTACTGAAAAAGGGACATGGATTCTGGAGAAAAACACAAATGCCCACTTTAGCCTACTCCTTAGGCCACCCAATGGCCAGACGTACTCTTCTTTCAACACGTGGTTTAAAACATGGCCAAGCTTACATAGAACAAGCACACACCTCATACACAGACCTTATAAACGCGCATGTCACCTCAGAAAACACAATCCAAAGATTGATTCAGTTACTGAATCCAGATTCTAAGAGCTCTGATAAAAATCAAAACCATATATAATCACACAGCTTATGGGCTACATTACCATGCTTTGTGTTTGACCGACTGCATAATTCCCAGAGAGTCTTGCCTATAAGATGAAGTGACAAATAACTTTTCTCAGCTTGCCCTCACAGGGTGTCTCAATAGATCACTAAACTAGGATCATTAGACTGTTTATTCTTCAAGGCTTGCTTTAAAACTTTTCTCTTGCTGGGTCCACCAACCCTAAACTGTGACATAATAAACTTGGCTCAATCTTCAACTGTTCTCACATGGAAATATCCCCAGATACAGTAAATCAGTACAAAGCCCTAACCTTTGACCTTGTTATTCTGAAATGCTACTAATATTGCATCAGTGGTTTCCTTTACAGTGGTAAGCAATACACTTGACTTTGTTTTAGCAACAAGTTATTTTGGGGAGCTCTTCAGAGAGTGAGCAGTTGACCCTGGGTGAGGTGTATTCCTTTTCTTGGGTCCAAATACAGTTTCTCATGATTCACTAATTTATGGCTAAATGGATACTTATTTATATGGAGTGCATATAAGAATACCATGGTGCAGAAAAAAAAGAGTGACTAAAGTGAAAAGGTCCGTTTGGAAAATAGGAAACATCTCATAGGGATGACTGGTCCCGATATCCGTGATATGACAGGACTCCCTCACCTGGGAGTTCCTTAGTTTGCCAATCTGCTCACTTCTGGTTTGGTTAGGGCAGGATGTTTCTTTTCTACTGTCCTTCACAGCCATCTCTGAGATGGGCACTGAGTATGTCTCCCCTTTCTCTTTACTTCTTAGAGGCTCATTTCCTATTAGTTAAGGAGCTTAGAGTTTATATTCAGGGCCTAAGAAATCACAGGCTAGGAGCTTATTTGGCAGTAAAGCTTCAATAAAAGTTTAGAGGCTTCCAGGCTATTTGTTTCATAGGCCAGCAGCCAAAGACAGAGACCCTGATGAGTTGAAGTCTTGAAATTCAATTCTAGCCACCAGAGTTTCTTTGGTAGTGAGCCTCCACTTCCCTGCTTTGCTCACTCCTCTAGTGCTGTGGTTCTCAAAGTGTGGTTCCTAGGCCAGCAGCAGCAGCATCTGAGAACTGGTTAGAGATGCCAATTCTTGGGTCCAGACCTATTCAGAAGCTCTGGGGTTGGGGCCCAGCAATCTGTGGTGGAATAAGCACTGGAGGTGAGATAAAGTTTGAGACCACAGCTTTAAATGATGTCATTTGGGGGCAATTTGAAACAATAAGCTGGGGCATGAAAATGCCATTAGAATTGACTCTCCCTGCAGGCTTTACGTGAGGGCTTCTTCTCAAGTGGAGCCATGACCCTTTCCCTTTTCTTATTAGTAGGAGCTAATTAGCAGAGGCCTGGATAGGGGATAGGGGGCAGCAGCGTTTTCCTGAGCCACAAAGATAACTGCTCTTCTGATCTTCCAGGGTTCCAGGCACTAGACTCTCTGGCAACTGAATAGGCATCAAAGGTAGTGTTTCTCTAGGCAAGGTCTTATTTTATTCCTTCTGCTTTCCGATGGCAGTATCAAAACTATCATATACCTCTTTTGTGTAGGAATTTATTGAAGGCCACTAAAAATAGTCAACACACTCTAACATCCTAATTTTTCCTCCAAAGTCCCTTCATGCAGAAGCTTCAATATGTACATGATCTGGTTCTCCAGGGTACAGATGGGCAAAAATGATTATTTCCATTACCATGTATTAATAACTGCATCTTCCAACCACTGAATAGATGTGTCCCGTTGGTCTCCACCCAACCTCCTTGGCTCAGCTAAGACCACATTTTAGAGTCTCTTAATGTTAACCTTACTCTCAGTCCCAATTTCTGTATGAAGGATCTGAATTACAGGGAAAAAATTGTGGAAAAAGAAAGAGGGTTTATTGAAATGAAATGGTACCCCACAGATTCACCTGGGTGCTGGGGGAGGAGAGAGGGTCAATGGGCAGGACTAGGATGATGAAGATGAATCAGTGGGAAAAACAGCCACTGCAGGAGGGATCAGGTCAAGGTGCCACTACCAGCATTGCTGACGCTGAGTCATGGCTGCTGAGATGACCTAACATCTAACCATCAGGACGTGTTCTTACGTCAGACACCCAAAGTCTAAGTGCCAGGGTGAGCTTAGAGTTGAGCTAAGTGGCTCGACTTAACTCTCATGTGCCAACTGATCCCTGACCAGTAGGAGAAGATAAAGGAGGATCTGGGCCTTCTCATCTTCCATAATGGTTGGTGGACCCCAGAGATGGTAAGATGATAAGAATGATATTAAGGAGGAGAATGAAAGCTGGGGGGAGGGGGTGGGAGGTGAAAATAATGGTTGCCTCTGGGGCCTGAAGTGGGGATATCGCGCTGCACTGAAGAGTCCACGTGGGAGTTCAGTGACTTTATAAAGTATTGACACTTAGAACAGGGCCTGGCACATAGTGAGCACTAGGTAAATGCCCCTGCTTGCTGTTTTATGCTTTTTTCCAAGGCATCATTATTGCCTTGATCATATGTAAAATTAAAAAAGAATGACTCCACCTTACCCCACCCCTCAAAAAGGTAGAGAAAGTAAAGAACAAAAGGCAAAAAAAATTTATATCCTGTCTTTCCATTGAGTAATATAACATCACTAGTGTCCTGTGTTTGTAAATATTGTTTACAATTTAAAACGTTTTTCAATATCAGGATTGCATATGCCTAATTCTATTGTGATATCTTGGCGTGGAGGCCTGATACAGTCATCATTGGTTAATATAAAATATCAGCAATCAGAAACAGAAAAAGATCAGAAATCTTTTCTGTCTTTAATTTATGTGGAATAAAATCAGTAAATAATATCATATCAAAGAATTATTTTTTTAAATGCCATGTTTGGGGAGGTTTGTTTCAATATCAGATATTTCTATTTCATTATTTTGTTTATCTGTAAAATTTTTATTGGGGACATGGTAGCATACATGAGTGAAGGATGGGAGAAAGGGGAAGAGGGGTATGGAATGGGAAAGATAAGAGGAGGAAGAAAGAGAGTTAACATTTGCTGACTATTGTGCAACTTTCCTCTACATAAATGATCTCATTTCATCTTCCAAATAACGGGGCCATTTAAATCTGCAGAACACATTCTTTAAACGAAAATTTACCTGAAAGCCATTATAACAAAGAAGGTAACTGTTGAGTGAATAAATAGCTCAGGATGAGCAGTTGAAGAAGTGGGTACCCTCTTCATCTTCCTTGGGATAACACTCAGAATTATTTAAAAATATATTATCTAATTTATATTATAAAAAAGGCTAAACTCTGGTCAGTGTGGTTTTGGTAGTTAAGTCAATTACATCGCATTCTAACTCTTCACAGATTGGTGACACATACATCAAGTTTAAGTTCACGGGTAACTCTTCCTTGACTGTATGGATTTTAAGTTTCGTCTTTGAGTATGGAATCAAAGACTATCTATACCTGGTAAAGAAAATTCAAATACGCGCGCACACACACACAGACTCAGAAACCAGAATACTGCATTTCACAGAGATTTTCAGCCTTAACTATTAGGTGTAAGGGGAATTTTATGTGTAGTTATAATTTTAGCATGTAAAAATAGACTAGGGGTAAGGTAAAAATCCAAGTAATTTCTTGCTAAATCCAAACACCCTTAACTTAAGATCACAATCTAAGTTCCTAACCATATGGAACCGTTTACTAGTTGAGACACAGTTACTGATTCCGCTATTATGAACCAGTCCCTAGCATATGTTCTCTGGCCATTTTATGGTTTTAAAAATGACAGACCAAGGTTGAACTCAGATGGCTGAAAGAGGCACCTATGAGGTTGAAAGCAACAAATAGAATCTGTACATATTACAGAAGGAGCTGCCAGCTAAAAGCACTAGAGTTGGAATTATCAAGGACATAGGGTATTATTTTGTCATTTCATTTGTAAAAAAAAAATGAACGGAAACATGTACAAATATTTGTTTGACTACAGAAATATCCCATTAGAACTCCATCTCATGGACATCATTATCCTATAAAAGAAAATTGTTCCCTTTGTGGATTGCAGATATGAATATATTCACAGCAAAATGTGTGTAGTTTGAAATCTTTGCTATATTTTCTCTTTCTGTTTGTACTGGTTTCTCTTTACAACAGCAGGGGATGCTCTTAAGGGGATGCTGGAACTAGTTCCTTACTTACTACCTACATCCAAAATCTGAGCTAGTTATAAAAAGTTTTTTTTTTCAACCAGGTATAGATAGCCTTTGATTGCATACTTAAAGATGAAAGATCTAAGAACTATTAAAAAATAGGGAATAGAGTATAACAAAAAAAGTGGTAAACTAGGAGAAGCTCTTTTGTAGGAGAGGGACTGCTGCTGGTACTCAAAGAAAGAATTCTCTTTAGAATACGTCGAGTTTGAGATGACCATTAGATAATCAAGTAGAGTTTTCTAGTAGAGAGTCAGATGCAAAAATCTAGAGCTTAGCAAAAAGTTCAGGGCCAGAGGTATGCATTTTGGAGTCATATGGAAATACATGGTATTTGAAAACTGGGAGTAAGTGTAGATTGAAGAGAGGAGGTCAGAGGACCTCCAGGGGCACTCCAAATTTTAGAAGTCAGCAAGATAAGGATGATCCAGCAAAGCATTAAGCTGTTCTGTGAGATAGAAGGACACCCCAGAGACTGGTGTTCAGAGGCCAAGTGGAGAGTAAGTTTCACATATTTGTTAGGAGCTACAAATTACTAATATCAGAATTGAAAAAGGGGACATCACTACAGATCCCATGAACAATGAAAAGATTAAAAAGAAGTTACTAAGAACAACTCAGTGCCCACAAATTTGATAACCTAGATGAAATGGACCAATTGCTTAAAATACACAATCTTCCAAAACTCACACAAGAAGGAATAGATAATCTGAAAAGGCTGATGTCTATTTAATATTGAATCAATAATGAATAATCTTCCAAAAGAGAAAACACTAGGTCCAGATAGATTCACCACTGAATTATACCAAACATTTGAGGAAGAATTTACGCCAGTTCTCTATACTGTCTTCCAGAATATAGAAGCAGAGGGAATACTTTCTAACTCATTCTAGGAGGTCAGCATTATCCTAATTTGAAAACCAGACACAGACATTACTGGAAAACTAGAAATTAATATTTCTCATGAACACAGATGCAAAATCTTCAACAAAATATTAGCAAATTGAATCCAACAATGTATAAAAGGAATTGTACACCATGACCAAGTGGCATTTATCCTAGGTATGCAAGGTGTTTTGACATTTGACAATCAATTAATGTTATCCATCACATCAACAAGTGAAAGAAGAAAAGTCACATGGTCACATCAATAGATGCCGAAAAGGCATCCGACAAAATCCAATACCCATTCATGATACAAATTCTCATCAAACTAGGAATAGAAGGGAACTTCCTCAAATTGATAAAAAATCATCTTCAAAAACCTGCAGCTAACATCATACTTAATGATGAAAAACCAGAAACTTTCCCACTAAGATCAGGAAAAAGGCAAAGAAGTCCCTTCACCACTCCTTTTCAACAGCATACTGGAAACGCTAGCTAATGCAAACAAGAGGAAAAATAGACAACAGAAGCATATCTAAAGATAATCCATAAACTGGAGTTGTCAGACACAGATTTTAAATAATTGTTACTTATATGTTTGAGAAAATAGATGACACAATGGAGAATTTCACCAAAGCACTAGAATCTACAAAAAAAGAATCAAATAGAAAATCTTGAACAGATAATCATAATAATTAAAATTAAGAGTTCAATATTTGGGTTTTTATCAGAATAGACTGAGCAGAAGAAAGGAGTTGTGAACTGGAAGATAAACTATTAAAGCCATGCAAACTAAAGCACACAGTGAAGAAAGTATGGAAAAGCCATAGTACACAGCTTTTGTGTCTATGTGTAAATTAGTCACCCAAAATTAGTGTGTTTGCACCATTCCATGGGCAGAATACCCACGGAATGTGGGTATTGTGATACCATGAAAGAAATCCTGTCCTGGCCAGTGAGGGTGATCTGGTCACCAAGCCACCCTCTTGGAACCAGGGCCTGACTCCAGAGCTCAACTTCAGGGACTTAGGACAACCCTATGGGTATGATTCTGGGAGCTCTTCAGGCATCTGGTTGACCTCAATGAGTGGTATAGAGAGTTGGAGAGTGCTCCTAAGAAATCTCACCCATACAGGTACTAATCTAGGCTCTGGGTCCCCTTCCTGGATAATAATGCAGATTCTGGGTGATTCCAGTCACCAGAAGAGGATTATGAAAACTTAGGAAAAGGCACTTTGAAGTGGTGGGAGTTAGGGGATTAAAAGGGGGCCTGAGGTGTGGAGACCAGGTCAGGGGTTCCACTTACTTGAGTCTAAGGCAGGTAATGAGAATTTTAGTGATCATTTAGGGACCTGTGATCTAACTCAAATCAATGAGAGTCATTCCTTGGCTTTTGCTTGAAATATTGGAGAAGAGATTTTCTTCCCAATGAAATTCTTAAACTTTGACAATATCAGCTTTTAGAGTTTGTTGCCTTTCTTTGCTGCCACTGGGATGAATATGATTGAGAAATAAGCCAGCAAAGTTGAAAACAAAACTAAGTGACAAAGAGAGAGGAGGGAAAAAATATTCTTGAAGACAAGGATTAAACAACTGGATTGCACCGAGTCAGCAGCTAGTTTATTACAGAAATATATGAGTCAATATGTTCCCTTATTTGCTTAAACTGAGTAGATTTGGAATTTTCTTACTTGAAACAGGATGAGCCCTTATTCACATGCACAAGATTTTTATCTTCTCCCTTCTTGCGTGAGGGTCTTGTGGTACTGTTTCTGGTGGTACTGCCTCAGTCATTGAGCAGAGCAGAGTCTGAAGGGTGACTGGCTCTGATGGAATGATAGTAAGTTTGACACTCATTTAAATTGTTTACAGGATATCCTGGTAGGACAGCAGGTGCTCTGAAACATGAGTGTGGAGCTCAAGGGAAATGTCAGGTTTGAGATATAAATTTGGGTAGCACTATCATATTAGTAAGAGAAAGTTTTGGCATTGTGTGAGATATACAGTAAGAAGAAAAAACTGAACGTGAACTATAAGGGAGCTAATATTTAATAGGGAGCTAGAAGAGAGGAATCAACAAAAAAGGGGAGGCTGATCTGAAGTAGGAGAAAATCCAAGGGTGAACAACGAAGAAAGGAAAAGAACAGAGTTGTAAGACTTCGGTACATGTGGTAAAAGTAAAAGATGAATGACATGCAGTTTTTCAATTAGCATTTAAATATTGGATTTGGCAACTCAGGTTAATGAATGACCTTTAAGAGAGGAGTTCTGTTAGAGGAAAGGGACAAGAAAATATTCAGAGGTTGAGGGTTGCACAGATGTATCAACTAAGATTATATTTGGCTCAAAAATAATGATTTACATATGGGTAAAATTTTTAAATATCATATTTCTCTGATGAATTTTAAATATCAACAGTGATTATATTCTTCTTTAAGGTCAAATTGAGATTAATTTCTATGATTTCTCTTTGATTTTGAGACCTTAAAAATAACTAGTGAGTAATTTCTGTTTGCCAAAAAACTCCTAAGCTGATTCATAGAAATCAGAAGACAATTGAGCTTGCAAAGAATCATTTTACTTATACTCTTGCATCTATACGCATACATATAAAATATCAACTAATTAAAATCAACATAGTATATGGACTGAACTATATTATGTTAAAATATTATTTATATGTTAAAACTAAAGTTCACAGCCTTAAATAATGTCATCTAAATGTATATAGTTTACTAAGTATGTGAATGTTTAAATAAATGCATTCAACACTACATCAATAAGTAAATGAAGATAAAGAGTAGTTTAAAGGAGAGGACTGGTAATTTAAAAAGTTATAATGAAATAAAACAAAAGTTAAACATTCATGTCTTTCATGGAGGAAGTCAGGAAGAGACATCCCAGAGCTGGAATGAATCTCCATAGTTACCTGGCTCACAGGGTCTTTTATCTTTCTCCTCTACTGTGTTTGGCCATGGCTTCCATCCTAAAGCTTTTTTCATTGTCCAGATGGTTGCTGGGGCTTTAGACACCAGACGTGTATTCTAGACAGTAAGAAGGAGAAAGGACTAATGGCAAGAGGGAACATGTTAAAACCCCCTGTTCAACACTTTTTTTGAAGTCTACCTAACTTCTGCTTAAAACACATTGAACATCCCTAGCTGCCAGAACGACTGGGAAATAAAATATTTTATCTGGGCACATTGATCAGGGTCCAGTTAGAGACAAAGAACAGGATAGACAGCTAACAGTCTCTGTCTCAATGGATTATGAGACACAAAGTAAAATGCACTGTACTTTCCAAAATATTTGGTAGAGATATGGGGAGGTATTTTGAATAGTATTTGAGAGAATGGGAATTTTTAGGATGGGAAAGACATGAGTGTTTGTGGGCTGAGGGGCAGAATGCATTAGATCAAGTGCAATTAATTAATGCAGCAAGGTGCCTGGAGAGGTGAGAGACAGGGATCGAGGGCACAGTAGTCCCTATTCCTCATGCCTCCCATTTCAGGAAATCAATGTCAAGATGGTCTCCAATGCATTCTTCACACTCGGGTCCCATCTGCCTTTCATGGGATTTTAGAGTTTAATGGCATAGTTATAACACTTTAATTTTGCATGAAAACACTTTGCAAATATAATTTGTGAGGGTGCCATGTTCATTATGGTAAAGAATAAGCTATTTAGCAAAAAAAGGGATTTTTTCTTCATAGATTTGAGCGAGAAACCTTGGCCAATAAAATGTTTTTAGATTAAGTTTTAAAATAATAGGCTATGTGCCTAGACGTATGTATAAAAATTAGATAAAATGAATCTTTGGATAAATGATCCTTTGGACAATTAACTTATCATATTTAATACATTGCTTTCAATATTAGCATTTATCTTTCTTTTTTTATTATAATCTGGTCTGCACAGGTGCACACACACACACACTACTCTTAAAAAGGTCCAATAGTTGCTAAAATCAACATATATGGAAATAGCCCCTATAGCTTAAAAGGGTCTTTTTAGCATTTATTAGAAAGTATGATATAATACCTTATTCCTTTTGCTCTGTGTTGGCATTCCAAATGCCATGTTCTAATAGCATATGACAACATAAATAATTTACTAATTTAGAATTTACCCACGCCTCAATTTTTTAAAGGAGAATATTTAGAATGAATATTATCAAGTTTCTACCATATAGATAAGAGGCAAGCTTACTTTTCATAAGACTGAAAAATGAAAGGCACTAAATCATTCTCCAGCTATCCACATAAAGTGTAAAAATAGTTTCTTATTTTGTATGTTCAGAAATACTACTTTAATATCTCTAAAGTTTTTTAAGTATACACTTGCTTTCTTTATGCTTTATTTCATCTTTGCTTAAAATATGATTTATTCTAGTTTCATTTTAGATTTATTCACTTTCTAAAGTTATGGGTCAAAATTATAATTTAGCAATCACCATATTTTCTGCAATTAAAAAAAATCTTGTGTAATTTGAAGTTGAATTCACATGCTTTTGTCTACTCTTTATCAAAAATCAAATAATTTATGTTGGAAAAATTCCATTGAGGGGGCGCCTTCAAAATGGCGGAGGAGTAAGACATGGAGATCACCTTCCTCCCCCAAAATACATCGAAACTACCTCTACATGTGGAAAAACTCCTACAGAACACCTGCTTCCTCCCCACAAATACATCAAAAATACATCTACCTGTGGAACAGCTCCTACAGAACACCTACTGAACGCTGGCAGACCTCAGACTTCCCAAAAGATGCCCTCAGGTGAACTATACACAGAGGTGGGGCCAAATCCAAAGCTGAACCTCAGGAACTGTGTGAACAAGGAAGAGAAAGGGAAATCTCTCCCAGCAGCCTCAGGAGCAGCGGATTAAATCTCCACAGTCAACTTGAAGTACCCTGCATCTGTGGAATACCCGAATAGACAATGAATCATCCCAAAATTGAGGGGGTGGACTTTGGGAGCAACTGTAGACTTAGGGTTTGCTTTCTGCACCTAATTTTTTTCTGGTTTTACGTTTATCTTAGTTTAGTATTTAGAGTTTATTATTGTTGGTAGATTTGTTTACTGATTTGGTTACTCTCTTCCTTTTAAAATTTTTTATATGTATATATAGTTTTTCCTTTTTCACCATTTGTGAGTGTATATGTGTATGCTTCTTTGTGTGATTTTGTCCGTATAGCTTTGCTTTTGCCATTTGTCCTAGGGTTCTGACTGTCCATTTATTGGGTTTTTTTTTTTTTTTTAGTAGAGTTTTTACTGCTTGTTATCATCGGATGTTTTGTTTTTTGGTTTGGTTGCTCTCTTCTTTCTTTCTCTCTTTTTTTCTAAATTACTTTTTAATTTTTTTATGTTTAATAATCTTTTCTATTTTAATAACTTTGTTTATTTTCTTTCTTTCTTTCCATCTTTTTCTTTCTTTCTTTCTTTCTTTCCTTCCTTCCTTCCTTCCTTCCTTCCTTCCTTCTTTCTTTCTTTTTTTTTCTCCCTTTTCTTCTGAGCCATGGGGCTGACATGGTCTTGGTGCTCTGGCTGTGTGTCAGGCCTGAGCCTCTGAGGTGGGAGACCTGAATTCAGGACATTGGTCCACCAGAGACCTCCCGGCCCCAGGTAATATCAAATGGCAAAAGCTCTCCCACAGATCTCCATCTCAATGCTAAGACCCAGCTACACTCAACCACCAGCAAGCTACAGTGCTGGAAACTGCATGCAAAACAGCTAGTAAGACAGAAACACAAACACACCCATTAGCAGAGAGGCTGCCTAAAATCATAATAAGATCACAGACACCCCAAAACACACCACCGGACGTGGTCCTGCCCACCAGAAAGACAAGATCCAGCCTCATCCACCAGACACAGGCACCAGTACCCTCGACCAGGAAACCTACACAACCCACTGAACCAACCTTACCCGTGGGGAGCAGACAGCAAAAACAACAGGAACTATGAACCTGCAGCCTGTGAAATGGACACCTGAAACACAGTAAGTTAAGCAAAATGAGAAGACAGAGAAATACACAGCAGATGAAGGAGCAAGGTAAAAGCCCACCAGACCAAACAAATGAAGAGGAAATAGGCAGTCTCCGTGAAAAAGAATTCAGAGTAATGATAGTAAAGATGATCCAAAATCTTGGAAATAGAATGGAGAAAATACAAGAAATGTTTAACAAGGACCTAGAAGAACTAAAGAGCAAGCAAACAATGATGAACAACACAATAAATGAAATTAAAAATTCTCTAGAAGGAATCAGTAGCAGAATAACTGAGGCAGAAGAATGCGTAAGTGACCTGGAAGATAAAATAGTGGAAATAACTATCACAGAGCAGAATAAAGAAAAAAGAATGAAAAGAATTAAGGACAGTCTCGGAGACCACTGGGAGAACATTAAATGCACCAACATTAGAATTATAGGGGTCTCAAAAGGAGAACAGAAAAAATAAGCGAGTGAAAAAATATTTGAAGAGATTATAGTTGAAAATTTCCCTAAAATGGGAAAGGAAATAGTCAATCAAGCCCAGGAAGCACAAAGAGTCCCATACAGGATGAATCCAAGGGGAAACATGCCAAGACACATGTCAATGAAACAATCAAAAATTAAATACAAAGAAACAATATTAAAAGCAGCAAGGGAAAAACAACAAATAACATACAAGGGAATCCCCGTAAGGTTAAGAGTTGATCTTTCAGCAGAAACTGTGTAAGCCAGAAGGAAGTGGAAAGACATATTTAAAGTGATGAATGGGAAAAACATACAAAAAGATTACCGTACCCAGCAAGGATCTCATTCAGATTTGACGGAGAAATTAAAACCTTTACAGACAACCAAAAGCTGAGAGAGTTCAACACCACCAAACCAGCTTTACAACACATGCTAAAGGATCTTGTCTAGGCAACAAACACAAGAGAAGGAAAAGACCTACAATAACAAACCCAAAACAATTAAGAATATAGGAATAGAAACATACATATTGATAATTACCTAAATGTAAATGGATGAAATGCTCCCACCAAAAGACACAGACTGGCTGAATGGACACAAAAACAAGACCCATATATATTCTGTCTACAAGAGACCCACTTCAGACCTAGGGACACATACAGACTGATAGTGAGGGCATGGAAAAAGATATTCCATGCAAAGGGAAATCAAAAGAAAGCTGGATAGCAATTTTCACATCAGACAAAATAGACTTTAAAGACAATTACAAGAGACAAGGAAGGACAATACATAATGACCAAGGGGTCAATCCAAGAAGAAGATATAACAATTGTAAATATTTATGCACCCAACATAGAAGCACCTCAATACATAAGGCAAATGCTAACAGCCATAAAAGAGGAAATCGACAGTAACACAATAATAGTATAGGACTTTAACACCCCACTTTCACCAATGGACAGATCATCCAAAATGAAAATAAATAAGGAAACACAAGCTTTAAATGATGCATTAAACAAGATGGACTTATTTGATATTCATAGGACATTCCATCCAAAAACAGATCACACTTTCTCCTCAAGTGCTTATGGAACATTCTCCAGGATATATCATATCTTGGGTCACAAATCAAGTCTTGGTAAATTTAAGAAAATTGAAATTGTGTCAGGTATCTTTTCCTACCACAATTCTATGAGACTAGATATCAATTACAGGAAAAGATCTGTAAAAAATACAAACACACGGGGGCTAAACAATACACTACTAAATAACCAAGAGATCACTGAAGAAATCAAAAAATACCTAGAAACAAATGATAATGAAAACAAGACGATCTAAAACCTATGGGTTACAGCAAAAGCAGTTCTAAGAGGGAAGTTTATAGCAATACAATCCTACCTTAAGAACCAAGAAACATCTCAAATAAACAACCTAACCTTACACCTAAAGCAATTAGAGAAAGAAGAACAAAAAATCCCCAAAGTTAGCAGAAGGAAAGAAATCATAAAGGTCAAATCAGAACTAAATGAAAAAGAAATGAAGGAAACAATAGCAACGATCAATAAAACTAAAAGCTGGTTCTTTGTGAAGATAAACAAAATTGATAAACCATTAGCCAGACTCATCAAGAAACAAAGGGAGAAGACTCAAATCAATAGAACTAGAAATGAAAAAGGAGAAGTAACAACTGACACTGCAGAAATACAAAGGATCATGAGAGATTACTGCAAGCAACTCCATGTCAATAAAATGGCGAACCTGGAAAAAATGGACAAATTCTTAGAAAAGCACAACCTTCTGAGACTGAACCAGGAAGAAAAAGAAAATATAAAGAGACCAATCACAAGCACTGAAATTGAAACTGTGATTAAATATCTTCCAACCAACAAAAGCCCAGGACCAGATGGCTTCCCAGGCAAATTCTATCAAACATTTAGAGAAGAGCTAACACCCATCCTTCTCAAACTCTTCCAAAATATAGCAGAGGGAGGAACATTTCCAAACTCATTCTATGAGGCCACCATTACGCTGATACCAAAACCAGAGAAAGATATCACAAAAAAAGAAAACAACAGGCAGATATCACTGATGAACATAGATGCAAAAATCCTCAACAAAGTACTAACAAACAGGATCCAGTAGCACATTAAAAGGATCATACACCATGATCAAGTGGGGTTTATCCCAGGAATGCAAGGATTCTTCAATATACGCAAATCAATTAATGTGATACACCATATTAACAAATTGAAGGAGAAAAACCATATGATCATCTCAATAGATGCAGAAAAAGCTTTTGACAAAATTCAACACCGATTTATGGTAAAAACCCTCCAGAAAGCAGTCATAGAGGGAACTGATCTCAACATAATAAAGGCCATATATGAGAAAGCCACAGCCAACATTGTTTTCAATGGTGAAAAACTGAAACCATTTCCGCTAAGATCAGGGACAAGGCAAGGTTGCCCACTCTCACCACTATTATTCAACATAGTTTTGGAAGTTTTAGCCACCGCAATCAGAGAAGAAAGAGAAATAAAAGAAATCCAAATCAGAAAAGAAGAAGTAAAACTTTCACTGTTTGCAGATGACATGATACTATACACAGAGAATCCTAAAGATGCTACCAGAAAACTACAAGAACTAATTAATGAATTTGGAAAAGTAGCATGATACAAAATTAATGCACAGAAATCTTTTGCACTCCTATACACTAATGATGAAAAATCTGAAAGAGAAATTAAGGAAACACTCCCATTTACCATTGCAACAAAAAGAATAAAATACCTAGGAATAAACCTACCTAAGGAGACAAAAGACCTGTATGCAGAAAACTGTAAGACGCTGATGAAAGAAATTAAAGATGATACAAACAGATGGAGAGATATACCATGTTCTTGGATTGGAAGTATCAACCTTGTGTAAATGACTGTACTACCCAAAGCAATCTACAGATTCAGTGCAATTCCAATCAAACTACCAGTGACATTTTTCTCAGAACTAGAACAAAAAATTTCACAATTTGTGTTGAAGCACAAAACACCCTGAATAGGCAAAGCAATCTTGAGAAGGAAAAACAGAGCTGGAGGAATCAGGCTCCTGGACTTCAGACTATACTACAAAGCTACAGTAATCAAGACAGTATGGTACTGTCACAAAAACAGAAATATAGATCAATTGAACAGGATAGAAAGCCCAGAGAGAAACCCACACACATATGATCACCTCATCTTTGATAAAGGAGGCAAGAATATACAATGGAGAAAAGACAACCCCTTCAATAAGTGGTGCTGGGAAAACTGGACAGCTACATGTAAAAGAGTGAAATTAGAACACTCCCTAACACCATACACAAAAATAAACTCAAAATGGATTAAAGACTTAAATATAAGGCCAGAAACTATAAAAATCTTAGAGGAAAACATAGGCAGAACACTCCATGACATAAATGCAAGATCCTTTTTGACCCACCTCCTAGAGAAATGGAAATAAAAACAAAAATAAACCAATGGCATCTTATGAAACTTAAAAGCTTTTGCACAGCAAAGGAAACCATAAACGAGACGAAAAGACAACCCTCAGAATGGGAGAAAATATTTGCAAAGGAAGTAACTGACAAAGGATTAATCTCCAAAATATGCAAGGAGCTCATGCAGCTCAAAATCTAAAACACAAGTAACCCAATCCAAAAGTGGGCAGAAGACCTAAATATACATTTCTCCAAAGAAGTTATACAGATTGCCAACAAACATATGAAAGGATGCTCAACATCACTAATCATTAGGGAAATGAAAATCAAAACTGCAATGAGGTATCACTTCACAGCAGTCAGAATGGCCATCAAAAAAATCTATAAGCAATAAATGCTGGAGAGGGTGTGGAGAAAAGGGAACCCTCTTGCACTGTTTGTGGGAATATAAAGTGATACAGCCACTATGGAGAACAGTATGGAGTTTCCTTAAAAAACTACAAATAGAATTACTGTACGACCCAGCAATCCCACTACTGGGCATATATCCTGAGAGAACCATAATTCAAAAAGAGTCATGTAGCACAATGTTCATTGCAGCTCTATGTACAATAGCCAGGACACGGAAGCAACCTAAGTGACCATCGACAGCTGAATGGATAAAGAAGATGTGGCACATATATACAATGGAATATTGTGTAGCCGTAAAAAGAAACGAAATTGAGTTATTTGTAGTGAGGCGGATGGACCTAGAGATTGTCATACAGAGTGAAGTAAGTCAGAAAGAGAAAAACAAATACCGTATGCTAACACATATATATGGAGCCTAAAAAAAAAAAAAAAAAAAAAAAAAAAAAAAAAAAAAAAAAAAAAAAAAAAAAAAAAAAAAAAAAGGTACTGAAGAACCTAGGAGCAGTAGAGAAATAAAGAGGCAGACATAGAGAATGGACTTGAGGACACACGAAACGGGAATGGTAAGCTGGGACGAAGTGAGAGAGTGGCATGGACATATATACACTTCCAAATGTATAATAGATCGCTAGTGGGAAGCAGTACATAGCACAGGAAGATCAGCTTATTGCTTTGTTTCCACCTAGAGGGTTGGGATAGGGAGGGTGGGAGGGAGACCCAAGAGCGAGAGATATGGGTATGTATGTATATGTATAGCTGATTCACTTTGTTATACAGCAGAAACTAACACATCAGTGTAGAGCAATTATACTCCAATAAAGATGTTAAAAAGAAGAATTCCACTGAGATGGGAAGCTTAGGAGAGGCAAAAATGCAGCCCATGGGATTTTTCAGTTTGTATGACATAATTTTAAAAATCATCAGTGTCTTCAATGAAGTACTATGATGCTAAAATTATAATGACTTAAAGATGATGATGTTCATATCAACATAGAAATGTCACCATCACTACAAATACTCTATCAGCTTATTCCAGTCCCTACACCCTGTTAGTCTCCTCTCTACTCCAAACTGGAGTTCCTGGCAAATAAGAAATGTGGAGAAAGGGGGAGAGGAGAATGGTTGGAAGAGATGGTGGGAGAGAAAGAGAGAGAAGGATGAAGGAATTTTGGAATGAATGAGAAGAGCTTTGATTTACAGGCACTGTGTTTTAGAGGGGAAGTGAAATGAATTCTAAACTCTAAATTACTTTTTCCATGAAATGTTTCCTGGTATCTTTCACTTGCTCCAGAAACAATTCTACTTTGTATCAATCCCCTTAATTCTTATTGTACCCTTTAAATAATCTGCATCACTTGTATTATGGTTTTTAAAGCATCAGTTTTTCTTTTCTACCAGATTATCAAGTATTGCATAAGAGGGACAGGGCCTCATTTATCTTTATGATCTCTGTATGTTTAACACAATACCAGCTGCATAGGACCTCATTAAATATTTTTTAGGCTAATGAATTAATTCGTATAGATTTTTTAGGAGCTTTGGAATCTGTTAGAAGTATTTAAAGAATAGTATTTGGGCATTAAGTATTCTTCATTGATGGTCATTATAGCAATAATCACAATAATAAATATTCAGGCTTTTTGAGCTCTCTTTTAATTATGTTAGATTTAAAATGTAAATCTTTCACAGAAAATCTTGCTTTTCTCTCTTCTCTTTATAATATTGATATATAGCTGACACCAAAGGAAGGGAATACCAATAGATTTACAAAAGCTGTCACTTACCAAGTAACTGTCCTCAGGGAATGTGAGTTATCAAGTCTGCAGCTTTGAACAGTTTGGAATCTACATGTAACAAAATAGGCCGTATAAAGAGCTATTTTTAACCACCACCAACACCACCACTACCATCGCCACTGACAACAACAATCTCAAAACTAGAAGAAAAACATTTGTACCTCAGCAGCCAGGGCATTTATGCACTCACGTTGACCAACCTGTATTTGTCCTGATCGGAGGTACAAAAATATATATCCACTATTTGTTAGATTTAAGTTGGAATGATAAACATTAAAAGATGCTATTTCTACACAGACAATTTTATTCCCTTTACAAATTATAAATTGAGTTTGCCCACAAGATCAAATGCCAATTTTTAAAATAAAATGTGGTAGAACTTCTTTCTAATGGAGTTTATGAAGAAATCACATGAACAAAGGAAAAGAAGACGAGGAAGGGGGAGAAGGAGAAGAAAGAAGGAGCGAAATGGGGAGGGGGGAGGGGAATGGGATGAAGAAGGAAAAGGAGACAAGGAAAAGCAACTGTAACCAATTTGTACACTGAATAAGGCAATTTGGCTTTAGATAGCTTAGATGACCAAAGAAAAGTGAAGGAAGGTGAAAATAAAGAGATAAAGGCACAATGAGCTTCTTTGTACTGGACTTCTCAATACTCTTTCTGGATCCTAGTACCAAAAACAGGGGAAGAAGTGACTTCTGCTGATTTTGAGGATTGAATTTAATTTCACAGTAGTTTGGTAAGAAAATAGACATTGTGGGATCAGGTACTAGCAGAAGAATTATTATAAATTCAACCCTAAATTAAGGAAATAGAATTGAGAGTACAGAAATAAACCCTTACATTTATGGTCAATTACTTTTCAACCAGTGTGCCCAGACAATTCATTAGGGGGAAGAATAGTCTTTTCAACAAATGAGACAACTGGATATCCACATGTGAAAGAATGATGCTGAAACCCTGCCTCACACCATATACAAAATTAACTGAAAAATGTGTCATAGTGCTGAAACTATACAACTCTAAGAGGTAAATGTGAGAATAGATCTTTGCAACCTTGAGTTAGGCAATGGTGTCACAAGTGACCAAAGAACCAAAGATAAATGGACTTTGTCAAAATTTAAAAATTTTGTGCTTCAAAGGAAACAATCAAGAAAGTGAAAAGCAACCCACAGAGTGGGAGAAAATAGTAGCAAATCATGTATCTGATAAGGGACTGGTATCCAGAATGTATAAAAAAAACCTTGACATCTCAGTAATTAAAAAGACAATTCCACTGTCTTAGTCAGTTTGGGCTGCTGTAACAAAGCACCGTAGATTGGGTGGCTTATAAACAACAGAAATTTATTTCTCAGAGTTCTGGAAGCTGCAAGTCTGACATCGGAGTGCCAGCATAGTTGGGTTCTGGTGAGAGCTCTATTACAAGTTGCAGACAGCTGACTTCACGCATCCTCACACAGAAGAAAGAGAGCAAGAGTCTGGAATCTTCTGTAAGGTCACTGAGCCCATCTATGAGGGCTCTACCCTCATGACCTCATTGACTCCCCAAAGCCCTACCCCCTACTGCTATCACATTGTGGTTAGGATTTCAACATGTGAATATGGGGCAGGGGGCAGGTCCCAAACATTCAGTGCATAACATCAATTTAAAAATGGAGAATAGATTTGAATAAATATTTCTCCAAAGAATATAAACAGATGGACAATAAACACATGACAATATGCTCAACATCGTTAGCCATGAGGGAAACACACATCAAAACAAGAAGATACCACTTCATATCCACTAGGATGACTATATTAAGAAAGACAGAAGATAATAAGTGTTGACAAGAACACAGAGGAATTAAAACCATCGTGCATGGCTGGTGGGATTTTAAAATGCTTCAGCCACTTTGGAAAACACTTTGGCGGTTCCTCAAAATTTTAACCTAGAGTTTCTTTTCTATATGACCTAGCAATTCCATGGCTAGGTATATACTCAAGGTTAAAATTATATGTCCAAACACAAACTTGTACACAAATGTTCATAGCAGCATTATTCCTAGTAGCCAAACAGTAGAAACAGCCCAAATGTCTCTCAAGTGATGAATGGATAGATAAAATGTGGCATATCCATAAAATGGAATATTATTTAGCGAAAAAAAGAATGAAGTACTATTATATGCTGCAACATGGATAAACCTTAAAAATATTATGATAAGTGAAATAATCCAGCCACAAAGGCCACATATTGTACTACTAAAGTTATATGAAATGCAGAATAGGCCAATCTATAGAGATAGAAAGTAGATTAGGTTGGTAGCAGCTGGGAGAAGGTGGAATGGAACATGCCTCATAACTGGTGCTGGGTTCCTTTTGGGGGTGATGAAAGTGCTCTAAAATTAGATATTGGTGATGGTTGTGCAACTCTGTTAATCTACTAAACCCTATTGAATTGTATACTTTAAAACAGTTAATTTTATGGTATGTCAATTATATCTCAATAAAGTTGTTATTAAAAAATAATAATTCAAATCAAGACATTTAGGATACTTCTCTGGTTATTGATTAGAGTCCAGTTTCTAGTTTAATAAGTTTATATGTAAAACAAAGGAATTGAGTAGATGATTTCTGAGGTTGCCTCCGGAAGTATAATTTGAATTTTATAAGTTTATGATTTTATCCTGAAATCTGATGGAAATCTGATTCAGTCGTGATCAGTATGTGCCCCTAACTGAAGTTCTCTCTCCCTCCCTCTCTGTGCCTCTCTCTTTCTATTTTGCGTTACATGTTTTTGATTCATTGAGAGTAAGATTCAAAATGATGATATAAAAGAAGTCAAATTAACCTTCTATAACATTTAAAGCTCAATATTTTTTACATAAATACAATTACACTTTAATAAAGTAGGTAGAGAAATTCAAATAAAAAGCACAGAAGACTTGCTCAGAGAATCCAACCTAGAGATTTGGTAAATTGCATCATTATTAAACTTGTATATATTTAAACCAAAAAAGCAAAAAAAAAAAAAAAAAAAACCCATCAGTTTACTTATATGTTTATCCATGATCATTATTTGATTTGATCCCATGGCAGGAAATTTCATAAATAAACCTCATTACATAAGACCACTGTAGTGATCAATTTAGCATACAAAAAGCAAAAAAAAAAAAAAAACCCATCAGTTTACTTATATGTTTATCCATGACCATTATTTGATTTGATCCCATGGCAGGAAATTTCATAAATAAACCTCATTACATAAGACCACTGTAGTGATCAATTTAGCTTACAAAAAGCATTCCATCCAACATCATCAGTTTTAGGCAATGGCAATTTCTTTTGACTAATGGATTGCAAACTGAAACTAAAATCAGTGCATTTACTGAATGTCTGTTACTGTGCTAGGGCTCAGAGGAAATACCAAAGTATAAAATCAGTGGTTATAACCTCAAGAAAGTTTCCAAGTTTCTCTGTGGTTCAGAAGATCCTTGTCAAACCCCTGTTAACCCTTCAAGATCTACACCCCTCCTCTCTCAAGTATTCTTTGTCCCTCACAGGCAGAGATGGCTGATTAGTATCATAGCTTTTATTAGTGTTTATCTTAAATATCTGTTTACATGTGTGCTTGCATTTCCAGGTCTTGAGCTCCAAGGCAGTACCTTATTCATTCTTTCATTCACTCGTATGATGAATATTTATCAAATACCTTTTACCATGCTAGGCATACAATGGTTAAAAAAAAAAAAAGATGCAGTTCCCATTTCTATAGAACTTTCAGTCTAATGGTACATAAAAGTAAACAAGTATTACTAATTTAGTAATTGCTTGCACATGTACAAATAAAATGCAACTCTTTTATTTTTTACAAAGCACCCCACTTTTGGGAATTCCCTGGCGGTCCAGTGGTTAGGACTCTGGGCTTTCACTGCCGAGGGCCTGGGTTCAATCCCTGGGAACTAAGATCCCGCAAGCTGTGCGGCACGGCCAACAATTCAGTTATAAAAAAAGAATCATTACACGTGTATTCAATAAGTTAACATTAAAATCAAAGCAGTTTTATATTTACCATGCGTTTCACACTGTTAGTCCCTTTTTTTTTTTTTTTTAATTTTTTTTTTAACATCTTTATTGGGATATAATTGCTTTACAATGGTGTGTTAGTTTCTGCTTTATATCACACTGTTAGTCCCTTTAAAGGTATTTTTATTTTAAAAAAAACCCACTTTAGAATATAATGATCTCTCCATCTCTTCCAGCATAAGTAGGCTCTTTGGCTTGTTTCAAGCTTTTTGGTGTAAGTTTTCAGTCTTTTAAATTTCCTTCTTTCCCCGCCCTGCTCTAATTCCAGATAATTTCTAAGTAACCTTGTGGGAACCTTGTGGAAGCATATTGAATTATATGAATCCTCGCTGATGTTCTGTGAAGCGTGGAATCTTATCTAGCCCCTGACTGGTATCCACTGGGATGTGACCACTTCTGTGTGGCGTTTTGAGACATTGTGCTGGCACCTGCTCTGAAGTCAATGGTCCCAGTCATTTGCCTGCAGTGTTGAAATCCTGGAATATTTTTGCCGTGACCCCCAAGCCTTTGTTGGCTTATTGGTCCTCTCATACTCTGTATCTTGGATTATGTGGACACATATGCAGCACATGGAGATCTGGGATTTATTTAGACTTACCTAGCTGAGAGCCTCCCTGCCGTAAAATTGTTATTGCTTCTGGGCTGAGCTGGATGTCAAGTCAAACAATGGGCTTCTGACAGAGGCTTGAGTCTTCTGCTGATATACACCAGGGGGAGCAGGCCATCTTTGATGTTCTTATATCTATCTAATTTCTTCAGAACTGGACCCTAAAAGCAGTTGTCATATGTTCTTTTACCCTAAGCCCAAAATAACAAATGGAGTGCACTTAGAAAATATATCTTACCTATAAGGTAGTATCTTAAGTATAATTTCAATTGCATAGGCATTATGAACCAGTGTGGTAGGTGTTTAACCTGTCCTGTCTGAGGCAGTTCTTGCTGTGGTGCTCTAATGGTGATTTTCCTCATTCCTTCTACATCTTTAATTGGAAATCTTTTGTAAGGAAGACTAGTCCCTTTCTCCCATTTGTTTGTTTGTTTATGAGTTCACTTGGGGGGTGGTGTTAATATCAGTGTGGATATGTATTTCATTCTTTGGGTTACAATCCAATACTATTGTTACTTATTTTGTTTTTGAAAATGTTCTAATTTTGGCTATTGGGAGCTTTTATCAGGCCCTTTCACTATGTCTTGATCTTTTATTATTTATTTTTAATCACTTCCTTACTTTCTGGCATCACATACCGCTCCAGGATTATCCCATGTTTTCCCTACCCCAGCCCTGGCATAAACCAGTTTTACAAGGAGCCCCGGTTCCTTTTATTAGAGAATGATATTTAGAAACCAAGCTCATTTCTACTGGGGTGACACTTCTTCTAGGACCTCTAAGTGGATGGAACTGGGGAATATATGTACCGTAACTCACGTCTATAAAAATGTCTCTATTTATTCCTATTATATTTGTAGGTATTAAAAAATCATGAATCCATTTGGATACCCCCATCTCCAATCCAGTACCACGTGGTTCATTCCAGCATTTACGCCCTCCTTGTTTGTAACTTCTTCCTTTGGCAGTGAGCAAGCCAACTGTCAGTTCCTACAGTATATTTATTAGTTCAACCCTAGCGCAAAAGTAAAGTAGTTTTAGAATTGCTAGGCCATACCCTTGTGAGGAATAAATTTACCAACTCTAGCAGAGATTGGCCAAGTACAGCTCACAGGCCAAATCCAACCCAGCACCTGTTTAATAAATAAAGTTTTATTGGAACACAGCCATGCTCACTTGTTTACATATTGTCTGTGGCTGCTTCTGTGTTCCAGCTACACAGTTAAATAGTGGTGACAGAGATTCTTGCTTTTCAAACGGAACACATTTACTGTCAAGTCCTTTATTGAAAAAGTTTGCCAAGCCCTAGGCTAGAGCATAGAGTTAATGTACATTTCTTTTTGTGTTTAACTTTGAAGTATCCAGTCAGGAAACTGTTTGCCGAAGTTGTTTGGGTCAGCAACTTTTTGTGATTATGTAATTCCTTTGAAATACATCTAGATTTGTCACATCCTGCATCCCTCCCCACATCCTGTTTGATCTGACTTTTAAAAGTTAACATGCAATAAAATTCACTCTGCGATGTACAGTTCTTTGAGTTTTGACAACTGTGATGACTCATGGATTTATCCCCACAATTCCGTACAGAAGTTTTCTCATCCCACTCCGTGCCCCAAGTTCCCTAGTGTTGCTTAGGTTTATATTCAACCTCTCTCTTTACACCTTTATCACTGGCAACCACTAATCTGCTTTCTGTCCCTACAGTTTTGCCTTTTCCAGAGTGCTATATATACATGGAATTGTGCAAAATGAGCCTTTTTATGTCGGACTTCTTTCACTTAGCAAAGTGCGTTTAAGATCTAAGCATGTTGCTGGGCTAAGATATTTCCTACCTGGTCTTTTATAGAAAAAGTTTACTGACCCCTGTTATAAAGAATAGGAAGGAATGGGAGAAGATAGGTGGCTTTGTTAGAGATTTGATATAAGAAGCAAAGAAAAATTAAAGATGGCTCTGTAATTTTGAATTTGGCTTATTGAGAGAACGTTTTACCTTAGTAAAAATAGTGAAGCCCTATTTGGGGGTTGTTCTTAAATGGCCAGATACTTTTTAATAATTCATCATTATGCAAAACCAGAAAAATGAACATTAAAGTGGTCATGAGTTGGCCAAACAACAAACCCCATCAAAGTGACAAGTGTATCAGTTTTCATTCTAGGTGCTGGAAAATGGGAGGCATTCAGTAGTAGGAGTCAGTATGCAACCACAGAAGAAAGAGTTTTTACATCATTCGGGCCATATGAGTTTCCCTGTCTAAAGAAGTGTTGTCCAGAAAGCTCCTCATAAGGCAACAATGGAAATCCTTTCGTCATACATATTTGTTTTCAGATAATGTGTTATTCTAAAATTTCAGATGGTGGAGAGGAAGTGAAAGTAACCCTGCAATCCCACATCCTTCAGGATAACTACTGTTAACCTGTTGGGTAATTCCTTTCCGAATTCCTTATGCATATAGATAGAGAGCGTC
>NW_006775603.1:481743-503877 GCF_000442215.2 Lipotes vexillifer
CTGTAATACTCTCCTATTAGCTGCTCTTCGATGTAATAATATATTGTCTATGTCTTTTTTTGGTAATACTTTCAGTTCTACTTTATGGGGCATAATATTCTATTGTGTAGTTATGCTGTTATTATTATAACCAAACCATTTTTGATGTTAATATAGGTGATGGCTATGTTTTCACTATTAAAACTCAAAGAGCACCATTCTATGCACACATAGTTGTAATTTCTTCACTATGGTCCTAGCATAAATTTCTAGAAGCAGAACTTCTAAGTAAAAAGATGAATTTTTTTTTTTTTTTTTTTGTGGTATGCGGGCCTCTCACTTCTGTGGCCTCTCCCCTTGCGGGGCACAGGCTCCGGACGCACAGGCTCAGCGGCCACGGCCCACGGGCCCAGGCGCTCCGCGGCATGTGGGATCTTTCTGGACCGGGGCACGAACCCGCGTCCCCTGCACCGGCAGGCGGACTCTCAACCACTGCGCCACCAGGGAAGCCCAAAGATAGCTTTTTTATCAGTTGTATTTTTCAAGCTCCATCCAAAAGTAAACACTTTTTTTTTTTTTTTGACTTTTTAAGCTCAGGAAGTCTGTCAATGATAATTATAAAGGGATAGAACATGGTTACTTTTGAAGTATGGGGAAGCAGACTAAAGGTGAGGTCGTTAACCAAAAAAAAAAATCAGTATTAAAAACAGTGAGGAAGCCATAGGCAATTAAAGATAGCATTGTCAACCTGTCTTCATTCTTTTCTGTATCTTGGCTGATTTCAGCCCTAGAGGATGAAGTAAAAAGGAAGAGGAGGAATTGATGGGAAAACATCTCAAGGGCCTAATTGGGTCTTTTGTTTAATCTTCAGAGGGGTGTTCTTTTGACCCCAAGCATGATCAAAAAGAAGATAGCATGTTGCATCTATAAGCAAAAACCTTAGAGAAAGCATTAACTTCACTATTTATCACGTCTTTTATCTCACATTTTTTATTCATAATTTCTTTACCATTTTCCTAGCAGAAATTTCTAGAAGCAGAACTTCTAGATAAAACAATGACATTTAAAATTTTGTGTTTTGAGAGAAGTTTTCACTGGTATTACCAGACATTTTTGAATACTTTCATAAAACTTATTTTCCATTTTGATCATTTGGTAGTTAGCAAATACCACAACGTGCTACTAGTCCTTTTATGAGTTTGGTCTCAACATACTCAACTAGGAAAAATTCTTTGAGAGTACTATCTTTAATATCTAGTGGGTATGTTGAAAATATTTGTTGATTGATTTATGTTACTGAGGTATTGATTCTAATGCATTATACTTTTAATAATCCATAAACACAGGAAGTGGAAAAGTCTACCATTAAAATATATACAAATTACTCTCATCTTCCTACTGTGTGATTAATTTATCATACTTCTGTGGCTAGAACATTTCCATTTCTAAATTGTGCCTATGTGGTTTTCCTTACTACAGTGAAAGACATATCATTTATCTAGTTGCCAAATCCAGAAAGCTTAATTTTTCCTTCTGCTTAAGTTTCTGAGATCCATCCATATCTTTCTGTTCCCCAGATTACTTTTGGTACATTTCAGTCTCTTAGACACTCCAACAGCCTCCTAATTTGTCTACCTACCTTTGGAGTAGTGCCCTACTCCCAAACATTCACTTTGTTACAGCTAGAGAGGCTTCTAAACAAAACACGAATCTCACGATGTTACTCTGTTTAAGACTCTTTAATGCTCTCCCTTTGCCCTTACAGGGAAAAACTCTGTAGCAGGGCCTTTGAGACTCTAGGTTCTGGTCCCAGCTTATTTCTCCAGTCTCTTTCAAACCTTTCTATTTCTGTGCTCTGCATTCCAAAATACTAGTTAGACCCTAAATATATAGTGTCTTCTCTCTGGCCCTTTTACACTGTGGTGTAAGGCTGAAATTAAGACTCGGTGTTAATGTTGCCTTGACATCTGTAAAACTGGGAGAGCTTTGAATGACCTAACCACAAGTTCCTCTTCCCCCCGCTGCTCCTGCAGATGAAGAACCCTAGTCTAACAACCCTCTTATCACAAGACCTGGTTCAGTCCTGAAGTAGCAGGCTTCAGTTCCCTGCCAGTGCAAGAAATTATTCAGACAAGCCAAGGGCCACCTCAGCCTCTTGTTACTACAAAGCCTGCCCCCTACAGCCCCTGCTTATTGATTTGTTCCCAAGAGCAACCCCCATGTGGCCCTGCATGGCATGTGATGTCCTCTTCACCTGGCTTGTGTAGTTTATGTGACTAAGAAATTGCTGTCAGTCTCATCTGGCTAGTGGTGGGTGTTGTCTGTTCAGTCATCCACATAACTCTAGGGCAGGAGTCTCTCCCTCACCATAGGCGTGAGGAGGAGGTGAATTTATTATGCTTTGGAAGAAAGTTTCTGTTGATCTCACTAAATTCTAATCATCCATTCGGACTCAGAATTGCAAATGAGGTGCCCAGCTTCTTTTAATGATCCAATCTCTGTGCTTCATTTAAATTAAAGCCTTTTTTCATACCATGGACAGTCATGCTGCTTCAACCTAGGAAGTGTTTAGCAGGTGTATTAGTCATGGTTTTCCAGAGAAATAGAACAGGGAGAGAGAGAGACAGAGACAGAGACAGAGACAGTGAAAGACAGAGAGAGAGAGAGAGAGAGAGAGAGAGAGAGAGAGAGAGAGAGAGGGGGAGAGAGAGGGGGAGAGAGGGAGAGGGGGGGAGAGAGAGAGAGAGAGAAAGAGAGAGAGAGAGAGAGAGAGAGAGAGAGAGAGGGAGAGAGAGAGGGAGAGAGAGAGGGAGAGAGAGGGAGAGAGGGAGATGGGGAAATGTGTAATAGGAATTGGCTCATGCAATTATTGAGACTGAGAAGTCCCGGTATCTGCAGTCTGCAAGCTGGGAAAGCCAGTGGTGTAATTCAGTCTGAATCAGAAGGCCTAGTAACCAGGAGCACTGATGTCCAGGGGGAGGAGAAAATGGATGTCCCAGGCCAAGCAAAGAGAGCAAATTCGCCCCTCTTCTGACCTTTTGCTCTGTTATTCAGGCTCTCAACAGATGGATGATGCCCACCTGCATTAGTAAGGGTGATCTTAACCCAGTCTGATTCAAATGCTAATTTCTTCTGGAAACAGCCTCACAGACACATCCAGAAATAATGTGTGCCAGCTATCTGGGCATCCCGTAGCCCAGCCAAGTTGGCACTTAAAATTAACCATCACAGGAAAGGAGGGCAGTGTGGCCACTTCTCCACTCCCCCACCTTGTTCCAGCTCTTCTCAACATCACTTTCCCAGCAGGCTGCCACTGCAACTTCCTGAGTTGGTTCTGGAGGGAGCAAAGAAGGAATGGAAAAAATCCTAGTTGGCAGAGGCAGATGTAACTTGGTATTTGGTGCCCTCTGAGTATGGCAGATTCCCAATGTTCATTCTTTTTCTCCTGAAATATTTTTGTGGGTGTTTTAGATATTCTCCCTTTGAAGAAAAACAAAAAACAAAACAAACAAACAAAAACACCAAAATTCAGCTCTTGTGCTGTGAGGTTTGTTTCTCCTTCAGTTGTTCCCTACATTCCCCTGACTGCCCGGCTGTTTCTTCATTGGACAGTATCTCTGATGTCTTCCTGCTAAAGGCTCCTTGTTCTTGGCAGCAAACCCTCCTGAAGAGGGTGTTCCCCTAAAATGATCTTTGTGTGGCTCTTTCCTCCAAAGTCTGCTTCTCAAGCATAGGAACCATGCCTCTCTGACCTACCAGTGATGTAAAACATAGCCTGCTTTCTTCACTCTGCAGACCCAGGTTCAGACATTCCCTTTGGAATGTCTTCAGGTAGTCAAGCCACATACTCCATTAATAAGTTCCCTGACAGAAGAGACGATCCTAAACCCAATGTGTCAGAAGTTCTGCGATCAGCAGGACGACCATCTCACTCTGCTTCAATTTCACAGTTTTCTAAGGGAGGTAAATTGCCAGACTGGCTGATACATCAGGGTCCACCAGGCACTGCAGAGATAATAAAAACTTTACCTCAGAAGTACTGAAGGAAACTTGTATCTCAAGAAGAAATTGAATTTATCCAACGTGGAGGTCCAGAATAATCACTGACAATGTGGCTGCTGTTTGTTTAATCAGACAAAGAAGAATCTTTACGATAAAGGACTTCCAGGATGACAAATGAGAAATTGAACATTAAACAACTTTAATAAATATTCTGTTAAAAAAAAAAAGAATGAAGTAGAAAATTTAGATGGACACTTGTATCTCCTAATTTATGTGTCTTGGTCAGCTCCTCCACAAGCTTATCTGGTTGTTTATATACTTTATACTTACTAAAGTATATGTTTCAAAAAAATGTTTATGTTCTCCAGACTTTCGTAGTCAAACATTCAATTCTCTCATCGGTACCTTGGTCGATCCATTCAGTAGCCTTGAGGAGAGGAAAGCACTATCTTCCCTACCCCAAGAGTGGGGGGTAGGTAAAATGCCACTGTATTTGGATAACTTGTGCTAAAGAAACTCTCTTATTTATTAGGTTTATTCAACTACTTACATATCCCTAAGTTAGGTAATGAGCCAACAAATCCAAAAACATTCTGGATTGCCTCTTTTGCATATCCTACGTAAATGATTTAGCAAGATGCTTTGAAATGGAGAGCAGGTGGCATCAATGGTTCTATTTTCCCTTTGGGCCTGATGTAAAACTGGAGCAGATGAATTGCCATTTTAACATCCTGTTATATTTTGTACCTAAATTTTATTTTCCATGACATTACTGTACATTCCCAACAGTCTGGCTAGACTTTTATCTACAAAGGAATTTAACTGCAGTCGACTTGCTACATTAACCAAAGATTTTAAAGACAAGTCAGTCATCTGTTTAAAACTGTGTTGAGTATATACTTGCTGAGCTCATTCATATTCATGTTTGGAAATAGTAATATTTTAGGTTGAATCGTATGTACCATGATCATTTCAAAATAAATAACTATTGAAATAATATTTGTGATGGATCATTAAAATAGGTCTGATCTTGTGTATTTTAATTTCCACACTTTGGTGGTGACAGCAAAAGCAAGTTTTTCTCCTTTATCATAAAAGGTTTTCTATTTTGAGTGTTAAACTCTCACATTCAGTTTCCTTCTTAATCACAAAATAGGTCAGGATAGGCATTAGGAATTCTGAAGAGTTCTTGTACCTCCTGAAATTCTATGCAAAAGTTTATGTATATGTTTATAATTTGTTATATGCAACTTAATCTTAGAAGGACAATGCCTTAAAACAAGACATTCTAAAAAAATCATCATGTTTTTTGGTCAAAGAAAACTGAGTGCTATTAAAAAAACCTGTATATATATCAAAATAATTGTGTTTGTGCACTTATATTGTCATTCTACAAAGGATTTGACTTGACTTATAGAAATACATTGGATAAAAGAAGATTTTTTAAAAAAGGATTTTCAGTTTAAAATTGGATTTCTCAAAGAAATCACAAGAAGTAAACAAGACAGATAAAATTAAATGCAAATTTCTTCTTCAGTAAAACTAGACAACAGGTGAAACTCCAGACTCAAAAATTGTTGGAAAGGGTTCTACAGGCAGCGAAGACTAAACAGCAGAGCTGAAATCAATGAGCACTTCAAGAAATTATAAATTTTTAAATAATCTCAGAGAGGGAAAGTCTGTCTAAGTAGGATCCCAAACTTAGAATATATAAAATAAGATTGATAAATTCAATCGTATAAAACAACAAAAACAATAATAATAATGAATTTTTTTGCAAGGTAAAACACCTTTAAAGAAAAATGACCAACTAGTAGAAATATTTGCATCCTATTACATTCAACAGTCTAGTTTTCCTAATATAAAAAAGACTTTAACAAATCAATAATGAAAGGATCATCAATCCAATAGGAAAGGGCAAATGATAAAAACAAGCTATTAACAAAAAATACAAATAGGTCTTAATCATAAAAAGATGTTCAACTTCACTCACAATTAGAGAATACTATCACTGTGATATTGTTCTTCACCAAATTGGTAAATATATATGATAGTAGCATAATAGAATGTAAATCGATAATACTTATATAAAATATTTTGGAAAAAAATCCTTCAAAATTGCAAATATTCATGTGTGTGATATGTGTACTTACAAGGTTGTTCCTTGTACAATTTGAAATGTCATAAGATTGAAAACAGCCCTAATATTATTAGTAGTACAGATTGGGTTAAATAAATTATGGTACACCTAAAGAAAGGAATAAGGTCTGTATGTATTGAGATGAAACTATGTGTACATATATTGTTTAAAAATATCAAAGGGCAAAATCGTGTATATGGCTTGCTCCTTTTTTTGCAAAAAAAAAAAAAAAGGAAAAAAAAAAGTATATGCACATGTTTATACATACTTTGAAGACTTCTGGAAGAATGAAAAAGAAACTGGTAACAGTATTTTATTTCCTGATGGGAGTGGGGAAGTGAGTAGCTGAAGGATAGAGGAGTGAAGACAAAGTTTCATGTATACATTTTTATATTTTTTGAATTTTGAACCATTCGAAATTTGTACTATACTTATCGTATTCTATATTCAACTAAATAAAGTTAAAGGTGAAATCAAAAAGGCTGACAATATGTACACTTATGACCCAATTATTGTTATTTTTTTAGTGAAAGAACATATGAACATATTTATTTTTAGGTTAAGAGTAGCAGCAGAATCTTTATTAACAAGTGAAGATATAATTTGTATTTGTTTTATCAAAAAGTCAACTCCAGTTGTCATTTATCTGCTGGAAAAATAATTAAATGCCTCAGTGCAAGCAGAGTAAAAAATAGAGGATTCTATCTTCTATTTTCATTAATTGTACTCCATGTCTCACTTATCAAATTACTCCTCTCTAAATAAGCTATTTCTTTACTGTCACACGTTAATAACAACACATAATCACTATACCATCCAGATTTTTATCAAATATTAAAATAAAAAATTCCAGAAGTAAACACTTCATAAGTTTTAAATTGCATGTTTTTCTGAGTAGTATGATGAAGTTTTGTGCAGTCCTACTCTGTCGCTGCCAGAATCCCCAACCATCAATATCTTTCTGCTCCTGACATCCAACCATTGACATCACTGTGGCTCAATGATCCAAAGAAGATGATCCTCCTTCTGACTTATTGTCAGAGGTCAATAGTAGCCTAACACTATGTCACAATACTTGTGTCATTAACCTCAGTTCATCTCATCATGTAGGCATTTTATCATCTCATATCATCACAAGAAGAGTGAGTTCAGTACAATAAGACACTTTGAGAGAGAGACCACATTCACATAAGTTTTATTACAGTATATTGTTAGAATTGTTATATTTTATTGTTAGTTATTGTTGTTAATCTCTAACTGTACCTAATTTATAAATTAAACTTTATAGGTATAGGTATGTGTAGGAAAAAACGTAGTGTATATAGGGTTTGGTATTATCTGTAGTTTTGGACATCCACTGGGGGTCTTGTAATGTATCCCCTGCAGATAAGGGGGGGGGGACCACTGTATATAACTCGTTGAGTTTGGGAATAAGTATACAACTGTAAAACCATCCCCATCATCAAGGCCAGAGACATACCCATCACCTCATAAAGCTTCCTCCTGCCCTTATTATTATTATTATTGCTTTATTATCATTATTATTTAAACTATTTTTGTGGTAAGAATGCTTAATGTAGATCTACACTCCTAGAAAATGTTAAGTATACAGTGCAATATTGTTAAGTATTGTTAAGTATTGTTAAGTATACAGTGCAATATTGTTAGCTATATGCTCTATGCTCTAAGGTAGATCTCCAGAACTTATTTATCTTGGATAACTAGAACTTTGTATTCTTTGACCAACATCTTCCCATTTCCCTTCCCCTAGACCCTGGCAACTATCATGCTACCCTCTGCTTCTATAAGTTTGACTATTTCAGATTCCAAATATAAGCGAAATCATGCAGTATTTGTCTTTCTGCATTTGGCTTTTTGCACTTAGCATAGTGTCCAGGTCTATCTCTGTTGTCACAAAGGGCAGGCTTTCCTCCGTTTTTATGGCTGAATAATATCCCATTGTATGTATATACCACATTTTCTTTATCCATTCATCTGTCAGTGGATATTTAGGTTGTTTACTTATCGTGGCTATTGTGAATAATGCTTTAATGAACTTGGGGGTGGAGGTTTATCTTGGAGATCCTGATTTCAATTCCTTTGGATATATACTCAGAAGTGGGGTTGCTGGATCATGTATAAGTTTTATTTTTAATATTTTAAGGAACCTCCATACTGTTTTCAATTATGACTTACATTCCTACAAACTGTATACAGGGCTCCCTTTTCTTCACAATCCTCAGCAACACTTGTTATGTTTTGTTTTTAAAATTATTTATGATGGGCCTCGCTTTTAGATTTGAGTTTCTCAATTTGTTTTATCCACAATAGAAAACAAAGTTCTTTTTTGTGCCATAAAGAATGGCCCCTAAAGAAGACATTAATAGTTGCTCTTTTGACTGTGGGAAATCTCAATAATCCCTCTCTGGAATGATTTTAAGCAATATAACTTCCTGATGGACCTTCTAGGATAAAGTTGTAGCAAAATGCACATATGTGTAAAGAAATGGATGCATTTGCTACATAGATTTGTTGATTGATAGTCAAGTACATTTTGGAAGATGTCTTTCAAAATTGCCACATTGAGTTTTAGAGTAATTCATCTTTAGCTATTATTAATGCAGTAGTTAGATGCTGGAACAAGTATCCATTGAGGCTGAATTGCTTCATAAGTCACGAGGAGACTAATCATCTCTCCATCCTCTATAGCAAGAAGACAGACATCCAGCATTTTAAAAGAAGTTCAAAAATTAAGCTTTTAATTTAGAAAGGAGGGTGAAAACATGTCTTGTTACATGGCTCTAAATTATAATGTGATCGGTAGGTGGTTCTTACCCACATTTATTCTTACGGTAGTATTAAAACAGATATTCTATTTATTAAGTCATACAGCTTGTCCCATACCTTCTTCCTCTTTACAGAGTTAAAGGAGAGGAAATGATGGTGATGGTGGTGATGATAGTAACAAGACTAATAGCATCTGACATTTATTGAGCACATACTTTAGGCTAGGCTCTGTGATAAGTCCATTACATTCATAATGTCACTTAAGCCTCACAAAAAACCTGTGAGATAGGTATTATTACTGGTTCCTGTTCTACAGAGGGGAAAAATGGATTTTAGAGGGTAACATTCAAAGTCACACAGCTCCTATCAATACATGGCAGCTCCTGATAAGTGTGATGCCCAGAATTGTGCACATGGTAAATTTAGAACAAATTATGCTAAGTGGTGTATCACATTGACTGATTTCCAAATATTGAACTGTCCTTGAATCCCTGGAATAGATCGCCCTTGATCATAGTGTATGATTCTTTTTATATATTGTTGAATTCAGTTTGCTAATATCTTGTTGAGGATTTTTGCATCTATATTCATCAGTGATTTGAACATGTAATTTTCCTTTTATGTAGTGGCTATGTCTGGTTTTGATATCAGGGTAGTGGTGGCCTCTTAGAATGAGGTTGAGAGTGTTCCCTTCCCTTCAATTTTTTGGAATAGTTTAAGAAAGATAGGTATTATCTCTTCTTTATATGTTTGATAGAATTCCCGTGTGAAGCCATTGAGTCCTGGGTTTCTGTTTGCTGGGAGTTGTTTTGTTTGTTTTGTTTTTACTAATTACAAATTCAATTTCACTATTACTGATTAGTCTGCTCACATTGTCTATTTCTTCCTGATTTAGTCTTGGCAGGTTGTATGTTTCTAGAAATGTGACCACTCTTTCTCGGTTGTCTAATTTGTTGGCATATAACTGTTTGTAGTGTTCTCATATGATTTTTTGTATCTCTGTGGTATTGCTGGTTGTTTCTCCTCTTTCATTTCTTATTTTGTTTATTTGTGTTCTCTCTCTTTTCTTCTTGACAAGCCTGGCTGAAAGTCTGTCAATTTTGTTTATCTTTTTGAAGAACAAGCACTTGGTATCCTTGACCTTTTCTGTTGTTCTTTTGGTCTCTATTTTATTTATGCCCTCTCTGATCTTTATTATTTCCTCCTTTTTGCTGATTTTGGCTTTGTTTGTTCTTCTTTTTCTAATTCCTTTAGGTGGAAGTTCAGGTTGACTATTTGAGATTTTTCTTGTTTCTTGAGGTAATACTGTATAGCTATAATATTCCCTCTTAAAACTGTTTATTCTGCTGTTTTGGGATGGAATGTCCTGTAGATAACTATTAAGTCCAACTGCTGTATTGTGTCATTTAAGACCACTGTTGCTGTACTGATTTTTCTGTCTGGATGATCTGTGCCTTGATGTAAGTGGGTTGTTAAAGTCCCCTTCTATTATTGTATTATTGTCAATTTCTCCCTTTATGTCTGTTAATATTTGCTTTATATACTTAGGTACCCCTGTATTGGGGGCATATATGTTAACAAGTCTAATATCCTCTTCTTGTGTTGATCCGTTTTAAATTATATAATGACCTTCTTTCTCATTGTTATAGACTTCATTTTAAAGTCTATTTTGTCTGATATAAGTATTGCTACCCTCACTTTCTTGACATTTCCATTTGTCCTCACTTTCAGTCTGTGTGTGTGTGTGTGTGTGTGTGTGTGTGTATTTGTGTAGCTCTGAAGAGAGTCTCTTGTAAGCAGCCTATAGATGGGTCTTGTTTATTTATCCAGTCAGCCACCTATTTATCCAGCTCCACCTTTTGACTGGGGCATTTAATCCATTGACATTTAAAGTAAGTATTGATTGGTATGTACTTATTGCCATTTAATACTTGTTTTCCAATTGTTTTTGTAGTTTTTGCCTTTTCTTCTTTTAGTTTCTTCCCTGTGGTTTGATAATTTTCTTTAGTGGTGTGTTTCTGTTCCTTTCTGTCTTCTTTTTGTGTATCTATTGTTGATTTTTGATCTGTGGTTACCATGGGGTTCATATATGTTGACCTATAACTGTATCTATTTTTTTAAACAGGTAGTCCTTTAAGTTCAAACACATTCTAAAAGATCTACCTTTTTTATGTTCCTTTCTCCCACCTTTTATGTATATGATGTCATATTTTACATCTTAATGTCTATCTCTTTATTAATTATTATAGTTATACTTGATTTTACAATTTTTTGTCGTTTAATCTTTGTACTAGGTTCAACTAGTGGCTGATCCTCAGCCTTTACTATATATTTGCCTTTAGTAGTGGGACTTTTTTTCCTCTCCTGTAGGTACTTCTTGTTATCGCATTTTCTCTTCCACTTAGAGAAGACCCTTTAACTTTTCTTTTAGGTTTGGTTTAATACTGTTGAACTCTTTTAGTTTTGCCTTGCCTGAGAAGTTCTTTATCTCTCCTTCAATTCTAAATGATAATCTTGCTGGGTAGAGTATCCTAGGTTGCAGGTTTTTCCCTTTCAGCACGTTAAATATATCATGTCACTACTTTCTGGTCTGCAGAGTTTCTGGAGAAAAATCAGCTGATAGCCTTATGGGGGTTTCCTTGTATGTGACTTTTTGTTTTTATTTTGCTGCCTTTACAATCCTCTCTTTATATGTATTTTTTACCACTTTAATTATGATATGTCTTGGTATGGGTATGTTTGGGTTCATCTTCTTCGGGATCCTCTGTGCTTCTTGAGCCTGGTTATCTGTTTCCTTCTTTAGGCTTGGGAAGTTTCCAGCCATAATTTTATTCAATACATTTTTGACCCCCTTCTTCCTCTCACTCCTTCTGGAACCCCTATAATGGGAATGTTGGTATGCCTGATAATATCCTAAAGATCCCCTAAACTGTTCTCATTAAAAATTGTTTTTTTCTTTTTGCTGTTCTGATTAGGTGATTTCCATTATTCTGTCGTCTAGATCGCTTATGCATTCTTCTGCATCACTTAGTCTGCTGTTCATTCCTTCTAGTGTGTTTTTCATTTCAGTTATTGTATTCTTCAGTTCTAACTTGTTCTATATTATATTTTCTACTTCCTTGTTAAAAATCTCAGTGTGCTCATCTATTGTTTTCCCTAATTCAGTTAGCATTCTTACTACTAATGCTTTGAACTCTTTATCTGGTAAATTGTTTATTTCTGTTTATTAGTTGTTTTTTCAGGGAGTTTCTCTTACTCCTTCAATTGAGACAAATTCCTCTGTCTTCTCATTTTGCTTATCTTTTTCTGTCTCTATGAAATTAGGTGAAACAGTTACCTATGTTGATGTCGATATGGTGTCCTTATGTAGATGTATTCCTGGACCGTCTGCATGTGCCTCTTGGCTTTGGTGAGAGCAAGTCCCATCTTTCCTGAGGGTGTGCTCGCAGCTATCACCTTGGTAGGATGTGGGGCTGGAGGCGGAGGGCCTGAAGCCAGAGCCAGGTATGAGGCAGGACTTCCCCTCTGTTCAGTGGCCATCGCCACCCCATCGGGGCCAGGATCAGGTCCCAAGTTGCTAGAGAGAGGAAGCCCTAGGCTCAGGGCCAAGCTGGCTCAGTTTCCTTTAAGTGTGTGCTCTTGTCCATCCCAGCACCAGCCCCTTTGCCCCAGAGGGGAGCAGTGCCAGAGCAAGAGGGGCTGGTGTGAGGGTTGCGCATGGGCTGTGGTGGTCTGACTGCTGTCCACACTGCCTCTGCTGCATCACCTAAGCAACAGCAGTAATGGCTGCCCCCTCCCTGCTCAGACATCACTTAGGCTATGAGCCTCTTCAGTGTTTCATAGTCGAGATTTTTCCTCAGTTGTGGCAGCCCTTGCTCTAGTGTGGAGCTGCAATCAGTGCTGGAGCATTTGCTTGGCTCAGGTACGGGGCACACCCTGTGGTGGTCCTGGGAAATATCAGCCACCCTTACGGTTTCAGTCTGCCCTCTCTGCCCTGCTTTGGGAGAAAGAAAGCATTTATGTGCATCTCATGAGCTGAGTCCAAGGCTTCTCACAACCCTCCTTATTAGTCCCTCCAGCTCTCCAACCAGCCAAGGGGGCTTGTCTTCCACTTGTCAGACCCCAGGGCTGGGGCACCCAATATGTGGCTTAAACTGCCCACTCCCCAGGGCGGATCTCCACCAGTGTATTTTCCATTTTCCTCTGAGTCCCCTCCCAGGGGCCAGATCCTGACCTGATCATTTCTCTTGCCTTCCTATCTGATTCTATGTGGATCTTTCTTATAGCCTTGGCTGTACCGGATTCTTTTTGCTAGTCTCCAGTTAGTTTTCAGTGAGAATTGTTATATGTGTAGATGTATTTTTAATGTGTTTGCTGTGAGGAGGTGAGTTCTGTGTCCTCCTATTCCACCATCTTGATTCTAGTCTGGTCACACATAGATTATGTGCTTATATCTTTTATTATGTATTTAAATCTTTACTATGTGATCATATCTTTTAATATTCAGATAATGAACATGAAGTTTTAAAATGTTTCTTAGTTTATACAGATATGTAGTTTTTATTTTTATAAAAAATTTATAGAGTTTTGAGAATATGAAAGAGATATATATTTTTTTACTCTCAAAAGTGTCCTAATCCAGACAACAAATTACATGGTCATTCTTAAATCATCTCACTGAGGCGCAGCCTGCTCTGTCAGTAGACGTCAGTCCTGACAATGTTATCTAAGGGACAGTCAAGCAGGTGGGGGAAACCAGTTTAGTGCATGGGTATGTATCATAGAGAGTATAATTTGACTTAGAGAAAAGTGTGGCCTCCTTGTAGCCATTTCATCTACTTATACCACAGATTTGTACAGAGCTGAAGTTAAGCTGCCTGATTCATGCGGATATTTTAAAATTTGCATAGAAGTGTAAATTATCTTTATAATTTTTTTCTGTCAGTTGAATTTGTCCTATTTTCTTTCTAGGTTGTGTGAACTTAGACTGGAACTATAAATGAAAAATAAAGGATGGTGATTTAATTTTACAAATATGCTGAGGTTAGTAGAAGAATAGTGGTAAGTGATTAAAAAAACTATAAACTCATACACTGGATACTCAGAATTATACTTGCCTAAGGTAGAGTTGAGAACCCCAAACTTGATCTGGTAGAAAAATGTTTAGTTATTTGTAGAATTAGGATGAAAATTAAATTCTAGGCAGAATCTCAACGTGTATATATTTACGATGTGCATTTGAGTTGTCAACTGAATTTAATTATCTCTGAATATATTTGTACTTATATATTAGGCATTTCAGACATGCTGTCTGAATATATTTGTACTTATATATTAGGCATTTCAGATATGCTGTTTATATATTTTATTGACAGGTCATAAAAGGATTATTTCAAACTTTAAGATAAAGTGAACCCAGGGGTGTTTTGGAAGGTGGGTGAAGGCAACTAAGTTGGGTGAAGTTTCCTCCTATATCTCTGCCTTTTTCTATGCTGTTACTTTCCCACTTTCTGTGGTCAAAGGAGATGGTAGTTATGTTCCCAGAATATCCTTTTACTTACCAGAAGTGGTAAGGGAAAGGCTAGGGCTGAATATGATAAAATGTATTTGGAGAGGAAAATCTAAAGTATTTGAAAATTGATAGCATAAAAATAATTTCTCGGGGAAAAATGGTGATTGTAATTTGTAAATTTTAGAGGAAGTTGGGGAAACAGAAATTTTTCAGAATCAAAAGTATAAACTGATCTGTGTGAAAGATCTATGGCAACTTGCCACAAAGGCTTAGTCTTAGATCAGGAAGAATTCAAAAGTACAGGAAGAATGAAGCTGGGGAAAACCCAACCTGGCACAACAGCTTTGAGATGAAGCTAAAAGGAAATTGACTTGAAACTCAGAGTTGAAGACATCTCCCTTCCATGATCTAGGGAACTGGGGTAAGGCACTCAGTATTCCCGGTAAGTATCTCAGACTCGTTAGTTTGCAAGTCAGGGCCCTTTGTGAGATGTCTCAGCCTCTGTTTGTTTCTTGGTGACTGGTGTAATAGCCAAGGTGTATCCAATGAGCAGACATCGAGGGCCGCTCAGTGTCAGGCCTCTGTCTAGGCCTTCCTGTCTCCGTGAGGACTGGGCTCTTGAATTCCACGTTACCTAGACCATCCATAACAGCACTTTGAAAATGCACACACTCCTCATACTCGATCGAATGGATCACCTTCCCCGTACATTTTCCTCTGATTCCCTCAGCTGGAAGTGCTCATACCTTCTTCTAAATCCTAATCTTATTAGCATAGATCTCATTTGGTTACTTAGTGCCTTCTGATTTGATTTGAACTGTTGATGTAACCCTTTTCCAGGCTGTAAACCCTTGAAAAATAGTCTGTATTTTATTGTTCACAGGGTGAGCCAGACTTGCCAATAAATATTTGCAGAATAATTAATTAATTATTTAATATATAATTATTAAAATAGTATAATTATAAAAATAATAGCATAATTAAATAATTACTTGACATGGGTTATTTCTTCATGCAGATTATTGGGCCTTGGGGTCATTAATTAAAAAACAAAAAAATACCGAGGACTGGAAAGGAAATCATAATGGGGAAGGAATTGCTTAATAATTTAAATCTGTTCGTGTAACATTACATGAGACTCTAGGCTTGTTTACTTTTTTTTTTATAAGCTTGTTTACTTCTATCAGATCTGGTTTTTACACTGTAACAAACTTGAAATGGCTGTCTGTTCACTGGATTACAATGGGCAGGTTGAAAAAGTAGAGTTTTTTTTAAGACCTGGAGAACCATAGCCAATCGGAGATATACCTTCTCACCTCTTACCAGAGTGGGTGAGAATAGCTTGTTCTATGGAACAGGGGGCCCCCCTGTTTTGAGGTTTTCTTTGGGAGCTATACCATTTCATCACATGTTACATTGGTGAAAGCAGCTAGCATGATACTATAATAGATACTCAATAAAAAATTATTTACTTTGTTGTTGAATTACCAAATTCCTCTGCAAGAATTTCCTAGTTATAATCGAAATTGTTTGTCTTTTGCAAGCCACCAGCTGTGAACAGGTTGAGCATAATTTAGGAGTACAAATGATACTGTACATAGCAGATAATTCTGCTATTTTTTATAGCTAGAGAAATAGCAAGTCATTTGGAGCTTTTTTTTTTTTTTTTTTTTGGGTAGGGGTTTATTAATTAGTTAATTTATTTCGGCTGTGTTGGGTCTTCGTTTCTGTGCGAGGGCTTTCTCCAGTTGTGGCGAGCGGGGGCCACTCTTCATCACGGTGCGCGGGCCTCTCACCATCGCGGCCTCTCCTGTTGCGGAGCACAGGCTCCAGACGCGCAGGCTCAGCAGTTGTGGCTCACGGGCCCAGTCGCTCCATGGCATGCGGGATCCTCCCAGACCAGGGCTCGAACCCGTGTCCCCTGCATTAGCAGGCAGATTCTCAACCGCTGCGCCACCAGGGAAGCCCCCATTTGGAGCTTTTATTCCCTTTAAAATTCAAGTTCTACTGTAAATATTACAATTATAGTATCAATTTTAATAATATTATATTTTAATTAAATACATAACACTTAAATAATAATATTTATTAAGTCCTCAGAAATGGTTCTCTTTAAATATAAGAGAATGCATTTAAATATTCACTTTAAAATTTTTCCTAATGTTTAAACAGAAGTTTAGCAAAGGCTTTAAATTGAAATGATATCTTTAAAGTATCTACCAGAGAATTAAGTTAGGATTTGTCAGCACGGACTGATATTTCTATGGCTCTATGCAGTAATACTTAAATATTAAATATAAAAATTAAGTAAATTACTTAAATATCTTTAAATTTTAAAAATGAAGCCTGCTTATATTGAAGGAAATAATCAAGAAAGTTGTAGCATCTAAATAAAATATAAAATAAAACAATATAATTTCTAGAATATCTCTGGGTACAGAATGATTCCACAGCATTTCCCCGTTTGTACAGTAGATGTCGCCGCAAAGTTAAAGATGCCTGAGTAGTAAATGCTCTTAGTACACAGGAGGAGTGATTAAGTGTTATTTGGATCTAGTTGTAAAAAAAAATGCTAGCCGGAAAAAACGTGCTTTTTCATGAACTGTGCCCGACTGATGTCTTTATCAATTAAATGCAGTCTCTTCCTATTGGACAGATTTAAAGCCCCTTGAAAGGACAATGTATTTTATTTCTTTATATTATTCTACCTTTTTTTTCACATCTTAAAATTCCAGCTATGCTTTTTATATGTGGTTTGCAGGCTCTAAGAATAAAAATACCTCATTCATTGAAGGTTAACCAGCTAATTGCTATAAACCTCTGAGATTCTTAGGTGAAAGGTGTTAAATGAAATGCATGGCTAATTGTAGTATGTTCCAATCATCGTATTTTTCTTTTAAACAGGGGTAAAAGATTCTCCGTGTACTATCAATAATGCTAACATCATCATGTTTGAATATTATTGCCTAATAGTCAATTAAGGGTGGCCGAGAGCTGCTTCTCTCAGTAGGAGGCAGAGAAAGAGGATAAGGGCCTCCCAGCTAGCTGCTTTCTCAACTCACCAAAGGCTAATTCCAACCTTGCACTGATGGTTTGATCCCAAGACAACAGCTGCAAAATATCTCAGGCCCTTGGGCCAAGGGAAGAAAGCACAGGGGTGAGGCCATCCCACTTCCCCAGCTTCAGCAACCACAATGCTTTGAGGAAATCAGCCTCAGTAGCCACAGCCCCAGGCCTTGCTGGGAAAATTGAGCTGGGGTCTATTCATAAGACTTTTTAGACCACATTCATTTCCCCACTAGTCCTGGGTCCAAACATCTGTATCTAATATAGGTGAAAAATGTGTCAGCTCAAATGCCTCTGGGATCCAGGCAAATGACAAAAATGTTTGAACTGGTCCAGACTGCTTGCTCTACCATACTGCAATCTCATTCAAACTTTCGTCAAACCATGTCCACCTGAACATAAATCTGTAAGCCAGTTTTAGCCCCCAGGTCCTTAGCTCTTAACCCCCTGCTCTAATGCTTGGTTTAGATATTTATGTATACTGTCTAGAGACAAAGCATTAACTCGGGCCTTTGTGAAAGCAACCAGAGGATTTGTGCAGCCAGATGGAGCTTGCATTCTAACGAAATTCATGCAGCAATTTTTACACATAATCATGTAGGTAAAATTATAAAGGATGTTATACAGGATAAAATAAAGGGTATAGAGGAGAGTTCTGGTGTCGATTTCACTTTCTCCTCACTAAGCACCTGGAGATGATTTCTAGTTAGAACAGTTCTGGTTCTGTCTGTCTTGCCTTTTCTGTCATCCTCCACCTGCACTGAACCTCAGTCCTTTGTTTTAGAATCCAAAACATTGTCAGTTAGTTTAGTGAAACATCCCATCAAACCCTCTATACCTGAATTGATAGCACTGACCAAATATTTTACTGAATATAATTTCACAGCATGTATATAACTGAAGGATATTGTTTCTGAAATAAATTACAATACAGGTTTAATTAGAAGAGCTTATATTTAACTATCTGGAAATGATTGAATTCCAATAGAAGCCTGAACAATCTTTTACTCCATCACCTTTCTCCCCGAATAAGTTAAAACAAAATGTGGATAAAAATTAGATTCAGAATTAGCAATTTTTCCACTCAAAGTTATTTTCTTTTTCCACATTTCTCTCTATTCCCTACAGCTATGCAGTTCTTCGACAGCTACTTATACTTAATATTTATGATATGTTGCTACAGAATCCTCGTAAATAACATTTTAATTATTGCCCAGTATTATTCCATGAAGTCGATTGGCCAAAATGTAATTAATCATTTCCTACTGTTAAATATCTAGTCTTTTTTGCTACCATAAATAATTTTGCAATGAATGTAGATATTCTTTCCTTTAGATAATCCCTAGGAAAATTTGATGCAGATGAGATTACTCTATCAAAGGATACTACCGTCTATATAATTTTTGGAATACATAGTAAAAATGACTTCTAAAATATTTATCAATTTACATATACATATTACCGGCATAGATAATTACCTTATTTTGCACACTTATTAGGTGTAACATGTTTTCAAAATTTTAATTTTGATTTTTTTCATTTATTTGTTTACTAATTTTTCTTTAGATGTTTCTTTTCAATTTCATGTCTTTTCCTGAAAATATTTTATTAGCTTTTCCTCTTTAGTTATGATACATTTTATTATAAAGAAAGAATAGTTCATGGAATAATCTGTTTATCTTTTCCTCTGTGGTATCTTCTCCCCTCCTTTTTATCAAGATTGTAAATGAGACCACTTTCCTCCAAGGTCTTTTGTTAATTAGCTCATATAATTCTTCCTGGCAGCCAAGCTGTGGGTAGTGTCCCTATTTAGTTATTAATCTCCTGGCTTTGTAGGGAAGTCATGTGATCAAAATTATCTTTAATAATTCTTATTAACTTTGAAACGCTTGCCGCAAATATGCTATTATTTACTGTCTTAACTAATTTCATTGGGAGTAACTAAAAATAAAAGCTTGCTAATAATTGGAACAACTGGAAGTGCAGTCAGTTTTGATATAGTGCCGCTCAGCTCTGTGAATTTTAGACTTTTTTTTCCCCCTTCAACTTAACTTATTAATATCCAACTCTAAATACCAAGGAACCAGTTCTGAAATGTGTTTTTCCCCTAACGATGTAATAAAATCAATTATTGCTTTATAGAACATACAATTTGTTTTAACCAAACAGCTAATTTTCAACACCAGTTTCTAATTGGTTATTTAAAATGTTAACATGTGCGTTCAAGTTAATTTTCTCTTTTTTCAAAAAAGAGGCCACACAAGGGGCTTCCCTGGTGGCGCAGTGGTTGCGAGTCCGCCTGCCGATGCAGGGGACACGGGTTCGTGTCCCGGTCTGGGAGGATCCCACGTGCCGCGGAGCGGCTGGGCCCGTGAGCCATGGCCGCTGAGCCTGAGCGTCTGGAGCCTGTGCTCCGCAACGGGAGAGGCCACAACGGCGAGTAGGCCCGCGTACTGCAAAAAAAAAAAAAAAAAAGAGGCCACATGATTTAAGAATGTTCTTGTTTTTCTGAACACGGCTGTCTTTAGAATATTCCAGTTTATACATCAAAGAGTGATATTCCGTTTTTAATGTAAGAATTTGAGATGAGATGATATCATCAACTTCATAAATATGAAGTTCACCACTCAGAATTCAGTTCAGGAAACATTTTATGCAGAAAGGGATTTACTACAATTTGCTGAGCGTCCCCATACAACTCTCCCAACGACAGTTACTGATCTCTTGGGCTTAGTGTACTCGCTCAAGTAGACTAAATAGATTGAATATTTGCTTAGGTCTTCTTCACACATTTCAGATGTAGTTTTCTTCTTGGTCTTCATCTGCAACATCTAACTGATCTCCGAATCAAGAGGTAAGAGAACAGGAGCATGTGTGTGGAAGAGATTTCTTAAAGCTCACGACCAATCAGTACCACAGAGAACAAACCACAGTTTGATGGAAAGGCAAGACAGGAAATCACTGTATTTCTCCTTAGGGTCTCTGCTTACCACCTATTAGGACCAGTGCCTGTTTCACATTAGGCCCACCCTGATTTATTCTAAGCCCTAGACCCCGTAGGCTGGTGCTTATTGTCATGTCATTTTAGGCTATTATTATTTGTTCCTAGAGTGCAAATGAGCCCTTTCCTTTTTTTTTTTTTTTTTTTTTTTTTGCGGTACGCGGGCCTCTCCCAGCTGTGGCCTCTCCCGTTGCTGAGCACAGGCTCCGGATGCGCAGGCTCAGCGGCCATGGCTTACGGGCCCAGCCACTCCGCGGCAGGTGGGATCTTCCCGGACCGGGGCACGAACCCACGTCCCCTGCATCGGCAGGCGGACTCTCAACCACTGCGCCACCAGGGAAGCCCGAGCCCTTTCCTTTTTAATTCTTTTCTGGGGAAGCACCCCCAAGGGAATGATAATTTGCAAAAAATGGCCACATGATTTATTTTTGCCTAATGAGCTTAAGTTCAGTTTTAGGTTTTGAAAAGGAAAAGCTAAAAGGAGCCGAGACTTGCTATGGTTAATTCTAACTGATCATATCAAGGACATTTCATACTCATAGATGACAGAATCTCAGGGTCAGAAAGTATCTTGAGGGTTTTCTACTCAAGTCACACTAGTCTCAGGAGATTGTTGTGAGAAAGAGAAAGAGATCTAGTAAGGAAAACTAGGGACCAGTGTGTGGGAAAGGCTGGAAACAGGAAAACAGGATGGCATAAATGAATGGAGAAGTTCCAGGCTTTCTGGGAGCAGTTTCAATATCTTTTAATGGAGAAATCTTTGCAAAAATGCATTTCTTTGTGAGGATCCTGTGAGATTTGTTTCTCTGGTATTGTAGTGAAATTGTTAGTGAAGTGACCCACAGGTGACCCACAGCTTAATGGAAATACTGAACCTCCTAAAATGTCATAGAGAAAAGAGTGCAGGGTTAAGGGTGAAGCTACAGATGTTACATGCTGGCAACTTTGTTGAATTATGAAATTGCTTCTTTTTGTTTCCTGAGTGAGGCCTTCATTTGCCAAACTGCTGATTCTTGCAAAATGGCATTATTCCAATATTTTCCTTCAAAAACTAAAATGACTTATATCCTTTTCCCCATCCTTTCTCCTTGAAATATGGAATTCATATTAAAGTAGCTGTCAAGTAATGTCTGCACAATTCTTAGTAGTTCTCTGATGAAATATTCTAGATACACGGGAATTACACATCATCGTCTTTCAGGTTTTACTGTACAGGAAATTCAGGGAGTAGCAGGAACGCTGTGTTTCTTTAGCAGATACATGTTTGGGTTCTCATGACTGTGACTAATAATATATTTTCAATATAGAGCATCTTTATCCAGGAAAGTGGTTTAGGGAATATATAACTGGAAGATATAATTCTTTGTTGGCTGTTCTTCCCATTGCAGTGTTTTAGGATTATTACTGATCTTTGCCTGTGACCCAGCACTGTGTTCCTTCAAGCAACTGAACAAAATAGAATCTGGACACATTCTCCATGTTTAGAAAGAATCGTGTCTTGCTTTGTTTAATGGCTTGTACATGAAAACTCTCTTTATTTCACCTTGGATTTCTTAGCTTTCTAGGTTATTAGCCAGCCCCTAAATATAGCAGGGCTAGGTTTCTATACTTTCTGTTACCATGATATGAATCTCTTCTATACTCTTT
>NW_006775603.1:503891-522194 GCF_000442215.2 Lipotes vexillifer
TCTTTCCCATGGAGCATTAAAGTGCATTCCCAAATTTACCTTCAGGTAAACTTGTATGTCTCCTTTTTTCATCTCCTTCTTTATTTCTTGTTTGTAGAATAAAAATTGTCTGTATCTACCTTTGGACTGCCGATTTCTGCTGATCTTGAAAGGTCCAGCAGTGTCTATGACCTTATCATTCCAGTCTTAAGTGATTGAACTCTTTCACTAGAAGTTTTTTGAGCACAGACTGTGTAAGGGGAGGATGTGCTGAATTGGGATTTATAAAGGGAAATTCAAGGAGCAGAATTTCCAGTGTACTTGGCTATCTCTTTTCCAGGATGATGTCCTTCCGTCATCGCAGACAAATATTCTCACCTTTTGACACTTACTAGTAGAATATTTGGTCATAGCAATGAAAAACAATGTTTGTTGTTAAAAGGAAATTTAGCACCTATTGTACAAGTTCTGGATGAAGCTTACAGGATAACAGGCAATTTCTGATAAGAGTATTAACAATGTATTTCCATGGCCACTTAATGGTTTGATCTTAAAATACATATCAAATGTTCCTACTAAATTCTTTTGACTTATTCACTTTCTTAGCTATATGAAAAATTAAGTTGTACTACCTTAGAGTAAAACCTATTAAGGCAGACATTGTTATTATTGGAATTCTGGTTAGATTATTGAATTCTTTTCCATCACATCGCTAAGTACAGCAAAAGTAGGAGATAACATATGCCTTAAAACATGGGTTCTAATCCATCAAAGAATGGCCATGTAGTTTACAATAGGAATCTCTAAGAGACGAATGAGTAGTTCTTCAAGTATTATTGAATGCACTTGTAGTTAAACATTTATGTATATATAATGTTAAACCTTCTCTAAGTCAGAGTTCTCTCTGACTTAGATAAATTTAGAATTTATAAATGAAACGTTGTACATATTTTCATGATTGTTGAGATTTAAAATTACTGCAAGTCTCCTTTTTTGTATTAAAAAATTGAAACTAAGTACTAAATACTAATGATTTAATACCTGCACATTAACTTAGTCATGAATTCGGGACAGAACTCTCTTGTGTACTCACAGTTCTGCAGGGATGTCCACCAATAGGAAGGAGACTCAGTGAGCGATGAGACCCGGAGCCCAGGGTCCTGAGGGGCGAGGCAGCCGAGGGGTACCTCATCGTCTTCATCTTCCACATGGCAATTTAAGCTAGTTGTTAAAAAAATATGTGGGACATCAAACTTTCTTTTGGAAGAGCCATTGTATCCTAGAAAAAAACCTCTGCGTATTCCATTATTCCATTTCCCTTTCCTATCTTCATTTTAAAGAAAATCTGTCAGAGGAATTCTAAGTTAACCTAAATAGATTTTGAGCTTTCCTTTTAAATACTTAACCTTCTTGGTAGCTCTGTTAACAACTACCTTTAAGTCTTTTCTAGTTGTAAAACTATTCAATGAGAAGGATACCTGAAAAAAATCAACTTTGGGAGATAGGAGCGTATATCTCTTGGAGGGGAGGGAAGGTTTTCGTCCTCCCTCTTAGCATCAGTGGCTGGGTCTGAAAATTAAACCGACAAAGATAGATGGACAGGAGGAAAGCATACAAATTAACTAATATAATTTTTACTTGACACGGCAGCCTCCATAAGGAAATGAAGACCCGAAGTAAACCTGAGTATCATTTTGCTAGCTTTGATGAAGAGTGGACAGCCATGGAGGAATATGACAGATTAAGAAGTGTGAGGTAAGTGTAGTAAACTGGGGGGAACTTAGCAAGTGCCGTTCAGATTCTTCTCGGTGTCCCCTTGTCTTCCCAGATAAGGATGCTCCTTTCCTCTGAGTATGGGGCGGGGACCTCTCACAGGAGGGTTTTATGATATTTCAGAGGAGAAGGGTTGGAGAAATGTCAGAGTGACCTTCCTGCTTTTGCTATTTTCTCAAATGCTTTCAGCTTAAAATGTTCAGTATGCCAAGGTGCAATACCTTGGGGTAGCTTGTCCTGAACCCCGTCACTCTGTTAGTAGAAGCAAAGAATTTAAGACTGAAAGGGTGCCTCTCTACCAGTCTTTAAGAAAATCAATTTCATTCCTGTCTGTTTTACTTCTGTCTTGGGAGCATTTGTTACTCTCCTGCTGGATACCTGTGGAGGGAGGGCTGGGAAGTATGGGAGAAATATACAGAAATATATATGCTTTGGTCCTCAAGGACCTCAGTTTTAGGATTTGTAGAGATGGACATTTGCAGTGTGAAACAGAGGACCATAGAAAGTAGAAGGTAATGGTGTATTTAACTGAATAGAAACAGGTACTATCTTATATCTTATGGGCAATTAGTGTTAAAACAGCTATCTATGTAGGATTTGTTTTGATCTAAATCATAAAGTAATTGAAACTTGGTTTTGGTATCTCTTCCTTCTGTCAGTGGTTTGCATACTTACTTTTTCCTGTTTCATCCCTACTTTTAACTTTTACTTGGATCTTTCAACAGTCAGAATGGGCTATGCTAAAATTCCAGTGTAACTGCACTTTGCTTTCTCTTCCCCTCCTCCTCCTTTTGTGTCAGAGGTTTCTTTTATTCATTTTATAATTTCAAGATTGGAAAATAGGAAATGGAAACACTTATATATTTAAGTTAATTTGAGAGTTTTTAATAAAGTGACAGTCCTGGATATTTCCAACGCCATTCAGTGAAATATGAAACAGCCACTGCTAAGATTGTGTTTTCATTAAATCTTCCTGAAATTTGCTTATATTGTACAATGAAATAAAGTGGTCCCGCTGTATAAAAAGGCAAAGTAATAAGGGCAGAATTTCAGGCTCGTGATTTCAATATTTAAATTAGAAAGAAAAAAATTCCTCCTGCATGTGTAATGAATGTATATCCTTACTCTTCATGTTCCATTTATTTCCTCATTTATCCCAGCACCTCTAGAGAATCCCTCCGATTATCACTTCCTTTTTTCCTGTTATAAAACAGCATGCCCTGTTTTTGAAGAGCTTCTTTGTGGGATAATGTCAAACCTATTTTCTCCAATGGGACTGTGAATGCATTTGTGCTTTATCTATTCAGTTTACCTCTTGTTTACAGGTTCATGAGAAACAAGATTATCACCATTTTCAACCCTCTCTATATTATAGTTTCCTTGACGACCAGCAGAAATCCTTTACTGACTTAGTAATGGTGAATGAGAAGATTGAGCTGAGCTAAACGTTGGGAGAAACCAAGCATTAAGATTCTTAGTAAAGTTGCAAAGATAACATGGAGAATTTCATATACGTCTCGGTTTCTCCTAGCATTCACATCTTACATTACCAGGGCACATTTGTCAAAACTAAGAAACCAACATGGGTACGTTACTATTAACTTGAACAGCAGGATGTCACTGAGTTTTCCATCAGTGTCTTTTTCTGGTCCAGGATGCCATATAGTATTTAGTCGTCTGGTTTCCTCGCTCTCCTCTGGTCTGTGATATTTTCTTATTTTTTCTTTGTTGTTCATGACTTTGATGGTTTTGAGGAATATTGGTTAGGTATCTTGTAGAATGTCCCTGAACTTGGGTTTGTGTAATGTTTTTCTCATGGCTAGACTGGGGTCATGGTTTGAGGGAGAAAGACCACATGATGAAATGCTCTTCTCATCGTGTCCTTTCAGGGGGTGCATGCTTTCAGCATGACTTATCACTGATGATGTTAACCTTGATCCTCTGGACAAGGTAGTGTTTGCCGTGTTGCTACACCGTAAAGTTATTATTTTTCCCTTTGCCTATTCTATTCTTTGGAAGCAAGTCACTAAGTCCACCCCACACTCAAGCGATAGGGGCATTAAGCCCCATCTCCTGAAGGGGAGGATATCTGTATAAGTTATTTGGAACTCTTATCTAAGAAAGATTTGTCTCTTCTCTATTTGTTTATTTATTTAGTCATGTATATCTGTGTGGAGTCAGGGATATTTATTTTATACTTTGCATTATAACCCAATACTACGTTGTTTTTGTTGTTCAAATTGTTCCAGCTTTGATCAGTGGGACCTCTTGCACGTGGGCTCCCTGTTACCTTTGGCATTCCCCTCCCCCCACCCTTTTTAATCCTTCCTCCCTTGCTTGCATAACAAGATGTTACAGGCTTACCATGTATTTGCCTGTCCCGGCCATAGAATCAGTTGTCTTTGATTTTTAACCTCATGAAAACAAGGAGTAAACGTATTTTGTTTCCTATATATAACACCTTATGCAAAATCATGATTGTTTTTGGTGATACTGCTGGTACAAGGCCAAGAACAAAATAGGATCTTATTAGGTTCATTTCCTGCCAGGCCAAAATGTAATGAATACTCATTTCTGACCTGAAAACACTGTTTGGAAAGTGACAAAAGGGATACTTTAGGATGGACTGCACATTTTCCTCTTCACTTCCTGCCGTTTTGTAGAGATAGTTTGGAGAGAGCACTGTGGGGAAGGGCGGTGGTTTCACCACTTAACCACCCACAAAATCAGGCATGATCTTGGTCTTTGTTTTGTTCAGGAACCTTAGTTTCCAGGGTGAATAGCACTGGCCCCAGACTCCAAACAGCTGAGCACTATTCTTAGCAAAAGATAAAGAAGAAGAATTTACTGCTTTTTTCTTTCCTCTCCCCTTATCTCCTGTTATTTCTTAGTTCATGTGTGCTAAAAATTCTGGTACTCCCATTATTTCAGCCAGCAAATGAGTGGAGCTCTCCTCTTACATCCGTCTTTCTGGGGTTCTTAATGTTTCTCCCAATTGCACCCAAAACAGGTAGAGAGGAATCACAGTTTCTCGCTGCCTTCTGGTACAGTTGGAAATTAACTCAGTGGCTGAGTTTGCCCCCTTTGCCTCTTAACAGTTGGGGCATGCATTGCCAAACAGGTAGTGACTATACAGTATAGGTTTGAGAGGTAAGGATACATTTAAAAAGACTTTCCTAAAATGGTTTTACTTTAAGTAAGGAAAATAGGGAGGTATTGCCTCCAATAGGAATTAGGAAAGAGAAGCAAATGAATAAATGAGATAAAATACCTCTGCACAGCAAAGGAAAACCACCGACGAAATGAAAGGGCAACCTATGGAATGGGACAAAATATTTGCAAATCATATATCTGACAAAGGGTCGGTATCTAAAATATATGAAGAACTCACACAACTCAATAGCAGACAATCTGATCAGAAAATGGGCAGAGGAACTGCATTTTTCCAAAGAAGACATTTTCCGAACAGCTGCATGAAAAGGTGATTAACGTCACTAATCATCAGGGAAATGCAGATCACAACCACAATGAGCTATCACCTCACACCTGTCAGAATGGCTCTGGCTATCACCACAAAGACAAGAAAGTGTTGGCTAGGATGTGGAAAAAAGGGAACTCTTGTGCACTGTTAGTGGGAATGTAAATTAGTGCAACCACTATGGAAAATGGCATGTAGGTTCCTCAAAAATTAAAAAGAAAAATTAGAACTACTATATGATCCGGCAGTTTCACTTCTGGGGACGTATATATCCAAAGGAAGGGAAATCACTACCTAGAAGAGATACCTGCACTCCCATGTTCATTATAGCATTATTTGTAATAACCAAGACATGGAAACAACCTAGTATGTATAAAATATACAATGTATGTAATATATATATATATATATATATATATACATACCTTATATATTTCATACATATATGTGATATATATAATGGAACATTATTCAGCCGTAGCAAAGAAGGGAATCCTGCCATTTGTGACAACATGGATGGACCTTGAGGGCATTGTGTTAAACAAAATCCATCAAAGAGAGAAAGATGAATACTGTGTGATCTAACTTATATGTGGAATATAAAACAACAAAACTCATAGAGAACAGATTGGTGGTGGCCAGAGATAGAAATGGGTGAAAGTGGTCAGAAGGTACAAACTTCGAGTTATAAGATAAATAAGTCCTGGGGATGTAATATACACCATGGTGACTATAGTTAACAGTACTCTTGTATATTTGGAAGTTGTTAGGAGAGTAGATCTTTAAAGTTCTCATGACAAAAAAAATTTGTAACTGTATGTGGTGATGGATTTTAACTAAACTTACCGTGGTGATCATTTCACAACATATACATATATCTAATCATTATGTTGTATAACTTAATCTAATGCACTCTTGTACGTCAATTATATCTTGATAAAACAGGAAAAATATTTTTTTGAACACTCTGAATGTGTCTGCCAAATTATCTTACGAGAAATACTTGCCCATGAAAGAAGCCATTTATACTGGAAAAACCACTGGGATTAGTTGGTATATTCACATGTGTAGAAAGACATATTACTGCCAAAATACATTCGTGAAGCTAAAGTGCTGGAGCCACCTGAAATAGAGCTCTTGGAATATTTAATCTCAATATACAGTATCTGAGACAGTCAGATACTCCTAAAGATTTTGTGTTCTCTAATATTCTTTCAATTATCTTGATTACGTTTTGGATAAAGGCATAATTAGGTGATTGTACTAGACTGCAAGGTCTTTTTCAGACTGTGGCAAACACAAACACAGAAACCAGATTGGCATTAGGATGGCACTAGTGAAAGTGGCTTCTAGTACCTAGAGAAATGGACTCTTTGGTCTAACGTGTCAATGGGGATGTGTGTCAGCAAAAAGGAAAGGAAAACAATATACTGTTTATTCCCTTAGATGAGTGATTTCCACACTTGACTACATTAGAATCACCTGGGAAGTTCTTAAAAATGATGATGCCTGGGTTATAATGTCTGAGATGGGTCTAGGCGTTGACATCTTTTAAGGCTTCCGAGGTGATTATCATGTGCATCCAATGTCATAGAACAATATTATCAGATTTTAGTGAACATTAAAAAAAATCTGGATAATTTGTTAACAAGGCAGATTCTTGGGGCCAACTGTAGTACTCATATGTATTGATCGGGTGTAGCGTCCAGAGATTTACACCTTCAAAAAATAAATCTTCAAGTGCTTTGGTTCATTGCATGAGCTGCTTGTGATGCCAGTCAAGTTGTGGCATCAGCCAGGCCCAGACTTGCACCACTGCCTAGAGCTGGCCAAAGCTCCATGGAACTGCCTGGTTTTCTTTGCAAGCTCTGAGGTCTTCTTTTTTCACTTATGCCCTTCATCAGCTGTCTAGGTAACTCATCCTTTGACATTCAGCTCATTTACCTACGCTTGGAATCTCTTGACTCCTCCAGGCCCCCTCTCTCACTCTGCCCCTGTGTCCCCGTGTGATTGTCTTACTGTTTTGTAAACCTTAGTATTCTTGTCTGTGTTTTCCATGAAACACTAAATTCCTTAGATGACCAACTGTGACTTGCTAAACTTTTATAGTTCTCGTGCCTGCCTCATTTCCTTATCATTGGGTGCCCTCAAAACTCCAAGCCCAACAGACAAACATCATAAATAATTATAGTATGTTGTGAAATATTCTCTCTCAGTGATAAATGCAATATGCCACAGCAATCCAGATTTCTTTCATCAGTAAATTTAATTTATTCAGGACATTTCTTCTCCTTCCCCACAATTAGCATGAATAATTCAGAGGAGGCTGTATTCTGTCTAGTTGTGAATGAGAAATTCACATGCAGTTGACTCAATTTTCTAAGCTATTGGAGAGGAACAAAAGCAGATAATCCCAAAAGCCCTTATATTTGTGTTTGGAACGCGTTTTGACATTTCCTGTGGAAAAAGTGTGGCCGATGATATAGGAATTCACATTATTTCATACAAAAAATCTGAGGCCATATGTGTAGGACCCGATTCCTGGTTAGTCCTCCACACACCACCCATCTGGCCTGCTTTCCTGAGGGCTCCTCTAGGGGTAAGGGAAGCTATCGATTGAAATAAAAAGGAACAAAAAGGGATTGGCGTTTGCGGTGTGCTGTGTGTTTTAATCTAGGACTCTTCCCCCTCAAAGGTAGTGCTCTCCTATTTCTTTCCACACATGAAAGAATATTCTGTTCATGTCAACAGACGAGTTAATCAAGCAAAATAGGTTGTGATCCCCTTAAGATCTTGAATGCAAGATAAAAGGATCAGGGGTAATTTCTCGGAGTGATAGAGTGGATTTATATTTCCCTCCATAAATATTTAACTGTTTATAGAGAAGGTTTTTTTCAGAAAAATTTTAAGGAGCTCCTACAAATTGGGCAATTTAACTTTCTTCAAATACATACTCAGTAGAAAAACACTGTAAATTTACAACATCTGAATGAGAGTTAGTTACCATAGTTTCTATTAGAAGCATAAAAATATGCTCGTGGGTATGTAAATGTGGTAGGTTCTTTGTTATGTTCTTTTATCTCTTTATATGATAGTGGTATATTCCTTAAAGCTGATAAAATTTACAAAGCAGTCATTAAAGTATCCTCATTAAATCTTTGACTTTCATTATGGACGTGATCTGCACGGGGACTGCCTATCCAACAATCCCTTTACCTCCCATACTGGGCAACCATAGGGTTCTGGGTAGGCAAAGGACAAGTAGCAAAAGCAGATTCTCTTTCTGACTGTGATTGGTTCAGGGAACTTGACAAAAGTTGACCCACTCAGAGGAAAGCCCAGAACTTCTAGTTAATAGCTGAGCTGGCAAACGTTCTCCCTTTGGACCGAAAGGAAAAGCACACGTGTCCAGTTGCAACTGGCAACCATCTTGTGAACTCGAGAGGGGCCAGTCTTGGGACAAAGCTGACAGATTCCTGGTGAAATCTTTTAGTCATCAAATCCAGCTATCCGCGAAGGTAGTCCTCCTGTAGGCTTTTTAGCTGTGTAAATTACTGACTCTTTATTCTGTACAACAATTTGAGTTTTTTCTCTTATTTGCAATAGGAAAACTCTTAGCAGATATGAGTACCTATGACTGACATGTCTGTCAAACGAGAGAGGAGGAAATGGGTTATTGTAATATGTGACAGAAAAAAAAGTAGCTGTCTCACAGTAAGATATGAAAGGATTTACACCCGTGGTACGGTGTGTTTGAACCAGCCCTATACGTAAATGCAGCCTAGCTGTTCTTGTCTATTTTGCATTTCCTTCCTGATCGTGACACACTGAGAAAATGTCACACAAAACTTGAGCGACCTACTGGGAAGTAAGTTTTCTTTGTAATCTTATGTTGCTTTGCACCCCAACTGCAATGTTTAGTCATATAATTCAGACTTGAGGGTTCCTTTCAGAAATCCCTTCATGTTATAAATGAGGAGACAGAATCTCAGGGAGCTTGAGATGGAAAAGAACAAGGACAAAGCCTCCTGTCTTCTGATGAGCCCTTTTCCCACTGCACTGTGCTGTCCACAAGGAACAAATTAAAACACACATGACTGAGTGACATTAAAAAACCATGACATTGTTCCCTCTCCTGTAAGAGGGCTCTATCTTGTTGCCGTTGCCGTGTGACTCGCAGAGCTTCCCTGCACTCCCTATTCCATCGGGAGCCTGACCCCATGACTTGCTGAGGTAACTGTGAGTAGACGTGCAGAATCATGGAGGGCAATCGTGTGAGGCAGCTTGCTCTTGTACTATTACAGCAAGTCCCAGAGGGTGGCTCTCATTTCATCCTTGGTCCTGGAATGAAAAGACTCATGGAGAAGTTCCTCTGCCTGGAGTAGAAATGCAGTTACATTTAACATTAATGGGCAAGAAACATTTGTTATAGTAAGCCATTGAAAGTTGGGGTGGTTTGTTACTTCAGCAAAGCTGACTAATACTCAGAGGATAAGGAACAAGTATGCTATATGTTGTAAAATTTAAAAAAAGAGGAAAGTCCTGTGCATTTATAAAACACTCCTTGTATTTCTACGGCTGTTCAAAGGACATAATACTGGCTGGTTTCTCCCTTATGTCATTAACATCTTACAGAACCTGGGTTAACCTGTTTCTTCATTTTTGCTAATTGTGAGAAGGAGAAGATAGCACATGAACAAATCAAGTTACAGGTAAATAACAACATCTATATTAATGCAGCACGTTAAGTCCATCCTGTGGTAGGACACAACGTACTGTATTATATATTTTTTAATGTATCTCAAATTGGACTGTGAGCTCTTAGCAACAACAGGTACTATTTCAGGGACTAAACTCATACAGATTAGGAAGACACAGTTGTTGACCTCAAAGAGGTCAGAGTAGATTGTCTCATTCTTGTTTAGACTTTGGGGCATGCAGTAAGACTACTGTGGTGTATGAGAGAGAGAGAGAGAGAGAGAGAGAGAGAGAGAGAGAGAGAGAGAGAGAGAGAGAGAACACCCATGAAAGAATATGGCATACTAAGGGTACTATATCTGTTTAGAAAAGCCAGGAAATTTCCAAGAGAATCCAAATGCTAAAGAATAAAAGAAGTTATCAAAATAGGGGAAGGGATCAACATATGCAAAGACAGGGAGTCATTAAGTAATTCTGTAGGGCAAATGTGGGGCGACAGGGAGAAACAGACATGGGTCCAGCCATGGCAGACCATTTATACTAAGGAACTGACCTTTATTCTCTGCATAATGAAATGTCACTGAAGGAATATGATCAAAGTACTGACATGGACAGAATTTAGTTTTGCAAATATCTCTTTTTCGGAAGAATGAAGAAAAGAAGATCTGGTTAACACTGGTAAGAAGACTTTGAAAGTCATCTGTATTAGTGTGGGTAAGAAATGCCAAGATCTTGCATTAAAAGCAATGGCTGTGGGATAGAGGCTATGTAAACTTATTTTTAAGGGTCACTGCTGAATTTTGTGAGGGTTGAGGTAGAAGTCACTCTCCTTAGGCAAGCAGATACATAGGAAAGTTATGTCAGATATTTTAACGAAAAAAGAAAGTGAAAAACCCTACTGCAAAGATTTTGGACTTGAGACTAGGAGAGAGTATCATTTACTATCTCCCTGGTCTTAATTATTAATCTTTCCTAAGGCTCAGTTTCCTCACCTGTAAAATGGACACAATAAAGTACTTTTCTTATAAGGTTATAATGACAATGAAATAATATGGAGGATAAAAATATTTTAACCCTCTGACCTGTATAAGGGATTTATAAGTTTTTGGTCATGTCTTTTTTTTTTTTTTTTTAACATCTTTATTGGAGTATAATTGCTTTACAATGGTGTGTTAGTTTCTGCTTTATAACAGAGTGAATCAGCTATACGTATACATATATCCCCATATCCCCTCCCTCTTGTGTCCGCCTGCCTCCCACCCTCCCTATCCCACCCCTCTAGGTGGTCACAGAGCACCGAGCTGATCTCGCTGTGCTACGCGGCTGCTTCCCACTAGCTATCAGTTCTACATTTGGTAGTGTATATATGTCCATTGGTCATGTCTTTTCCCCCCCAATTCTTATTAATTCTATAACATCAGCCAGGACGGGAAATATGGGAGATTTGGGGTGAAAAATGGGGAGGGAGACAATTTCAATTTGAAAATCTAGAATCTGATTTTCTGTAAGATACCCATATGGAAGTATCTGGTAGGTAGTTGGCAATTCAAGGAGGTATCTAGCAGGTGATTAGTAATTCAAGCCTGAGACTTAGAAGAAGGTACTGATGGAAAGTAGGTCATATTAAAATTGATGTCATAGCTATAAATGATATTGCCAGAGTTAATGTATAGAAATAAGGGAAGAGCGACCCCAAAAAAGGATACTGAGAAGAAGTAGCCTGACAGCAAATGGGTAATCAGCATTAAATAATGTTTTATAAAGCAAGGAAGGAGTTTTTAAAAGAAAGGATTTAATTATAGATAAACACTCCAGGTAGAAGGGTATAATATGTTGAAAGGATCAAATATAGGCAATTATAGAGAAGTTAGATTGAAAGAAGCTACATATATTAGGCAGTGAATTAAAAGTGGTCAAATAGAGAACCGTAATTTAAGATTGTTCTTTTCAAACCCTCCAGTGTAAGGGGAAGGAAACTATAAAGACTCCTAGTTGTCTCCTGTCAACTCTGTCCTTCTCATTGAGTTACAGAACTTTTATATTATTGGTCATAGTATTATGCCCAGTTTAAAGTGACATCTCCAAGCCCCCATACAATTGGGTGGCTAGTGAGATATGATCGTGAGTCACTGGGTGGGAAGCAGCTTCCAGGACAGCTGCTTAAAAGCACTATCTCAGCGGGGAGTCATGTCCTTTCCCCTTTGTGTTTCTACCTTCCTGAAATGGGGATGAGATGGCTGAAGTCAGAGCAGCCACCGCGGTGCCTTGAAAACAATGTCAAGAGACGCTCGGGTACTTCAGCACTAATATTCTTGAACTCCTGAATCAATGCTATCAACAGTTTACTTCCGTTATGTGAGAAAAATAATTATTTTAGGTCCCTGTTGGAACTCTGTTCTTAGCAGCTGGATGCAATTGTAGTTATAAACTGACGAAGTATAACAGCTAGGTGACATAAGGTTAAAAGAATGTGTATATATTCAAAGCAGTGGCTTACAACCTTCTTGAGATTCTTTTCTTTATTTTACTCATCTTCCCTCAATAGGGAACACTGGTAAATCAGGGTCTGTACTTAACAGATTACACTCGGTAACCTTATTACCACCTGGGTCTGATTGAAATGATTTTGAGCTGATGCTCTAATGCGAGGAAACCCTCTGGAACCTTAGGAAGGGGTGGTCAAGCATATGAGCAGGTGTTCCCCATCACTGGGAAAGGCAAATTAAAACCGCCATGAGATATCATTACATACTCACTAGGAGGGCTAAAATTAAAAAGACTGCTAATACCATGTGTTGGAGAGGATGTGAGCAACTGGACATCTCGTAAAATACACAGTGACTCTTTAACACTTGGGGAAAAAGTTGGGCAGAGTTTTACGAAGTTAAACTACACTTACCGTAAGACCCAGCAATTCTACTCTTATGCATTTACCTAAGAGACAAGAAAGCATATGTTTTCACAAAGAGCTGCGCATAAATGTTCATAGCAGCTTTGTTTATAATATTCGCAAATGGGAAACGACGCAAATGCACAGCTACAGGTAAATGTATCCACTAATTGTGGTACATCCCACAATGGGATACCTCCACCTGATGGCTGAGACAGGAGTTGCTGATTCCAGCCCCCTCCTAAAAGACACAGGAACTCCTCTGATGGGAGACTGACTGGAGGATGCCCCCTTGGCCTGGCCAACGCTTTCTTTGGATTGCATTTTGCACCCTTGAGCATCTCTCTCTCTACCCCCTCCTCCTGATTTCCTCCTTTCTTTTACCTATGTCAGAGCTGCATTGTTCTGCAGGATTTCCACGCCTTCTTGGTTCTCTTCCCTTTATCCTCCACATTATTTCCTCTAGATCTATTTCAGGGCTAATTCTGTCTTGGCATCTACTTCCTCGAGGATGCAAATTAACACGATGAATGTCTGAGTCAGAGGGCAGGGACACGAAGGAATTTTTGGGTGTAATGGAAAAATGTTTTAGGCTTTATCATTGTGGTGGTTATATGGGTATATTCATTAGTCAAAACACTGAAATGTATACTTAAAATGAATATATTTTATTCCTTAATAAAATTGACTTAAAAGAAAAAATAATTCCAAATGCCATGGCTTACCGGTCAGGTCAGGTAGTGGTTAGGTAACATATTTTATACAGACTACAAGGCAAAGGAGATAAAGAATCTGCACAGCATTGGCAGAAACACAGTCTTCACTTATTTAGGAGTTGCATTTATAAATCTTTAGGAATCATAAATCTCCTTTTAAGGATGTCAGGTCACTTTGGTGACTTGCTTATAAGTGGGCGTAAAATGGTTAAATAATAAAAGCCCAGATGGCTGTAGCAGGGGTAATATTTGAATGAGACAGAGGAATTACGCTTAAGTGATGACTTTATACAATAAAAAAGGGATAAGGGTTTTGGAGGTAGCTTTTTATCTGAAAATTATTTTTCCCCCATAAACCCAGACTGGCTTCTGAATTCATAACCACTGATGGTGCAAGGTGAGAAGATGTGCTGCGGCAGCCTCCGGCATATTTAACAAAAGCACAGACACTGGAGAGAAAAGGCAGAGCGAGTACTCATCAGTGTATTTAAATCCTCCCTTTCCTGTCTGTCTTTCCCCCCAGATTGTGACTTACATGAGGATGACGACCAGGGCTTTATCCGTTTTCTCTGTTTCTGGAATAGCTAGCTTACTACGGGCAAGCAATACATTTTTATTGAAAAGATTATTAAAGGAATAAATAACTTTCCATCACCACTCTCTTTCTCATGCGACCATCTTTCAAAACATCTCTTGCTCATTTTCTCCCAGACGAAGCTGAGTACCTATAATGACAAGGCTGTTTCATTGATCTTGTTTTGCTTCATTTACCATCTATTTATTTTACTACCATGTTTAGCCTTCACTAGAAACTAAGGAGCCAGATCAAAAGAGGATCCTGCTATTGTAATTGAGGTCAGAAAGCTTGTGTCTGGCAAGATCCTGAGTTGGGATGGTTTGACGTGGCATATAATTGAATCGCTGTGTTGCTCAATCTGAATGCAATCCTTTCAAAGTGGCTTTACTACAGCAGAACCATTAGAGATGTCAAAATGCATCTGATGTAGAATTTTTCATTACATAGCTTTTAAGAAATCCGTAGAGCCACAGTGTGAAGAAAACAATAGCTCTCTTTTTTAAAAATAAACTTTTAATTTAAACATACTTTTTGACTTAGAGAAACGTTGCAGAGTTAGTAGAGAGTTCTAGCTCCCCTAATGTTAATATCTTTCATTACTGTGGTATCTTTATCACACTAAGAAAACAGCTTGTGTTTGTTACTGTTAACTGAACTGCAGGCTGTATTCAGATTTCACTAGTTTTTTCCTAAGGCCCATTTTCTGTTCATTACATTTAGTCATCATATCTCCTCAGTCTCCTCCGCTGTGTGACAGTTTCTCGAGCTTTCTTTGTTTCTGATGACCTTGTCAGTTTTGAGGAGTACTTTGTAGAGCGTCCTCCAGCGTGCATTTGTCTAATGTTTTTCTCGCTGTTGGTCTGGGGTCATGGGCTTTTGGGAGGAAGACCGGAGAGGTGAATTCTCACCACATCATATCAGGCTACATGCCATTTCCATGATTTACTAGTGATGTTGCTAATCTTAATCATCTGGTCGAGGCAGGGCTTGCCAGGTTTCTCCACTGTGAGGTTACTTCCTCTGCTTGTTTTCCTTGCCCTAAGGAAGCGAGTCACTCTGGGTAGCCTGCCCTTAAAGGTGCGGGGCGATTTAAGCACCATCTCCTGGATAGGGGAGCACCCAAAGAAATTGTTTGAAATTCTTCTGTAAGAAAGAGTTGTCTCTTCTCCCTCATTTGTTTGTTTATTACATCCTTTATTTATATCAGTATGGACCTGAGATAGGTATTTTATGCTTTGGGTCATCATCTAATACTGTTGTTTATTTTGTTGTTCAAATTATTCTGATTCTGGCCATTCAGAGCTCTTTCACTTTGCTTCCATTTGACAGGCCCCATCCTTATCTCTGAACACTTCCTTATTTCCTGGCCCTGTTAAGATGCCCCTGATCGATCATATCTGTTCCCTGCCCCAACTCTAGAGCCAGCCAGCCATTTCTCCAAAGAGCCCTGGTTCTTTTCATTGGAGAATGGTGTCAGAACCTAAGATCAGAACACAGGGTAACAGTTTTTTTGTTGTTTTTTTTTAAGAGCACAATTATTGAAGTTCCACCAGCTACTAATATACCATTATATCTGTTTATGCCTAGTATTTAGCTAAGGGAAGAGTTTTGTTTTATATGTTAGATTACTAGGGTTCTCTGTCTTACATTCTTTTCTTTTAGTTCTGTTTACTCTTTTATTTCCTTCTGAATTCTTATAAGATGAATGGAACTCTGGATTATGGTAGGCATAGTTTTGGCAGCAAGAAACGTCTCATTTTGAAAATGAACTTATCCCTGGATTAACTTTTCTCCCAGTAGAGTTGCACCATGGCTGTTAAGTTGTGCAGAGCTTACTGTGTTGAAGAGGCCTGTTACGTAGGCCTGTTATATATTTTCGACATATAAAGGTATATTCGTTTGGTGAATTGATCATATTTGGAGTTTGGTCCCCTTTTGTTCCTGCTGTTTTATCAGAGAAAGAGCTGATCTATCTTTCAGGAGTGGGCTCACGTTATTCAAGCTTGTAGAAATGGATACACTTCCATAATTCTGATTTATTCATTTACGGTGAGAAATGCAATGATAAGCAAACGAGAATGCTTGCATCAGTAGAATCTTTCCTGTCCCATGTGGTATTCAGGAAGCAATAATATAATCAGAAGCCTGTTGGTGAGCATGGTTCAAAACAAGGGGAGCGCCACATTACCTGTTGGCTGGCATGCTGTCTAAGTAGCCTGACACTCCTACTCTCTGTCACTGCCTCCAGAAGCAGAAAATTCTGGGTGGACATAGCCTGCCTCTAGCTGATTGGGTCTCGTCTTTGGTCCTCTGGGCTGACAATTCCCCCTTCTTTTAGCAATTACTCACAACACAATACATGCGTGTGGGGAATTTCCTTAATGCAAAATTTCCATCCTACTCCCATTGTACCTTCTCTGAAAATAATTGCCTAGTAACCTTGGTTCAAGATTTTGATGTTTACAAACTCTTCAGTCACACATTTAAAAAAAGAAAAAAATATATATCAACTTGGGGTTTACTTCTATAAAAGGCTTAAGCACGGGTATTGCATGTGGATTTTCCTAGTTTAATCCAGACAGAGCAAATTTTTCCTTTTTACCTAATTCTACTCCCTGACCTCCTACTGTCCACCTCCACACTCCTTCTCCTGGGAGAGACACTTTTCTGTTGTCTACATGAAACTGTGTGAGCATGGGTAAGTTACTTAACTTCCCAAATCCTGTGTTTTCTTATGAGTGAAATGAGAAAAAGTAGTACCACTTCAGAAGGTTGATGTATGGATTAAATTCTCATTTAAAATACATCAAATGTCTTAAAAAATTACTGGCAAATAGTAAGCATTCAATAAAGGTTAGCTTCAGTCAGTGGCCCAAAATATCCCCAAACAGCAGCTTAAAACTAGTCAGCATTTCAAATGCTACAGCAACAATCTTTACCCTGACTCAGTGCTTCCCTGTTAAAGACAGGGATAAGCCAGCATTTTTTATAGTGAATAAAGACATATGTTGGGCTAACATACTCATATTGGAGGCTGAATTCTCCACATCAATCATCATTGCTGCATAGGTGCAGCAATTAATTGCTAAGTCCTTTTAAATATAAAACTGATGAAAACCAAGAGCAGTTTTTCATAAACATTTATTATTACTCAATAAAAGTGACCAGCAAGGGTTGCCCAGTGTAGATTATGTCCATTAAGGTTTTTCTGTGTTAGAAGAAAGGCTTTATATTCATAAATTAATCAATACAGGTACATACTACTATTTTAACTTGATCATTTCAATTCTACAAATAAGCTTATTTTGAGGCAGCTCTATTTGGAAATTGAATGACTAGCCTACAAAACAACAGGGGGTATGGTTGAAAATGACCTTCTTTTATTGTTGTGTCATAAATGCAGGACTGTAATGATGAAAGCCTTGACAAAATGTCATCCACTTGGATTACTGTGCACATGGTAATCTGTCATTTGGGTCCTCTGGAGAGCCAAGGAGCAGGCTGCTGTACATCATGTTAACATGTGTTTGTGCAGAGATACTCACCAAAAGTTGTGTGCAACATCCATAAGGGTCTCCTAGTGGATCCTGAATTTCATCTTTAGTTTCATTAGCCAGATTTTGGCTGTTAGAATTATTAGTGCTCTAGGAGGACCCACCCAAGTGTGGTCACCAGTGTCTCCTCCCTGTGGAGCAGACTGTATCTTGGAGACTCATCTGGTCCCCAAACCAGGGGATGTGGGGCACACAGCTGTGTCCTACAAATCACTGTGTCCTAAAATCACTCATGTTTAGTTCTTTTGGGGAATAATTGCTTGTTTTCAATCCCTAAATTTAAACTCACCTTCATTTGGACTTATTTCTCCTGGTTTTTTGTTTTTGGTTTTGGTTTTTTTTGGTCTGATTTAAACCCTGAATCCAGGCTGGGGTGTCATTGTCATATTCTGCTCTGTTCCCTTGCCCAGTTTGGTTCTCTCAACGCTGACCATTGTCTTTGACTCTAACCATATTTTTGGCCTTGTGTAGGTTCGGACAGCAGCTCTCTGTCCTATACTCTTGCCCACTTTGAACTTCTGAAATGTAACCTTGGCCTCCTACTGGGAAATGATCCTTGTGTGTGTCCCTGGTTTTGACCTTATCACCTTGGAAAACAAGCTCAGGATCCATAATCCCAGCTGTTCCAGCCGCTCTTC
>NW_006775603.1:523162-528724 GCF_000442215.2 Lipotes vexillifer
ACATCTATCTCCCCGCCTCTCCCAGCCACTCTTCCACGTGGATCACTGAGTCTCACGCCGGCACCAGACAGATGTTTCACATGTTACACATGACATAGGTAATGGGGTAACGGTTCTTCCTGAGCACCTCTTTCTTGCTCAGTGGGTCATGAGCACTTCTTTCCCGAAAAGTCAGAAAAAAAACCTAGAAACTGTGTTATTGCCGATTTTATTTTTCCACCTTAGAGATTTTTGTGAAAAAAGATTGGTAAACACAGTAATTAAGTTTATTATTTTTTTAAAACAAAGACAGTTATCTTCAATTCCTTTGCTTTTCATATTTTCCAAATTCACATAAGTTCTAAAATGTTTGAGGTGACTGTACAGCAGAAACAAACACAACATTGTAAATCAACTATAAGCCAATAAAAATTAATTAAAAAAAAAAGAAGTAAAAATGTTTGCTAGAGAACGGAAAAAAAAAAAAAAAAAAAAGACTTCCCTGAACAACAACAAGGGTCCATTTTTACCCATTCTGGAATATTTCTTGAAACATATCCATCTAATGGGGCATTGGAGTTGGCATCCAAAATAAAACCCCTTTTCTGAGAGAAGTCACCATTTTCAATCTGCTTTTCTTTACTGGAGAGATAGTGCTTGCTTAGTAACGTGCAGGAAAATTGAATATAAATCCTGTCTTTGCTCCTCTCTGTATGTTAACTCTATTCTTTCATATCGCAATCAGTCTTGCTGGGCCATCTGGTCAAAGTCACATCCTTCAAACTTTGGGACCAATCACCATAGCCAGGAGGATATAATATTATGACTGCCTGACCCCGAGTCATTTACCCAGCCCTCTGGCCAGAAACATGGGATATGTTCCCAAAGGAAGGTAGAAGAGGACAGGTCATGTTAAAGTGGGACAAAACCAAATACAATAACCATGCATCTCTCCACCACTTCCCCCATGTATTCATTCCATAAGTTTATTTAGTACCTAGTGAACCGGCACTGGATTAGGTTCTGAGCTTATAATAAATGGTGATCAAAGTCAATACAACCCCCATCCTCACTGAACTTACAGTTGAGAATTTCTAGCAAACTTTGTGACTAAGCTACCTAACATATCTGAACTTCCGTGACCTCATCTGTAAAATGAAAGTAATAGTGTTTACCTTTCATGGTTGTTGCGGGGAAAATTAGACATGGCTTCCAGTGTTCAGCATTTAGCGGTTTGAGCTGTGGTGCAGTGCCCGGGGTAGCAGTTGTGGTGTCCTCATTACCTCCAATTCTGCATTGAGATTTTGAGCATTGTTCTCCGCCGTACAGCTTCCAACGCTGTACTTTAGCTTTGCTAGAGATTCTGTGCACAGCCCAATATCCTTTAATAAATTACCTTCTGATCAAACCAGTTCTGTTTGCTACTAAACACCTTAACTGATAAAGAAAGTGCTTAATAAATGGTAACTGTAGTTCCAAATAAAATAAAATAAAATGTTTGAGGTGATAATTATTCTGATTTCAGTTTTGATAGTTTAAATATATTAAAGTGGGAAATGTGAAAATTCATATCTTTAAATCAATGAAATATAGTAATAAGATCTATCTTCTAGAATTGCCATAAGTATCATGAGTTTATACATGTACAGCACTTTATTCAGTGCCTTGTATGTGGTGTGCTGTTAATTATCTTGTATTACTATTTAATTTCATACTTATAAAATGAATAGTTTGTACCATATGACCTACAATGTCATTACCAATTTTCAGATCTTCAATCTGAATTTTACCCAAAGTAGGCTCTCCGATGTATCTATGATACTGTTCACTGATTACTCAAAAATGTTAAATGTGTAACATGTGGATAGCGTATACACATTATATATACATATGTAATAACAAGATATGAAAACGTAAGTGTATAGTATATCAGGTGATAATAGGAGCAGGAAAAGCAGGGTAAGGGGATGAAGGGAGAAATCCAGAATGTGGTCCTATTTTAGAAAAAGTTGATCAGAAAAGGCCTCTCTAGTAGGGTGGTATATGCACAGGTATCTGGTTGACACCAGAGAGGAAGCTCTGGGGGGTATCCAAGTGTAGGGGGTTCTTCTTTTGTTTCTGAGAAGTAATATATCCAAAGCATACTGTGATCCTTGAGGTCAAGCTGGCAATTCCTTAGTGTCCAACTCGATATAAAGGTTACCTCTCTGCTTTCAGAACAAGAGAGAAGCCATTCAACCTCCCCTAAAGCATGTTACACATGGACTGACCCAAATCCAAGAAGATTAATTTTCAAACAAAAACACTTGGTTAGCTGTGTTCACAGGATAGATATTCAATTTGGTAAGAAAGTTGTCTCTCACATCACTGGCTTAGACCATTAGATATCACCAGCAGAGTTTTGCTACCAGATAAAGTTTGGTTTACATGACTGATACAGACTATATCTACATGAAACCAATAATCAAAGGTACATGAAATATCTGTTCCCTTTGCTGTTGTGTATGTTGCCTCATTGAAGGCAAGTAGCCAGAAGCCTGGTAAAAACATGAGGTGTGCTATATTTATTATTCATCCGAACAGTGCAATGGAAAGTTTGTAGAGACCATTGATTTATTAACCTATTGATTCAGTAATTCCTTAAATATTTATTGATTATGTGAAAGTCATCATGCTAATAGTAGTGTATTTGAATTTTAGCACACGTACTGTTATTAATGAGCTGTGTGATCTATGAAAACAGCTTCTCTCTGGGCTTTACGTTTCTCACCAGTTCAAAAATATGTATTTATCAAGCCCACACTCTATGCCAGGCTTTGTGCTTGGTATTAGGAACAGAGAAATGAATAAGACAACATTGTAAGGGAGATGGGTATGGAAACAATTAAAGCATGCATGTTAAAATTACATCCAAGTGTTCTGTTTTAAAAGAAAAACCAGAGTACTAGTGATTAATCTGCCAGATTAGGAAAAACTTCAGAGAAGAGACATTTAAGAATTATTAGGAGTCAGTTAGACAAAAAAGTGGAAGAAAGTCATTTTATACAGCTCATTAAGGGCAGCTTAAAATTTCATGATTTTAGCAATATACCTTTTAAACTTTTGGAAAAAGACGTGGGGCTAGATGATAATAATATCAATTAACCATTAAAAGTGGTATTCAGATGCTTTGAAAATGTTGAAAACCTCAGCCGCATAGCACAGGGAGATCAGCTCGGTGCTTTGTGACCGCCTGGAGGGGTGGGATAGGGAGGGTGGGAGGGAGGGAGACACAAGCGGGAAGAGATATGGGAACATATGTATATATATAACTGATTCATTTTGTTGTGAAGCTGAAACTAACATACCATTGTAAAGCAATTATACGCCAATAAAGATGTTAAAAAAAAAACTCATAAATAAAACTTCTCATCATATAGATATTTAAAAATTCTGTTTAGGATTTTTTTTTTTTGGCCTTATCTATACATCTCCAACTAGGAATGTTTCTGCCTGAAATGCAGAACTCCCTTTATCATAGAGTAGCTTACTTCTACTAAGTCTTTTGACTAATAGTTCAGAATAATGTCTTGATTTTATTTTATGCTTGCATAGCTATTAAGATATAAAAATTTTACATCATTATATGTAAGTTCACTTAAAATATATTTTTTTCTCTCACTATATTGGATTTTTATGAAATACAGAACTAATACCTGTATTTTTTACTGCAATATTGATATATGGTTTATTCCCTCAGTGATTGCTGCTTTTGTTTCAGACACTACAGAATCCACTTTTTAATAATATAAATCTTCCTAAACCACACTCCCTCCTCCCACCCCCTGCCAAGTTATCAACAGAGGCATTTGGATTCACAGAGATTCTAACAAAAGATTACCCAACATTTTCTCTTATCTTACAATTGGATGTATTCCCTTGGGATAAGACCTCATCCAGAGCTAAGACTGCTCTACCAAATGGATTTTTTGGTTGGCTGAACTCACAGACACTTAGACACATCAACAGAAGAGACTTCGCTTTATCCAGTGACTGTATCAAATAGCTATTGTTAGGATGTAAAGGTCTCAGTCAATCAGGACTCAAGAGTCTAAAAGGTTTGATTTCTCTTTAAGAGTCATTTAGAACAGACTTGAGAACACAGAGCCATCCTTGTTCAATAAGAGATGAAGATGGTATGAGATTAAGGGAACTGTTACCTCAATGGAATATGAAAGGAAGAATGGGAGTATATCTCGGACTAATAGACTTTTAGGGTAGGAAGTGTCCTTAGAAATAGGTAAGCAGGTGCTCTCACTGCACATATGAGAAAACTGAACTGCAGAAATGTTAAATGCCTTCCAAAAACCATGCAGCCAGTTTTCCTAAAAGGGTCAGAAAGTATATTTAGTGTAGGATTCAAATTCAGACTTTTGACATTATTTACGAATTAATTAATGTAAGTACATACCAAGCTACAATAATAACACTGAAATATATTCATTCCACAAATTTAAATATGCCACAATTCTATAATCCAGCTCCCTTCACAGCACTTCCCCCACCCCAGCACTTTTCAATATCCTTTTCCAATATCCTGGAAATTTACAAGTGGACCTTTTAATCATTATTTTGGTCAGTATCTGCTTCAAAATAAACCAAATGATGCAGTTTAAAATTTATGAGTTTTGGAGGAAATATATACAGAAAATATAGAGGAAAATAGAGCTGTAGGCAAACTGGAACCAAAAAGTCTTTGAAGCTATAAACAAGTTTAGGGTACATCAGTGATATAATTGAGTTGAAAGGAAAGCAAGACTAACATGGTGATGAGTAATCCATTAATATGTGAGAACTGAATAATCCTTCATGGGTGCTTGACTGGAGAGGCAAAGATGACTCTTTCCACAGATACTCTTGTGGAGTAAGGTGGGAGCTGGTTAGCCACTGGGGATCTCAGATGCATATTTATCAAGGCCCCACTGCTGCTACTGCTCTGGCTCCTGGGGAAGGGGTGGAAGAGGGAGAATGGCAGTACAAACAGCAATTCAAAACTCCCTTTCCTTGTTCTGAATTGGCAGAACTTGTTTTTCCAAGTTCTCATAACATAACTATGGATGACAGAATTCAGCAGACTTCTAAGATTGTGGCCTCGGACTTTCTTTATAGACCTCTGTGAAACACTACTGGTTTGGGGTTCATTTCCCAGCCTAAGAAGAATAAATACAGTTGATTTAACCATTAAAAATCTATGATAAAAAAACAAAAAAATGGTGATTAAAAAGGTTGAAGGAGTGGATTACATAACCAATTATTAAGGCTATTAAAATTTTTCTTTTTCTATGACATCTTCTATGTCTGTGAGTCTAATTCTGTTTTGTAAATAAGTTCATTTGTATCATTTTGTAGATTCCACATATAAGTGATATCATATGATATTTGTCTTTCTCTGTCTGACTTACTTCACTTAGTATGATAATCACTAGGTCCAGCCATGTTGCTGCAAATGGCATTATTCCATTTTTTTTTTTTATGGCTGAGGAATATTCCATTGCGAGTGTGTGTATATATATATATATATATATATATATATATATATATATA
>NW_006775603.1:528734-564340 GCF_000442215.2 Lipotes vexillifer
ACATACATATATACACCACTGTAGGTGTGTGGGTTTATTTCTGCTCTCTCTATTCTGTTCCATTGATCCATATGTCTATTTTTTGCCAATACCATGCTGTCTTGATTACTGTAGCTTTGTAGTATTGTCTGAAGTCTGGGAGGGTTATGCCTCTAGCTTTGTTCTTTTTCCTCAGCATTGGTTTTATGGTCTTTTCTAAATAAATTTTAGGATTATTTGTTCTAGTTCTGTGAAAAATGTCATGGGTAATTTGATAGGGATCACATTAAATCTGTAGATTGCTTTGGGTACTATGGCCATTTTAACAATTTTAATTCTACTAGTCCAAGAGAATGGGTTATCTTTCCCAGATGATTTCTTTAAATCATCTTCAATTTCCTTTTTCAGTGTTTTGTACAAGTCTTTCACCTCCTTGGTCACATTTATTCCTGAGTATTTTACTTTTTTTTTTTTTCCTATGGTACGCGGGCCTCTCACTGTTGTGGCCTCTCCCGTTGCGGAGCACAGGCTCCGGACGTGCAGGCTCAGCGGCCATGGCCCACGGGCCCAGCCGGTCCACGGAATGTGGGATCTTCCCGGACCGGGGCACGAACCCATGTCCCCTGCATCAGCAGGCGGACTCTCAACCACTGGACCACCAGGGAAGCCCCAGTATTTTACTTTTTTGATTCAATTTTAAAAGGGATTTTTTTTTTTACTTTTCCTTTCTGATATTTAATTGTTAGTGTAAAGAAATGCAACAGATTTCTGTATGTTAATCTTGTATCCTGCTACATTGATGAATTTGTTTGTCAGTTCTAGTCATTTTTTGTGTGGAGTTTTTAGGGTTTTCTATTTGTAGTATCATGTCATCTGCATATAATGACAATTTTACTTCTTCTCTTCCAATTTGGATACCTTTTATTTCTTTTTCTTGTCTGATTGCTGTGGCTAGGACTTCCAATACAATGTTGAAAAGAAGTGGTGGGAGTGGGCATCCTTGTCTTCTTCCAGATTTTAGCATAAATCCGCTAAAGTCAGAGAGCCGCCTGAACAGGGCTCAGATTTCAGCTCCATTTCTGAAGTCACATGGGCCCTGGGGATTGGCTCAGATTTCAGCTCCACCTCTGTGTGTGGGCAACCCACCAGGGTTTGCGGGCTCCCAGAGCTCATAGAGAATGAGGTACGCCTGCAGTGAGCAGAAAAAAATGCTTAATATAATTTCTATCCTCTTAAATTTGTCTAGACTCGATTGTGGCCTGGTGTGTCATCTGTTCTGGAGAATGTTCCATGTGCACTTAAAAATAATGTGTATTCTGCTGTTTTTGGGTGGAATGTCATATAAATATTAAGTCTGACAGTCTATTGTGTAATTTAAGACCACTTTTTCTTAATTGATTTTCCATCTGGATGATCTGTCCATTGATGTGAATTGATTTCCATCTGAGTGGAATACTTTTTCCATCCCCTCACTTTTAGTCTGTTGTGTGTTTAGCTCTGAAGTGAGTGTCTTGTAAGCAGAGGTCTTGGTTTTTATCAAATCAGCCACCCTGTGTCTTTTGATTGGAGCCTTTAGCCATTGACATTTAAAGTAATTATTGATATGTATGTACTTAGCATTTGTTACTTGCTTTTCTGGTTGTTTTTGTAGTTTTTCCCTGTTCTTTTCTTCTTCTTTTAGTTTCTTTTCTAGTAGGTTGATGATTTTTTTACTGGTGCGATTGTGTTTCTTTCTAATTTTTGTGTGTCTATTTTAGGTTTTTGATTTGTGGTCACCATATATGTTGACCTATATCTACTTGTTTTAAACAGGTAGCCCTTTAAGTTCAAACACATTCTAAAAGATCTACATTTTTTACTCCCCTCCCCAACCTTTTGTGCTTTTGGTGTCATATTTTACATTTTCATGTTATCACTTTGCTGATTATTCTTGTTGTAGTTGATTTCACATTTTTTTGCATTTTATTCTTTGAACTAACTTATTTAAGTGGTTGATCCTCATCCTTTACTATACATTTGCCTTTACTAGTGGGATTTTCCTTTCCTATAGATTCGTATTTCTTGTTATTGCCTTTTCACTTCCATTTAGAAAGACCCTATAACATTTCTTTTAAGGTCAGTTTAGTATTGATGAACTCTCTTAGTTTTTGCTTGTCTGAGAAGTTCTTTATATCCCTTTCAGTTCTAAATGATAATCTTGCTGGGTAGAGTATCCTAGATTGCAGGTTTTTCCCTTTCAGCAGTTTAAATATATCATGTCACTCCCTTCTGGCATGCAAAGTTTTTGCATAAAACTCAGCTGATAGCCTTATGCAGGTTTCCTTGTATATGACTCTTTGTTTTGCTTGTTGCCTTTAGAATTGTCTCTTTATGTTTAACTTTGATATTTTAGTTATGATATGTCTTGGTGTGGGTCTGTTGGTGTTCATCTTGTTTGAGACCCTCTATGCTTCCTGTACCTGGATATCTGTTTCCATCTCTAGGTTTGGGAAGTGTTCAGCCATAATTTCATTAAATACATTTTCAACTCCCTTCTGTCTCTCTTTTCTCTCTGGGACCACTATAATGTGAATGTTGGTATGCCTGATGTCCCAGAGGTCTCTTAAACTGTTCTCATTTTTAAAAATTTGTTTCTCTTTTTGGTGTTCCAATAGGGCCATTTCCATTTTTCTCTCTTCCAGATCACTTATGCATTCTTCTGTATCACATAGTCTGCTATTCATCCCTTCTAGTGTCTTTTTCATTTCAGCTATTGTATTCTTCAGGTCTGACTGGTTCTTTTTTATCTTTTCTAGTTCCTTGTTAAAATGCTCACTGTGTTCATCTATTCTTTTCCCTAGTTCAGTTAGATTTCTTATTACTAATGCTATGAACTCCTTATCTGGTAAACTGTTTATTCGTTTCTTTAATTATTTTTTCAGGGTTTTTCTCTTGCTCTTCAGCTGAGACAAATTCCTCTGTCTTCTCATTTTGCTTATCTTTTTCTGTCTCTAGATATTAGGTGAAACAGTTACCTATGGCGTTCTTGAAGTGGTGTGCTTACATAGGGGCATCCTTATACAGTCTGCATGTGCCTGATGGCTTTGGTGTGAGAGCTGGGTTCCAGGTGAACACAAGTCACATCTTTCCTCAGAGTGCGCTGGTAGCTATCACCTTGGTAGGAAGTGGGTCTGGAGATGGAGCTAGGGCCAGAGACAGGTGTAAGCTAGGGCTCCCCATATGCTCAGTGGCCATTACCACACTATCACAGGTAGAGGCAGGTCCCAAGTCGCTGGAGCAGAAGCCCCGAGTGTTGGGTCCAAGCTGACTCCACTCCCTTTAAGTGCGTGATCTCCCTGCTCCCAGTACTGGCACCCTTGCCTTTGACCCTGCTTCAGGAACAAGCAAGCTTGTGTGTGCTGTTCACAAGTGGAGCCAAAGCTTCCAGCAGCCCTCCTGTTGGTCCCACCAGCACTGCAACCAGCAGAGGGAGCTAGTCTTCCCTGTGTTGGGCCCCAGCACTGGGGAGCCCACTGTGTGGCTTGAACTGCTTACTCCCCAGGGTGGATCTCCTCCCATGTAATCTCCCTTTTCCTCTGTGTCCCCTCCCAGGGGCCCAGGTCCTGACCTGATCACTTCTCTTCCTTTCCTACCCAGTTCCATGTGGCTCTTTCTTATATCCTTGTTTGTCCAAGTGACTTTCTACTAACCAGTTTCTGGTTAGTTTTCAGTGAGAACATTTCCATGTGTAGATGTATTTTTGATGTGTCTGTGTGGGGAGCGGAGTTCCACAGCCTCCTATTTCACCATCTTGATCTCCCAATCTTACATTTTGTTCTTTTAGTTAGGTCTCCTATGACATTAACCTTTCTTCAAAAGTGCAGTTTTGGGCTTCCCTGGTGGCGCAGTGGTTGAGAGTCCGCCCGCCGATGCAGGGGACGCGGGTTCGTGCCCCGGTCCGGGAAGATCCCACGTGCCGCGGAGCGGCTGGGCGCGTGAGCCGTGGCCGCTGAGCCTGCGCGTCCGGAGCCTGTGCTCCGCAACGGGAGAGGCCACAACAGTGAGAGGCCCGCGTAACGCAAAAAAAAAAAAAAAAAGTGCAGTTTTGATTTATGTGACTCTTTTCCTTCTAATTCCATGATTTTGAGGTGTTAATTATTTTCATAATTATATTCTATTTAAAGAATCCAAATAAGAAAAAGAAGACTGATAGTCATTGAATATGGTAGTGACAAGATAATTTCAATTTCAGTTATTAACTGACCTTTACTAATTCTGCTTCACTCTCTTTATATATGAATTAACACTGATGAGTTCCCTTACTTCAAATGTCCCTCAAAATATTTACAGTTGTTTCATATTTAAAGAAGTCTCAATACACTGATAGCTAAATTTGTAAAACCAAATATTAGAAGCTAATAAATTTTATCATTAAAAGATTTTTTTCAGTTCACACACAGAAAAGAATGATTATAATGTTCTATTTAAAGCAACCATCTCTAGGACATAAAACATAGTGAATGCCTGCAAAGTTTCAAGCAAATTTTTAAGAACGTTACTATAAAGTGAGGCTCGTGTAAAGTTCTTGTAAATGTTGCCGTGACCTCTGTCTGCCCTTTTACTGTGTCTGTTTTCTTGCTGTGGCTAAGCTTACTGAAGTTTAGATGTGAAATGTCTGACATGTATCCTTTGCAGAAGAGTTTTCTAGTATCCTTGGGTTCTCTGCTGTGTTGCAGTTTGCAGTGACTGCCCTCCACTGTTGCAGCTCACTCCTCCCCCTTTTGCTGTGCAAATCCCTCTGGAATTAAGGGGGAAAAAAAGAAAGAACCAGGTCTGCTTCTCTTCTGCTAAAGCTCTCTATTCAGCCCCATTATACTGCACAGTTCTGTGTGGATTTCTGAAGAATAAGGGCCATTTCGAAAGGAAATTATAGAAAAACCTTCGTTGTCAGGAGACTCTGTATTCTCATATGATAGTTCTTCCTTCTTTCAGGGGCAGATAGAGTTCATAGACTGTGGTTATAGCTTTCCTCAGTGAAGTACACTACAAGGCTGTGTGTGGCTAAACCCATCAGCTCATAGTTTATGTACAGTTCATACATTTTGCGAGAAAAGCAAAGACATGTAATATTTGTCAATTTCCAGGAAAGGCTTTTTGTCTAAAAAAATTGTGTTTCGTTGCTTTTTTAGTATTTCTATTAGAGATTAGAATGAAGATTGCCCTTTAATGTATCTAATGAGGTATAGGATGCCCCCCAAGGACTCTTGATTTCTGCTTAGACAGTCATTATGCGAAAGGGTTGGAGCATCTCCCTCCTCCTTTAAAAGAGTTGTCCCCTCCTGCCCACAGAGATGACGCCAGGTGTGCCCCTAAGTCCAAAGTGAGCCATGCCAACGAAGGGTTCCAGAATTTTATGGATATTCAAGTAAATTCTACCTTTGGCAGAAGTCAAGTAGTAGCTGAACACTGCTTAGCTGTGTCCTCACATGGCTTTTTCTCTGTGCCAGGTATCTCTCTTCCTATAAGGACACCAGTCATATTGGATTAGGCTCCACCCTTATGACCTCATTTGACCTTCATTACCTCCCTAAAGGCTCCATTTCTAAGTGTGATCACACTGGGGGTTAGGGCTTAAACATTTGACTTTTAGGAGGATACATTTCAGTCTATAACATTCCCCGACACATGAGCATCACTTATTTCCATGGGGAATAAAAATCTTGTTTCTTGGGTTCCAGGTCCCACTCACACAATGAAATGGGCTGAGTCCTGTTGTCTACTCTCTGGAGCTCTGCACTCCCCTGGACATCACTGGGGCTTATCCTGCCCAGTTTCAAGATAGCACATCTCCCAAGGACAAACATTATTATTATTATCATTATATTATTATGTTATCATTATTATTACTAGTGCTGATACTACTACCACTATTATTATTATTATTTTCTGAGAGTAAATGTAACCCCAAACTGATGGGGGAAAACTTTTCTTCCATTAGAAAGTCAGCTGCACTGTCCTTGGTATTAATGAGACCCCATTATTTGTAGGACTTCATTTAATTGCACCTGGGCCTGTCAGAATGATAAAGACTTGCATCAGCCCTTAACATGTTTTGTTTTTTTAAAATTTTCCTAGAGAAGCTTTCCAAACATTATTCCATTCCAATTTCTCCCACCTTCAGCCCACATATTTAAACCAGCAGGTTGTCATAAACTAGCTTGTCATGTGGCCATGTGCCTTTACTCCAGCTACATTCAGCTCCTTAGGGGAAGGCACAGAAAAGGCAGACAGTTGAACTTAACTAGGGATATGGTTATGGTCATAACAGGCTCAAATGATAGAAGAATGAGGGCATGGAAGTTGAGTGTACATGCAAGAGAGTACACATACTGCTGGACTGTGGAATCCAACCTAGGGAATGGGAGAAGTGAGGTAGGGAAAAAATGATGACAGCATCAATAGGATGGGTGATTGAAGACTGTTCCAGCAAACCAGAAAGAGCGGAGGGGGCAGTCAGAGAGGGGACTTTTAAATTGTGATTTTGAAACTACTGCAATTATTAGTAATGGGACAGTTTAGGGCAAGGGTGAGTAACATTTTAAGTAAAGGGCCAGATAGTAAATATTTTCAGCTTTGTAAGCCATAAAGTCTGTCGCAACTACTCACTCTGCCATTGTTACCAGAAAGCAGTCATAGATGATATAAACCTGAATGAACATGGGTGTGCTCCACTTAAAAATACAAAATCCATCCTTAGTTGGAAGGCTGTACAAAAACAGGCAGTGGGCTAGATTGGGCTACAGGCCATAGTTTGCCGACCCTCTGGTCTAGGTTACCATGGATGTAAGTGGCAGAAAGTGAAGTGTAAAACACTGAACTTGAAAAGATTTGAGAACTGAAAAACTAGAAGCCTGAATGAATCATCAACATAGATGTTAAACTCACCATGAACAATGACAGGGATTCTGTAGGAATAAACACTTGAAGCCGAGTGCTAAAATCTTCAACAGATATAGGGAGTGACCAGGTGAATGGCAGATGCCTATGAAAATGAAAGGTGGTATCATGATGATATATGCTTCAAGTAGATTTGGGGGGTTGTTTGTGTTTTTGTTTTTGTTTTTGTTTTTGTTTTTTTTGCGTTACACGGGTCTCTCTCACTGCTGTGGCCTCTCCCGTTGCGGAGCACAGGCTCCGGACGCGCAGGCTCAGCGGCCATGGCTCACGGGCCCAGCCGCTCCGCGGCATGTGGGATCTTCCCGGACCGGGGCACAAGCCCGCGTCCCCTGCATCGGCGGGCGGACTCTCAACCACTGCGCCACCGGGGAAGCCCGGCAGGTGAACTTTTGACGCATCACTGATGGTGGCTCCGATGCTGCCTGTGTAGTGACTGAGGGCATCCATGTACTTGCACAACTGTCTGACAAGGATTGCTTTTAGGCATCCTAGTTACATATATATGTGTTCAGCGATCAAAATGAAAAGATTTGGTCATTTCAAATTGCTTTTGTTCTTTTGTTATATTTCTCAAGAGATAAGGAGCTAGAAACAGCCAAACAAGTAACAGCAAATTGAAAAACCAAATCATCTCATCTGCTGTCTGTTTTAAAAGGAAGCTGGGGCCCATTTGGAAAGGTATCAAGGGTGGAGACAAAAAAAAAAAAAAAAAAAAAAAATAAAAAAAATGGAGACAAAAAAAAAAAAAAAAAAAAGAATTAGAAGATTATTTCTATTATTTCTCCAAGGAAATAATTGGCATTAAAAAAAACTGCCTTCGCCTCCTAGATAAAATAAATTTTGGTGAAATGTCGGTATTGTATAAAACACCATGTTCAGTCAGCCTCTTCATATGTACAATTTAGTCAGTAGAGAGCCTGAGGGCCCTTATAGATATAGAATGATTTCCTTGTGCTGTCAGAGCAGGAAGGTAATAACTCAATGCCTTCAATTTGGATTTACGCCTTTGGTCTAGTTTTCAATAAAATTATGGCCAAAGGCTAAAATTCTCAAGTTGGTACAAAATTGCTTTAGCCCTAAGGGTTCTTTCCCACACTTAGATTCACTTTACCTCAGATTTTTCTATCAGTCTATATATAACCTGTGATGGAAAATATTCCCTCTTCACAGATATGAGCGTAAATGAAGAAGGGATTCTGGACTTGTCCTGTCAATTAGATCTTTCACTTTAGAAGAATTGTTCCAGACCTGGAGTCTTCATGGATAAAGGTGAGTAATGTTCACCCCCTCCCCTCCAGGGAGAGTGCACAAGCCACCTGAAAGAAAAAGAAATACAAAAAACCCACTTTCTCCATCTGGTTATTTGACTTTACCTTCAATATTATAGAAAAAAATAGTTAACTATTGTTGAGTAGTACATTACCGCAAAATGTAACAGCATAAACTAACAGATATTCATTATTACCCAGTTTTGAGGGTCAAGAATCTGAGAGGGTGAGGAATCGGGCTGGTTCTAGCTCAGAGTCTCTGGTGGGGTTGCAGGCGCACTTCTGGCCGGAGCTGCATCATCTATGGGTCCCACTGCAGCTGGAGGATCCAGTTATGAGCTCAGTTCCAGGTTGTTGGCAGGCTTCAGTTCCTTACTGGCTGTTAGCTGGCGGCCTCCATCTCTTGTCAAGTAAGTTACTTCATAGGCTGCCTGAGAGTCTTTACGACATGGTGAAGGCTTCCCTCAGAGCAAGTGATGAGAGAGAGAAGAACCCAAGACAGAAGCTGTAGTCTATTATAAGCTAATTTTGAAAGTGACCTACGATCACCTCTGACATACTCCCATGGGTCACACAGACCAACCCTGGCACAGTGTGGGAGGGTCTACACAAGGGTGTTAATACCAGGAGGTGGGGATCTTTAGGGACCACCCTGGAGGCTAGCTGTCACTAATATGAATTCAATTTAATGGTCTATTATAAAAGAATTGCATATTTTGGTAAATACAGAAGTGGAGACTTAGAGAAAAAAATTTATAGCTATCTGAGATACTCACCATTACGATGTTGGTATATGCACATCCATCCAAGGATTTGTTGTGCATATGTTGATCATGTGGTACATACAAAACTGGTTTTTCTGAGTTAATATCTCAAGTTAATTAATTCTGTCCATTACAGACAGTTGTTTCATTGTAGATTTTTTACTTCTTGTCCAGAAATGAGACTCCTTCCTTTCTTTGTGTATAAATTACTCATTTGTACCGAGGCACATTTTGCAACTTTAGTTCCCAAACCTGCATTCAACAGCGACCAGCGCGTTCCTCTGATGTCAGGGGGCCGTGTGGGCAGGAACATGCTCTGTCCCTTCACCATCTAGTTGTTTTCCATTTGGGGACAGGAAACCTTTGGCTGAGCAACAATGACAGGACAAAGCTTTCCCACCACTAGCCTGGGACTAGGGCGATTTGGGGGTAGAAACTGGGAGGAAGGACAAGCCTAGAATCAGATAAAAGATGATCTGGAAAAGCTGAAATGGGTCCACAATTAAGGTGAAATGCGGAACACAAGAAAGTGTCGCCTTCCCACGGGGCAGAACTAATTTAGTCCTTTTGTCTGCAATACTGTTTCTTGGAAAGTTCTGAAAGAAACCTCTCTAGGTGGCAGCTAATGGGGGGGGAGGGAGCAGTGGGACAGGGCAGCTCTAATTCGCACCCTCTGGGTGTTAAGCTTTGGCAAATCCCCTGTCTCTCCAGGCAAGGCCAGAGGTGGAGTTAGTGGAGAAGCCATGGGGCATTATGTTATTTCCTGTGGATATTTTATTTTGCCCTTTGCTTCTATTTTTGAAAAAAATCTTTCTTTCCTCCTAAAAACAAAACTCTCCACTTTTTTATAACAGATATTAAAACTAACCATTGACTTGGTGTTGAGTAATAACAGCTAACTTTTATTGTGTGAAGCTATTGTAAGTACTTAAAATGTTTTATGTAATCCAGCCAACATGGTAATGCTATTATTATCTCACTTCTACAGATGAGAAAAGTGGGACAGAGCATATTAAGTACCTTGCACCGAGTCACGAAGCTAGTGAGTGTCAGAGTCTGGCTCCCAAGGTAGCACCCTTATCCACCGAGTACTAGTAGAGCCTTCCCATGTGTCCCAGGTTCTGTGCTAAGCATCATGCATATATTCTCTCACTGTATCTTTATACAACGCTGTGAGGTAGGTATTAGTTTCCACATTTTATAGATAGGGAAACTGAGGCACGGGGAAGTTAGTTAGTTATCTTGGCCAAGCTCCCTTGGCTGATACAAAACTCGTATTCAAACCAAGGTTCATCCAGGCTTCCTCCACTGCTCATGTCCTTATGTTCCCAAGGTAAGGGAACAAATTATTTTATGGTAAGCAGCAGATGCATAGAGAGTTACTTCACATTCCTTCCATGTAAATTACATAGGAAAAAAGAAATTTGAACAGAGCATACCAACTATATTTTAGATCTTTGGTTTAGTTATCACATGACTTCTTGATTTTCTTAAGGTTCACCTTCAGTTATTTCATGTCTCAGATTTAGAATCAGTACTTATTTTCATAATGAGATTACAGGGAAGATCTGAAGTGTGACTGTGAAGGAACAAAAGTTTCTTCTGATACGATGTCTGGATTTATCCACGTAATTCAGTAAATAGTAGAATATACTGCTCTTGATGCAGAATTTTCCACAGGCATGCAAATGCACACGTATAAACTTGTAAATACACACACAATGAGGGCACACAATCTTTGGGCTGCTAAGGGTGAAATTTGCTGGTAGGTAAATCTAATTGTAAATTCTATGTTTGCCTGTAGATATTCAGGGGGAGGTTAGGCGCTGGAGAGAGAATAATGTTATGCCTATATTTTTAATATTATATTCATATAAAAGAACTTTAAAAGCTTTCACACGTCTTCATTAATGAAAGGAAGCAGTAGATTAAGGTTCTTTGTAGCAGCGTAAGTTATACAATATTTTTGCTGAATGATGTATTATGTGGTCATACTTAAATACTCTTATGTCTGATGTTTGGCCACATAATACTTGAAATGAACCCAAATGACAGGAAGGACCAGGGACTGATTCCATCTTCCCTTCTGTTTCTTGGCTCAGGTCTTCCCAAACATGGAAATAAACAGCTTTTCTGAAACTGGAACACTGACCTTTCTTGAAGCAGGTTTTGCGGCTAAATATTGAAGGCACACACAATTCCCTTTCTGAAAGAAAGCCATTTATGTACAACCAAGAGTAGGTTGATAAGGAAAAAGCAGTAAGAATGTTATGTGTATTTGAGGCAGTACTTTTGTTTTCCACGGATAAACTGCAATGAGGTTAAATATTTCAGGTCACCCCTCACCGTAATTATAAAGTTAGAAAGTATTTTCTCCAGTATATCCCTACTTCTCCTTTCTGTTTTCTTTTTCTTCTCTGGGTTACTGTCTCCTCTTTTTTCCCCACCACTATCACCCGCCAAATACCCCTGCCCCCCTCCCCTCTAGAGGTATATATAATGACCACAGATTAGACCTTGTAATGAAACCCTCTATCTTCAAGTCCAGACTCTGGACCCATTACTTGAGATGATTCACTTGATTTCTCTGAGGTGTTTTTCTTACTTGCAAGCTGGGAAGAATAATAGTTAATTTCCAAAGTTGTAAGGATTTCCAAAAGATGCTTATGAAATGCTTGATATGTAATAGTTCTGACTCTTAAGATTACCATTACCCAAGCTGTTCCCCAAAACTACATTTCTACTCCACAATTATTTCTGTTCTCTTCCCTCATCAGTACTCCCATTTCCTCTGTAACTTCACGTCAGATTACTAAATGAGGAAAGGATTAGATGAACTAATTTAAATATGAATTACCGATAACATTGTGTAAACAAATTAATGAACAGTGTGAATTTGGTGGGACACAGATATAAAGTTGTTAATCTCTTTCTTTTAAAAGTCACTTCCTTCAGCTGTTCTCCATAGAATTTCCATTTCTATTCCTTAGTGATATCTTGGGACAAATCCCATAGCTTTCCTGTCACTCAGTTATTAAACATCAGCTTATATCCAGTTTAAATCTTTCTCTTCCTTCCATTAGCAACAAGACTTTTGGCTCAAAGGAGTTGGAATTGGGAGGTGAAAAGGTCTGATTTAGGGGCTTTTCCCCATCCTCCTTTTTCTGAAGCTCTTTTTCTTCCGGTATATTCAGGACAGAGAAGTGAGATGGGAGAAAAGAGTCCGTCAAATGATTCTCATTTAGTTGGGGTTGGTCTTTTCCTCTCTTGGCTGTGGCAGTTGCCTTGGTGATGACCTCGGAGTGAAAGGTACCAAATGCTGGTTCTCTCTTAAGGTGCATATGTGAATGCTCAGGAGACCCGGCAGGAAGCTTCCTGCTACATTGTTCTCTGCCATAGAAGATCTGCTGGGCTTTGAACTCTTCCATCCAATGAATCTTTACCAGTATAATTTCAGACAAGGCAGTTGTCCAAGCCTATTTAGATTGGAGTTTGGGAGAGATTTTGCCACCACCTCCCAAACTGTGCCACTTGGGTAGGCATTGTCTAATCTGTGCCTCCATTCCTGGATCGATCGATCCCTCTTTAAGAGAATTGTATTTGTGCTGTCTTTATTTGTCTTTAATACTTCAAAAAACGCGGCGGCAGAGGCAGGCATTTGAAAAGTAAAGGCATTAAAATGGCTGTAACATAGATGGGAAAAACTGGTAAAATTTGGAACCAACGAAAGCTAAAATGTATTCTGTACAGGGAAACCAAAATCTTACAGATCATATACTCTTAGCATTCCTAATTGCATCTGCTCTGACAATGTGAATACTTTGTACAGAGAAGGAGAATTTTCCTCTTGGGGGTCTTTGGGATCATCAGATTTGTGCTACCAAGAAGTTGACACTCATGTTTGACATCTGGGCAAAGAAATGCCCTAGTATCTTTACACCCCATTCATATACCTGAACAAGGTCATTGATGAAACTTCGATAGATATTATTACCACTCTAAAACAAATCATGAGCCAATACTCACTGCCAGGAAGTTGTTATGAGAAAGCCTAATTGCACCACAATATAGAACTCAAAGTATTTCACTTGATTGTTTGGTTCTTAGCAAGAAATTAAAATTTCAGATTTCTTTTATACAAAGTAGAAATCCTTATGATTATTATTATCATTTTTTGAAGAACCAATATGCCTTACTCAGAAAATGGCTTACATCTCCATTATGGCAAGAGCGAGGTGGAACAGTCTTTCTCTCAGTAGCCAAAACAAAAGAGATTTTTGTACACTTACTCGTCTGTGTGTGCACTGATGCTGTAATGAAGTGCCAACCCTCTCATTAAGCCATTTTGACAACCTTCAGTATCAACAGCTCCTTTGAAAACCACCTCTCAAGTGTAGTTAGGACTTGTGATTTCCTTCTGGGTCAGTAAAACTGTTACATTTAGGGTCAGCTAGCTCTTTACCTACTAACCATTTTGTCACTTGGAAGGTGAAACTCCTTTTGGACAACAAAGTCTCTCTTCCCGGTCTTTACCATTCCTTTCTCTTTCTGTTTCCTGTTTAAACTGGCAAATTGCCCTATGTCCGTACTTTAGTCAAATACCCTTTGCCCTTTGTATTATTTATTTCCATCAGGCATGCTCTTCTGGTTGCTTTCCTGAAATTCATGAAGTATTTGTCCAGATGTTTATAATAACAGCCTCAAAAATGGACAGAAGCTGCTGCCCAAATGTGTACCTGCTCTGAATAAGAGAGTGAGTCAGCGCTCATTGTGCAAACAGTCCTCACGGCAGCATCTTTCCTGTGGCACAAACATCCCATTTCTCTTACAAGTACTCTGTGGTTCATGCTTTCTCATTTTCCACACTTGGTTAGTATTGGATATTTAATTAGTAAAGCAATGCATTTAAAACCTATTCTTTGATTATTGTCTGCATTAACAAAATAAAACATAGAGCTGAATACAAACCATGAGGTCTACAAAAGGTAGGAAAAAATATTTTAGCAAAAGTTTCAAAACCAAAAATTACTCCACACAAGCTCTAAAATCAATGTGCATATTCTAAATAATAAGATCTGGTTGGCTTTTTCGTTGTTGTTGAAATTTTACAGAAGCTTACACTAACTCCAAAAGGGATAATTGAGAGAATGAATTTTAATAGTGCTTTTCAAAAGTACTTGAAGGTTCTGAATAAAACAGAATAGGGTTCTATAGGAATATTATATAATTTTTAAACATAAAAATATAGAACATAGTTTTTCAACATAGAAACAACCTGGCATCTTAACAAAGGGAAAACAGTCTCTCAAATTCACTGGGGGTGTTTGTACTGAATGCACATTTTGGCTGGAGGTTGAATGGTCAAATGTTAAAATCAACAGTTGGCCAAGATGGATAACATAACATAGAAAAAACGTCAAATGCAAAAATAAATCTGAAATATTATTAAGTAAAGTCAAATCATTGAAATTTTTTTTAATCATTTTAGTAATTGTTCTTTAAGGCTTGACATTATAGAAGAGAAACATTTTTTCAGCAATGGCAGCTGGTAGATTGCTCCTATGGTAATTATACTGCACATTAAGGAGGCTAAATAGACATTTATTTTCAGCTGAGGTTGTGGAGAAGCAAATTCCTTTGTTTAGCTCCTACATCTAGGGCACAGCTGATGTAACAATGTGGCCAAGTTATTAACTCCCCACCACCAATTGTAACTAACTTTCCCACCTCTTTAGCTCCTGGACTAGAAGGTGAGGATGAGGTGATGCTACGGTCATGCTGATGATGTAGTCCCCCAAATTGATGCTCTGCATCCACACTGAAGAAGATGCTTTCTGAATATTTTCAAAAGCAGTCTTGCAATTGTCAATCTCACATATCTTAATATCTAATATTTTCTTTTTTTCAATTGAGGTATAGTTGTTGTATACCTGAATCTTATGTACTATTGTAAAACAGCGATTCACAATTTTAAAGGTTATATTCCATTTATGGTTATTATAAAATACTGGCTATATTCCCTGTGTTGTATTATATATCCTTGTAGCTCATTTACTTTATATGTAGTAGTTTGTACCTCTTAATCCCCTACCCCTATCTTGCCCCTCCTCCTTTCCCTCTCCCCACTGGTAACCAAGTTTTTTCTCTATGTCTATGAGTCTGTTTCTGTTTTATTATAGTCACTAGTTTTATTTTTTTAGATTCCACAAGTGATACCATATAGTATTTACCTTTCTCTATCTGATTTATTTCACTTAGCATAATACCCTCCAAGTCTCTCAAGGTTGTTGCAAATGACAACATTTCATTCTTTTTTATGGCTGAGTAATATTCCATTGTGTATACATACCACATCTTTATCCATTCATCTGTTCATGGACACTTAGGTTGCTTCCATATCTTGGCAATTGTAAGTAATGCTTCTATGAACATTGAGGTGATGTATCTTTTCAAATTAGTGGTTTTGGGGTTTTTTTGGGTAAATACCCAGGAATGGAATTTCTGGGTCATATGGTAGTTCTATTTTTAGTTTTTTTGATAAACCTCCATACTGTTCTCCATATTTGCTGTACCACTTTACATTTCCATGAACAGTGTATGAGAGTCCCCTTTTCTCCACATTCTTGCCAACATTTGTTATTTGTGGTCTTTTTGATGATAGCCATTCTGACAGGTGTGAGGAGATTGTGGTTTTAATTTGCATTTCTCTGATGATTAACTATGCTGAGCATATTTTCATGTGCCTTTTAGCCATCTGTTTGTCTTCTTTGGAAAAATGGCTATTCAGGTCTTCTGCCCATTTTTTTAAAATCCAGTTGCTTGATTTAAGTATTGCTACCCCAGCTTTCTTTTCATTTCTGTTTGCATGGAATACCGTTTATATCTCCTCATTTTCAGTCTGTGTGTCTTTAGATCTGAAGTGAGTCTCCTGTAGGCAGCTTATATATGGGTCTTGTTTTTGTATCCATTCAACCACTCTGTGTCTTTTGATTGTAGCATTTAGTCCATTTACATAAAGTAATTATTGATATGTATGTTCTTACTGCCATTTTGTTAATTGTTTGGGGGTTATTTTGTAGGTCTTTTTGTTCCTTTCTTCTCTTGTTCTTTTCTTTTGTAATTTGATGACTACCTTTAGTGTTATTTTGGATTCCTTTCTCTTTTCTGTGTGTGTATCTACTATAGATTTTTGGCTTGTGGTTACCCTGAAGTTTAAACATAGCAATTTGTGAGTGTGTGCGCGTGTGTATGATTATTTTAACTTGCCGACCTCTTAATTTCAAATGCTTTTAACAGCTCTGCATTTGTACTCTCTTCCCCTCATGCTTACTGTTTCTGATATCATGTTTTACAGCTAATTGTTTTGTGTATTCCATAACTGCTTATTGTGGATATAGATGATTTTACTACTTTTGTCTTTTAATCTCCCTACTAGCTTTGTGTGTGGATGATTTCCTACCTTTACTATGCATTTGCCCTTACCGATGACCTTTTTCTTTTATGATTATCATGTGTCTCATTGTGTCCTTTTCTTTTTCACTTAAAGTTCCTTCAACATTTCTTGCAAAACTGGTTTGGTGGTGCTGAACTCTTTTAGCTTTTGATTGTCTGTGAAGCTTTTGATTTCTTGATCAAATCTGAACAAGACCCTTGCCAGGTAGAATATTCTTGGCTGTAGATTTTTCCCTTTTATCACTTTAAATATATCATTCCACTCCCTTCTGATCTGCAGAGTTTCTGCTGAAAGGTCAACTAACAGCCCTATGGGAGTTCCCTTGTACATAATGTACTGCTTTTCCCTTGGTGCTTTTAATATTCTCTCTTTGTCTTTAACTTCTGCCATTTTAATTACAATGTGTCTTGGTGTGTTCCTTTTTGGGTTAATCCTGTATGGGACTCTCCGCACTTTCTGGACTTGGATGTCTGTTTCCTTTCCCAGGTTAGGGAAGTTTTCAGCTGCAATGTCTTCAGTTATGTTCTCAGCCCCTTTCTCTCTCCCTTCTCCATCTGGGACCCCTATAATACAAATATTAGTACACTTGATATTGTTCCAGAGGTCTCTTAAACTGTCCTCATTTCTTCTCATGCTTTTGTTCTCTTCAGTATCAATGATTTCTGCTGCTCTGTCTTGCTGATCCATTCCTCTGTGTCATTTAGTCTATCGTGGATTACTCCCAGTGTATTCTTCATTTCAGTTACTGTTTTCTTCATCTCTCTTTGGTTGTTCTTTATATTTCCTGACTCTTTGCTGTAAACTCCTAACTTTTTACTCTATGCATCTATTCTTCTGAGCTCTTTGCTCATTCTTACGATTATTACCTTGAACTCTTTCTTCTGGAAAGGTTGCCTATCACCACTTCGCTTATTTCTTCTGGCGTTTTATCTTGTTCCTTTATCTGGAACATGTTTCTGTCACCTTATTTTGCCTAACTTGCCATTTTTATTTTGTATTTTTAACTGGGAGGCTGGTTACATTTCCTGACATTGAAGAAGTGTCCCTTTGCAGGAGTCGTCCTGTGCATTCCAGCAGTGTGTCCCCCTCTTGTCACCAGACTTATGTGCTCTAAGGTTTCCCCCTGGAGGGCTCTGAGGGTCTTTCTGTTGTGGCAGGCTGACTATGTGGGTGGTCTGGTAGGCTTGGCTGGCCTGCCTGTGTGGAGGCTGCCAGCTGCTGGCTGGTGGGACAGGGTCATGACGTAGCTGACTGTGGAACCCTGGGGGCCCCTGGGGCTAGTGCCGCGTTACTGTTGGGCAGGGTCCAGGAGACCCCAGGGCTGTTGCTTAACCCCTGATGGGTGAAGCCAGGTCCTGGAGTTAGTGCTAGACTGCTGGCAGGCAGAGGCAGGTCCTGGGGTCTGGTTGCAGGGCCTATGGGTCCCAAAGCAGGTGTTGGATCACTGGAGGGTGGGCTGGCTCTTGAAGCAGTTGGCCGCAGGGCCCAGGGTGTCCTGAAGCTTGTGTTGGGCTGTTAGTGGGCAAGGCCCAGGCACAGCAGGTCCCAGGGTAGGATCTAGCCCACTGGTGGGTGGGCCAGGTTATAAGAATGTGGTTTTCTTGCAGCTGGTGTCTGCCCCCTGGTGGGTGGAGCTGGGTGTCTGCTTCTTTGGATTGAGGGCTCTGGGGTCTTGGGTCTATAGGGCCTGTGCACTGCTGCATGGGGCCAGGTTCTGGGCCCTCTGGTGGGCAGGGCCGTGTCCAGAGGTGGCTATGGGATCAGGGGTTTTTAAGGCAGCCTGTCGGCAGGTGTGTGGGGCTGTGCCCCTGCTCAGTTAGTTATCTAGCCTGAGGCATCCCAGCACTGGTGCCTGCAGATGGCTTGGCCAGGGTGGGGCTGGGTCCTGGGGCCAATAAGCTGGGGGGCAGATTCCAAAATGGCGCTTGCCAGCACCAGAGTCCACGTGGTAGAAGGACCTCCCATGAATGGCTGCCGCCAGTGTCTATGTCCTGAGGGTGAGCTGCAGTTGCCTCTTGCCTCTCCCGGAGACTCTGCAGGATCAGCAAGTAGGTCTGGCCCAGGCTCCTAACAAATGACTGCTTCTGTCCTGCGTTCTGGAGCGTGTGCGATTTTGTGTGCAACAGTGAAGAGTGAAGTCTCTATCTTCCTCAGCCATCCGGGTCTCCTGAAAGTTAGCCTGGCTGGTCTTCAAAACCAGATGCCCTGCGGGCTTATCTTCCTGGTGCAGGACCCCTGGGCTGGGAGCCCGATGAGGGGCTCAGACCTCTCACTCCTTTGAGAGCCTCTGCAGTTGTGATTATTCTCCTGCTTGTGAAATGCCCAAATCCCAGGGATTTGGGATTTGACTGTGCTGTGATTCCACCCCTCCTACCCATCTCACTGTAGTTCCTTTTTCAGTTGTGGAAGATCTTATCTGCTAAGTTCCAGTCTTTTTCACTGATGGTTGTTCTTGCAAACAGTTGTGATTTTGATGTGCTTGTGAGAGGAGCTGAGCTCAGTGGCTTTCTATTCCGCTGTCTTGCACAGTGTCCTCTGTCTCTAATGTTTTCACATGCATTTTCTGCTTCACACAATCCCTCGAGAAAAATTTGTTCTTAATCCAGGGGCTAGAACTTTGGCAATCGAAAAATATGATTGGCTTTCAGGATACTAAAATTTTTCTTGAATTCCTATCTGCCATTCAGGTTTCTATCTATTTCTCATTGGCAAGTATGACATTTCCCTGGAGAGGAATGATGGGAGGTCTGTCCATTACGTAGCATGTAAGAAATACTCCCACCCCGTGATATATTGTTTTGATTTCTTCAGCAGGTTTCAGCAAAGGAAAGCTTGGCAAGCAACCATTGGTTGTTAGTATATCCTGAGTGGTTGGTATTGTTATCTGCAAAGTATGTAATACGCTTTGCCTTCTTTTGTTCAGACAGCCTTGAACATGTAATGGCTTTCATTCTGTCTTGGTTGAACATCTCATATAAGTCCAAGATAAGGCAGTTTAAAATATCTTGATAACATGTAGCTGACTTTTGCTGAGGTGGATTTTCATTGCAATTTTACATTTTATGGTGATTACCAGTATTTTAAATGAAAGATTCAGGTGTTTGCTTTGCCTTCTTTTGTTCAGACAGCCTTGAACATGTAATGGCTTTCATTCTGTCTTGGTTGAACATCTCATATAAGTCCAAGATAAGGCAGTTTAAAATATCTTGATAACAAGATTTTCATTGCAATTTTACATTTTATGGTGATTACCAGTATTTTAAATGAAAGATTCAGGTGTTCTTAATGAATTTAAAAACAGATGGATAGACATCTTATAAAGCAATAGTAAAATTTAAATACGGAATCTAAAATGCAAATACAGTGACACCGTGTAGTGGTGTCACTGTAGTGTTTTTTCAACCTTTCTTTATGTTTGAAAATTTTTATAGTGAGGAAAAATAATAATTCTCAAACAATATGCCTTATACTGTAGGTCAGGATCTCTGGGAAAGATACTGAGATATGCAAGCAGAGAGTTCACTGGGAGTGCTGGGATGCAATGCCTGTGAGGGATGAAGAAAGCAAAACTGGGCACAGGGAGAAGTTGCACAAGAGGCTTCAGCTGATCCTAAGGGGTGTTTGGAAGCTGGTATAGCTCTTTAGAATACCAGTGGAGTCAAGGGGCCAAAGCTTTTGCACCCCGATTCAACTAGTTATAGATGTAGTCTGCCTGCAGGGAGGGGGTATAACCTTGGATAAGACAGTTTCCTTCAGTAGGAGGCAGCTCATATGGAAGGGCTCAGCAGTGAGCCTCAGCAGTCAATGCTCCTGGCTGCAGGAAGAATGTACCAGAAAATCCACTGCACCTTATTCATATTTTTTTTCCCCCCCCTCCGGTACGCGGGCCTCTCACTGCTGTGGCCTCTCCCGTTGCGGAGCACAGGCTCCAGACGCGCAGGCTCAGCGGCCATGGCTCACGGGCCCAGCCGCTCTGCGGCATGTGGGATCTTCCTGGACCGGGGCACGAACCCGTGTCCCCTGCATCGGCAGGCGGACTGTCAACCACTGCTCCACCAGGGAAGCCCTATTCATATTTTTAATGATGTTAAAATGACTGTGTGTAAAGGTTACCTACATAATCATATAACCATGGATCACGTATGAGTTCATATTCAGTTGAAGCCAAAGAGTAACACCATATCTTGGTAGTTCCCATGGCAAAACCAAACTTTGGTATAACCTATACATATTGGCATTTGGAAAGATAAATGATATTTTTCAGAAAATGAATCTGTAAATTATTTTGAAAAATAAAGCAACTCTGTACAAATTAAAAGAAATTTACTTTAACTGACTTGAGAACTGGTAATGCCTTTTTTTTTTTTTTTTTTTTTCTTTTTCTTCCCATACGCGGGCCTCTCACTGTTGTTGCCTCTCCCGTTGCGGAGCACAGGCTCTGGACGCGCAGGCTCAGCGGCCATGGCTCACGGGCCCAGCCGCTCCGCGGCATGTGCAATCTTCACGGACCGCAGCATGAACCCGCGTCCCCTGCATCGGCAGGCGGACTCTCAACCACTGCGCCACCAGGGAAGCCCTGCTAATGCCTTTTATAGAAACTGCTATGTCCAGTGTGAAAATCTCCATGTTATTTTTCCCCTTCATGACTGAGTCACCTCCTTGAATAAAATTGCAATTAAATGTATAGATATCAAGGTTGATCATCTAAATTTACGAACTAAGTAAGGATATTATTAAATGACTTTATTTAGTGTGAGAGCTGCTCCCTTCTCATCTATCAGAAATTGGACATATGATTTAAATACATTACATTTATTATACCTAGCAGATCTGAGAGATAAGTATTATTATTCATTGAGACATATAGGAAAGTGAGAATTAGATTTGTGATTGTTTTTCTATTTCTCCTTTTTTCATAACTTGCGAACTCTGGTGGTCACGGAGCATGGACAGAGGTGAGAAGTGCGCGCATTACTGGTAGCTACATCATGATGTGTGCGGGTAGAGGTTGTAACTCATAATTCATCAAAGTATAAAAAGCATTTATACTTTGTAGTGGTCACGAGGATGATTTCTTTCTTTTTTCCTTTCACTGTGATAAAAAAAACACGTAATATGAGCTCAGTCCTCCTAACAAATGTGTATTGTTAACTTTAAGCACAATGTTGTACACCAGATCTCTAGAAATTTTCCGTCTGGCGTAACTGAAACTTTATATCCACTGAGCAGCAACTCCCCACTTCTGCCTCCTCCCAGCTCTTGGCAGCCACCATTCTACTTTCTACTTCGATGGGTTTGACTCCTTTTGATACCTCGTATGAGTGGAATTATGTATGGATAGTATTTGTTCTTCAGTCACTGCCTTATTTCACTTAGCAAGATGTCCTCAAGATTCATTCATTTTGTAGCATATGGCAGGATTTCCTTCTTTGTGTGGCTGAACAATATTCCATTGTATGTATATACCACATTTTGTTTATGCTTTTATCTACAGATGAGTATTTAGGTTACTTCCACACCTTGGCTGCTGTGAATGATGCTGCAGTGAACATGGGAATGCAGATATCAATTCTTCTTTTCTCTCTCTCTTTAACTTTTCTGGATAAATACTCAGAAGTAGGATTGCTGGACCATATGATAGTTTAACTTCTTGAGGAACCCTCATACTGTTTTCCATAACAGCTATGCCATTTTACATTCCCACCAACAGTGCACAAGAATTCCAGTTTCTCTACAACAGATGATTTCTTACGACATTTTTTTTTGGTACTTTCAGTGAACCCAGATATTAATTGGGTAGCATCATTGGTAGGTGCCTGGACATCCATCCTAATGTATGGCTGCACTAAAAATCTCCAGGTAAAAGAAAATGATAGCTTTCCTTTGTTCTGTACCACAGTATATGTTGAGGAGCTAGTCTAAGAATCACTGATATAAAATTCAAAAATGTTGTAATGATCTGTTTGGGGTTTTTTCATTATTATGGAAAAGCAAAAGAACCATGATTTTAGATGCAGTATCTTAATGTGAAAAGATTTATGTGTCAGGAGATTCTGATAATATTGTAGCTAATAGCAGAAAAAAAGGACATATAGTATTCCCTGATGAGACTGTCAGCTGGGGCTTCCATCAAAAATAACAGGTATTTCTTGAGCACAAAAGCAGCCTTAGGCATCATTTAAATCACTGTGGAGTGGTGTGACTCAGAAGACAGTGAATTCTGAAAGCACACGTTATTTCTTCCCTTCATGATTGAGTCACTGCCTAACGGAACAGTCCAATTAAACAAGCTGATGTTCTGGGTGTTATGTCTGGGAATCACATTTGGAAAATAAGTATAGGGTCATTGCTAATGAGCATCACCTACTATGCAGTGTGCCATGTGAGATCTTTCTATCAGTGCTACTGACACTTAAACCTGGGATATCACAGTACTGGTGACAGTTTGAAAACAGGATGCTAGAACTCCAGACTATGTCAGCTGAGGTGCTGATAATTGCCAAATGAAATGTATTGCTGACCTGTTGATAAAAAAAGATTGCCCGAGGCAAAAGTCCTATTCTAGTTTTTTAAAGGATTTATATACATTTCAAAGAGAAGTACTTATAATTACAAGTTTTCTAAAGTAAATGCTCTGAGAAAAAGAAGTGACGGCAAATCTGTTCTCTTATTTTTAACGGGGAGAATTAAGCCTATTATTTTAATTTGTATTTATATTTACATTTCTCATAGGACACATTTCTGGCAAACTCCATCCTTTGACACAAAAGCTCTTGACATTTCTGAGTATTATGACTACTTCTCAACACAAAAAAACATTCTGTGAACCATATCTCTGAGATAGTAGTTGTATATTTATTACCTATTTATTGAGAAAATACATGGTAATCAAACACTACTATGAATTCAGACACTCGTTTAGATCAATTTTTATTTTTTACTCTAAGTATCATCTACATCCATTTTAAAATGAGTAGCATCTTTATATGCAAAGCATAATGGTTTGTCTGTCAAGCTGTATTCCTTGAAATCACCCAAGGGCTCCCACTCCATCAGAGGCTCAAATACGGAAAACACTAGTAATAACTAAAATAGCTTCTGATCAGCTAAAATTGTTGCTTAAAAGATTACCTAGGCACTTAAATTACTGCATTTTGAGATCAAATTGCATTTCAAAATCAATTACTTGATTAACAAGGAATGAGCCCCAGGCTTATTCCTTACTTAGATCTTCCTGATTACAATTTACACAAAATTGGACAGATCTGATTACCCGAAGTCTCAGACCATTGTAGGGAGGGTCTGCAACAGGGAAGAACTAATAAAAGAACTTTAGAGGATAAAATTGTCATGTTTGAGATAGGCATTCTATTTGATATATGACTCACCATGGACCTTCAATAAAGGTTAATTAATATCCAGAAACTTTCACCTAAGAATATAAGAACATGAGTAATACATATAGATTTTCTTTTCAACTGAGTAGACTTTTTTTTTTTTTTTTAGACATTTGATAATTAAAAGAGCTTGCTTTTTACCCCCCACTAACAATTTTCTTCCCCTGTCAGGAAACCTAATTACATGAGACTCTTGTTTCTCCGCTGAAATTTAAAACTAGATGGTTTTATTTATGGGGTGACTATGGTGCCTTCTGTCTCAGATGGACTTTTTACCCCCACTAACAATTTTCTTCCCCTGTCAGGAAACCTAATTACATGAGACTCTTGTTTCTCCGCTGAAATTTAAAACTAGATGGTTTTATTTATGGGGTGACTATGGTGCCTTCTGTCTCAGATGGAGTTTCAGTATTTGCCTCTTTAACGTGGCTGCCAGAAGAATGGGAATCTAGGCTTGTGCCGGGGCTAGGGTTGTGGTAATGTTTGCAGGGCGTTATTTTCCTGAGCTCTGCTAGCAATCATCATTCCTCAGATTTTACTCTTGGGTTGGGGATTATTGGGAAGGACTTGCCATATGAATGTCCAACAGTTCTGATAAGATCTCGATGCTGTATGTAGAAATTATTGATTCCTGGAGTGAAATATTTACTTAGAACAAGAATAACCTGCGTGTATCAGTCAGAGTTCAGTGCAAACACATATATATATATTTCTTTACATTTATAAATATTAATATATATATTTATACATATTTATATGTATAAATATATAAATATATATTTACTGTCATATTTGTGCTGACTTTGCACTGTCAACGTTCATTGCAAATATATATATAAATATATATATATATTTATTGTCTTACATATTTTAAGAGAAAAGGGATATAATACAGAGAAGCAGTGATTAAAAAATTATTGGTGGGACTAGTGTGGGTTTTAGCCCCACCAGAGTAGCTTCCTCGACACTATGCACTTGACTCACTAGGGGAACTGTTAGCTCTGCTAGAGTCTGATGGTAGGAAATTAGGAGGCTGCCTCCTGAACCTGAGTTGAAGAACATACCACTGTTGTGGTCACTAGAAAGTCAGGAGGCTACTGCTTCCACCCCAGCTGGTGACCAGAAAGCAAACGATGCTGCAGAAAAGCCTGTGCCTTAATGACTCCACTTCCTAGCAGAAAATAGCCCCAGACAACAGGAAGAAAAATTCTTTTTTCCGTCTTCAAGTTTTGGAGGGACTGAATTCTTGTTGCAAACTGTGGGCATAAAGAGAGTCTCTGGGAAATAAGGTCTTTAGCTTTCCAGCCTCTGTAGTTCAGAAAAGCCCACTAGGAGAAGATGGGAATGAATGCTGAGTGCGGTTAAGTTACATTTCATTCACCATGATGATCATAGTCAGTAATTAACAAAATTTGGCCCTGAAAGGGAGAGTCCCCTTAATCTTTTTACAAAGGTAAAACCTGTGTACCCAAGAAATACAGTGCTATCCTCAAAGCTAGTTAGCAATCTTGCCTGTCTACTGAACTGTCTTAGCCTGGCTTCTCCTTCCAAGTATAACCTGAGACAAGGGTTGTATACAGATGGTTTATCTGGGAAGTGATCTCAGGGATAAAGAGTAAGAGTTGGGGAGTACAACAGAGGAAGTGAGAGCAAATGCAGACTGTAACTGAAAGTGAGTAGAGTTGATCTTGCCCTGCCAGCCTCTGAGAAGCGAGAATAGGACTCAGAGTTGTGGCCCCCAGTGGTCAACCCACCAGCTTCCTCAGTTTGTGTGTGTGTCAGGGAAGTTTGTACAGGAGTCCCTCAAGGTTAGAGATCCTGGGTAAGAAACCAAAAGTAGGCAGTGTTGCTGGGGCAGGTGCTGTCAGGTTGTAGCTGGCGTGTTGGTTGCCTCAGAAGGTTGGAGAAGGTGGGTGACCAGGAAGATGTCAGGGACGGTATAAAAGACATTCGATTCTATTCACAGTTTGTACCACACCGTTTCATTCATCGTGTTCAATCTATCACAGAGCCTTTAAGGTAGTATCAGACAATAGTTTCTGTAAAAGACATAATAGCACAGGGTTAGTGAAACACATAAGTACATCCTGAGGCCCTCATCCTATATTAGATGAATGAATGAATGAATGAATGTCTCACCATGAAGATTTGCTTTCTTTTTGCATGCAGAATATTTATTTGGGAAATGACCCCAGAGAGAAAGACTAAGGGACTGGAGACAGTACAACAGAGAAGGAAGGAAAGCCAATGTGAACGTATATTTTAAGTTAGTTACTAAAATGGGTTCCTGGAGTTTGATCCTGCCTAGAACTTCTGAGGAGCTATTAGAAAGAGCCTCAAAATTGACCACCTGACGGATGGAAGGAGGAAACATCTATTAGCTCTCATCCTCCTTTGCTTGTGGGTTGCCCCATAGTGTGTTAGCTCCTTCACACACCAAGATCCATTCACGCCAGTCCCATGGGATTGTGGGTTCCCAAAGGTGTCCCACACCATGGCCTCAGAGAAGCCCCAGGGCAGTACAGTGGGGCAGGTGAGGTGAGGTGCTGATAGCTGTCAGGTCTAAGCAGGCAAAGCTAGTTGTGGAAGCAAAGGTTAGAGTAAAAGTCGGGCCAAGAGGAGGCAAGGTATGAGAAGTATACAATACAGAAACTCACATCCCGGCCTCCCTCAAAGCCACTAAAAGCAGGCCTTCTCCTGGACCCCTACAGTGTCACTGGCGAAAGGTCTTTGGCGTGGAGTGACCTTATCTTTTCAAACTTCCTTTTCTGAACCAAGACAATTGGATATAAGAGTAAACTATGGACATTTTACTGGTATGACTTGAAGAACCTAAAACTTCACACGTCCAAAACCCTTAATTGTTCCCCATGACCACTCCAAAACTGTCCTTAAAACTGTATACTCCCTCTCAATAAACAGCACTCAGTTTCTCAGATCATACTTTGGAGCCATGCTTGAACTCTTTTTCTCCTATGCCGTAACCAGCGCACCAGCAATCTTGTTTACCGCACTTTTACAGTGTACTCTAAACCCTCCACTTCACGCCCATCCTCCACTACCAGACTGGTCCCAGGCAGCCCTGAAACTGTAGGTAATCATTACTTAAATCCTGTAACCTGCCTTCACTAATCAAGGTTGTTAATTGTTGCTACAAAACACTTGTATGTCTTCCAACCACACATCACCTAAACAAGATGTTTGCCGGAGTGGCTCTCCAAGAACTTGGAGTCAGCTGTGTCTCGTTCCAGCTGAGCTGGTTAAGATGGGATGGGCCCACCGACCCTTCAACTGGGCATGCGCAAGTGTCCGCTCAGTGACCTTCTGAACATGCGGCGGCTGTAGCTTAGTTACGCCTGCGCAGAAGGACAATTATCTCACCTTTTCCCAATCACCTTTCCCCAGGCTCCCCACACCTCAGACCTCCCTGCTCCTTTAGTCTTTAATCCATGAATACGCTGAGCCCCTTGCTTTGGGGCGATGGATCTGAGGCTAGTTCTCCCGTCTTTCTGCTTGGCTGCCTTGTGACTAAACCCTCTCTTTCTGCAAACCTCAGTGTCTCGGCGTTTTGGCTCACTGTGCGACGGGCAAAAACGAGCCTGGTTCAGTAGCAGTACCACCTCTCATGCGGATCGTCCCAACAGCTTCTGGACTATTCTTGTTTCCACCCTTGCCTTCTGCAGTCTGTTCTCTGCACAGTGGCCAGAGTGGCTACATTTAAACACGGTAAGCCATATCATTTCCGTTGTCTCAACTCTTCAACTGTTCCCATTAGGTTTCAGATAAAATCCCAAATCCTAGCTATGGCTATGTGCCCACAGGGTCTGGCCCCTGTCCACATCTGTGGGCTCATTTCCTCCCATTCTAGCCCTTGCTCTGTGGTCTCTAATTACTCTTTCCTCCTTGATATTCCTCAAACGTATCAAGAAAATTCCTATTCACACTTCTGCATTTGCAGTGTCTTCTGTTTGGAGTGGTTTATTCTCTCACTTCATTCATACTTCAGTTTTTCTCCCAAGGAGACTTCCCAGGACCACCCCTTGTTGAAAGGAGTCTTCCATCATAATATATGCTCTTCTCCTGTTATATTTTTCTTCATAGAACTTATTACCTGTTATATATGTATAAAATATGTTATATATAGACATACACACACAACATATATATGATAGGTAACATACATATTATATGATATATATAAAACGTGTGTGTCTGTGTATATGTGAATTTGCTTGCTTATTGTCTGTTTCACTCACCAGAATATTGCTACATTAAGGGCATGGATAAAGTTGAATTTACTACTCTAGTATCTAGATGAGTCCTTGGCACATAAGGGTTTAAGTAGTTAATTAAATCAGATAAAATGGCACTTGGGTTGTCAGTAGATTTCCCTTTACCTTTATGTGCTACTCAGCAGATACTAGTTAATAATGGAAAAAGAGGGCTTCCCTGGTGGCGCAGTGGTTGAGAGTCCGCCTGCTGATGCAGGGGACACGGGTTTGCGCCCCGGTCCGGGAAGATCCCACATGCCGCGGCGTGGCTGGGCCCGTGAGTCATGGCCGCTGAGCCTGCACGTCCGGAGCCTGTGCTCCGCAACGGGAGAGGCCGCAACAGTGAGAGGCCTGCATACCGCAATAATAATAATAATAATTAATAATAATAATAATAATAATGGGGAAATAAAATGACAACAGCATTTCTGTAGTATTTGACAGCATCAGCTAACTTCTGTGCAAACAGAGCCCTAGCCACATTTACTTTATGTTCCCCTTATAGTCTGATGAGGGTCTTCTGGAATTACAGTAAGCCAAGTTTGATGATGAATACTCTGTGTTCATCAAAGACCTGAAGTCATTTATGCCAGAACTTGGGAGGTAGAACTTGGAGGCTTGTGGAGGACAATTTAGGAGCCTCTTTTGGAAATGGCATATGTGGATTCCACCAACAAGCCACTGGCCAGAATTTAATCCCATGGCCCTACCTAACTGTAGAGGTGGATGGAAAATAGAATTTAGCTGTGTTCCCAGGAGGAAATGTAACTGTTGACTCTGTCACAACAGATATATGGATGATCTTCTATAATCCTTAAAAGTCCTTGGAGATTAGTACTCTGTCCTCATTTAGAGATTAAAAATAATCTGACCCTCAGAGAGATTGAGCTACACAACCAAGATCACAAAGCTAATGATTATGTGGCAGATCCAGGGCTTCGTGGATTTATCTATGATTTTTCCCTGTTGTTTTAGGTACTGGAAACTCCAGACAGCACCAATCACTTTGATGCAGCTGACTTTGCTCATGATTTTATCTGTGCTTACACATCAGTAAAGAGTACATATAGACCTGGGACCTGAATTACTGTTTTTTTTAAACATCTTTATTGGAGTATAATTACTTTACAATGCTGTGTTAGTTTATGCTTTATAACAAAGTGAATCAGCTATACGTATACATATATGTCCATATCTCTTCACTCTTGCGTCTCCCTCACTCCCACCATCCCTATCCCACCCCTCTAGGTGGTCACAAAGCACCGAGCTGATCTCCCTGTGCTGTGTGTCTGCTTCCCACTAGCCACTGGTTTTACATTTGGTAGTGTATATATGTCCATGCCACTCTCTCACGTTGTCCCAGCTTACCCTTCCCCCTCCCCATATCCTCAAGTCCATTCTCTACATCTGAGTCTTTATTCCTGTCTTGCCCCTAGGTTCTTCAGAATCTTTTTTTTTTCTTCTTTAGATTCCATATGTATGTGTTAGCATACGGTATTTGTTTTTCTCTTTCTGACTTACTTCACTCTGTATGACAGGCTCTAGGTCCATGCATCTCACTACACATAACTCAATTTTGTTTCTTTTTATGGCAGAGTAATATTCCATTGTATATATGTACCACATCTTCTTTATCCATTCATCTGTTGATGGACACTTAAGTTGCTTCCATGTCTGGGCTACTGTAAGTAGAGCTGCAGTGAACATTGTGCTACATGATTCGTTTTGAATTATGGTTTTCTCAGGGTATATGCCCAGTAGTGGGATAGCTGGGTCGTATGGTAGTTCTATTTTTAGTTTTTTAAGGCCCCTCAGTACTGTTCTCCATAGTGGCTGTATCAGTTCCCACCAACAGTGCAAGAGCCTTCCCTTTTCTGCACACCCTCTCAAGCATTGATTGTTTGTACTTTTTTTTTTTTTTTTTTTTTTTTGCGGTACGCAGGCCTCTCACTGTTGGGGCCTCTCCCATCGCGGAGCACAGGCTCCAGATGCGCAGGCTCAGCGGCCACGGTCCACGGGCCCAGCCGCTCTGCAGCACGTGGGATCCTCCCAGACAGGGGCACGAACCCATGTCCCCTGCATCAGCAGGCGGGTTCTCAACTGCTGCGCCACCAGGGAAGCCCTGTTTGTACATTTTTGATGATGGCCATTCTAGCCGGTGTGAGGTGATATCTCATTGTAGTTTTGATTTGCATTTCTGTAATGACTAATGATGTTGAGCATTCTTTCATGTGTTTGTTGATAATCTGTATATCTTCTTTGGAGAAACATCTATTTAGGTCTTCTGCCCATTTTAAGATTGGGTTGTTTATTTGATATTGAGCTGCATGAGCTGCTTGTAAATTCTGGAGATTAATCCTTTGTCAGCTGCTTCATTTGCAAATATTTTCTACCATTCTGAGGGTTGTCTTTTCGTCTTGTTTATGGTTTCCTTTGCTGTGCAAAAGCATTTAAGTTTCATTAGGTCCCATTTGTTTATTTATTTTTTTTATTTCCATTTCTCTAGAGGTGGGTCAAAAAGGATCTTGCTGTGATTTATGTCATAGAGTGTCCTGCCTATGTTTTCCTCTAAGAGTTTGATAGTGTCTGGCCTTACATTTCAGTCTTTAATCCAATTTGAGTTTATTTTTGTGTATGGTGTTAGGGAGTATTCTAATTTCATTCTTTTACATGTAGCTGTCCAGTTTTTCCAGCACCACTTATTGAAGAGGTTGTCTTTTCTCCATTGTATATTCTTGCCTCCTTTATCAAAGATAAAGTGACCATATGTGCGTGGGTTTATATCTGGGCTTTCTATAGTGTTCCATTGATCTATATTTCTGTTTTTGTGACAGTACCATACTGTCTTGATTACTGTAACTTTGTAGTATAGTCTGAAGTCAGGGAGCCTGATTCCTCCAGTTCCGTTTTTCTTTCTCAAGATTGCTTTGGGTATTCTGGGTCTTTTGTGTTTCCATACAAATTGTGAAAAGATTTTTTCTAGTTTCTGAAGAATGCCAGTGGTAGTTTGATAGAGATGGCATTGAATCTGTAGATTGCTTTGGGTAGTAGAGTCATTTTCACAATGTTGATTGTTCCAATCCAAGAACATGGTATATCTCTCCATCTGTTTGTATCATCTTTAATTTCTTTCATCAGTATCTTATAATTTTCTGCATAAAGGTATTTTGTCTCCTTAGGTTTATTCCTAGATATTTTGTTCTTTTTGTTGCAGTGGTAAATGGGAGTGTGTTCTCGATTGCACTTTCACATTTTTCATCATTAGTGTATAGGAATGCAAGAGATTTCTGTGCATTAATTTTGTATCCTGCTACTTTACCAAATTCATTGATCAGCTCTAGTAGTTTTCTAGTAGCATCTTTAGGATTCTCTATGTATAGTATCATGTCATCTGCAAACAGTGATAGCTTTACTTCTTCTTTTCCAATTTGGATTCCTTTTATTTCTTTTTCTTTTCTGATGGCTGTGGCTAAAACTTCCAAAACTATGTTGAATGCTAGTGGTAGGAGTGGGCAACCTTGTCTTATTCCTGATCACAGTGGAAATGGTTTCAGTTTTTCACCATTGAGGACAATGTTGGCTGTGTGTTTGTCATATATGGCCTTTATTATGTTGAGGTAAGTTCCCTCTATGCTGACTTTCTGGAGGGTTTTTATCATAAATGGGTGTTGAATTTTGTCGAACGCTTTCTCTGCATCTGTTGAGATGATCATATGGTTTGTCTCTTTCTGTTTGTTAATATGGTGTATCACATTGATTGATTTGCGTATATTGAAGAATCCTTGCATTTCTGAGATAAACCCCACTTGATCATGGTGTATGATCCTTTTAATGTGCTGTTGGATTCTGTTTGCTAGCATTTTGTTGAGGATTTTTGCATCTATGTTCATCAGTGATACTGGCCTGTAGTTTTCTTTCTTTGTGACATCTTTGTCTGGTTTTGGTATCAGGGTGAGGGTGGCCTCATAGAATGAGTTGGGAATGTTCTTCCCTCTGCTGTATTTTGGAAGAGTTTGAGAATAGGTGTTAGCTCTTCTCTAAATGTTTGATAGAATCACCTGTGAAGCCATCTGGTCCTGGGCTTTTGTTTGTTGGAAGATTTTTAATCACAGTTTCAATTTCAGTGCTTGTGACTGATCTGTTCATATTTTCTATTTCTTCCTGGTTCAGTCTCGGCAGGTTGTGCATTTCTAAGAATCTGTCCGTTTCTTCCAGGTAGTCCATTTTATCGGCATAGAGTTGCTTCTAGTAATCTCTCGTGATCCTTTGCATTTCTGCAGTGTCAGTTGTTACTTCTCCTTTTTCCTTTGTAAATCTATTGATTTGAGTCTTCTCCGATATTTTTATGATGAGTCTGGCTAATGGTTTATCAATTTTGTTTATCTTCTCAAAGAACCAGCTTCTAGTTTTACTGATCTTTGCTGTCGTTTTCTTCATTTCTTTTTCATTTATTTCTGATTTGACCTTTATGATTTCTTTCCTTCTGCTAACTTTGGGTTTTGTTTGTTCTTACTGTAGTTCCTTTAGGTGTAAGGTTAGTTTGTTTATCTGAGATGTTGCTTGTTTCTTAAGGTAGGATTGTTTTGCTATGTACTTCCCTCTTAGAACTGCTTTTGCTTCATCCCATAGGTTTTGGGTCATCGTGTTGTCATTGTCATTTGTTTCTAGGTATTTTTTGCTTTCCTCAGTGATCTCTTGGTTATTAAGTTGTGTATTGTTATACTCCATGTGTTTGTATTGCTTTCCTGTAATTGATATCTAGTCTCATAGCATTGTGGTCAGAGAAGATACTTGATACAATTTCAATATTCTTAAATTTACCAAGGCTTGATTTGTTCCCCAGGATACGATCTATTCTGGAGAATGTTCAGTGAGCACTTGAGAGGTAAGCGTATTCTGTTGTTTGTGGATGGAATGTCCTATAAATGTCAGTTAAGTCCTTCTTGTTTAATGTATCATTTAAAGCCTGTTTTTCCTTATTTATTTTCATTTTGGATGATCTGTCCATTGGTGAAAGTGGGGTGTTAAAGTCCCCTACTATGATTGCGTTACTGTCGATTTCCCCTTTTATGGCTGTTAGCACTTGCCTTATGTATTGAGGTGCTCCTTTGTATGGTATATAAATATTTACAATTGTTTTATCTTTTCTTGGGTTGATCCCTTGATCATTATGTAGTGTCCTTCTTTGTCTCTTGTAATAGTCTTTGTTTTAAAGTCTATTTTGTCTGATATGAGAATTCCAATTCCAGCTTTCTTTTGATTTCCATTTACATGGAATATCTTTTTCCAGACCCTCACTTTTAGTCTGTATGTGTCCCTAGGTCTCAAGTGTGTCTCCTGTAGACAGCATATATATGGGTTTTGTTTTTATATCCATTCATCCAGTCTGTGTCTTTTATTTGGAGGATTTAATCCATTTACATTTGAGGTAATTATTGATATGTATGTTCCTATTACCATTTTGTTAATTGTTTTGGGTTTGTTATTGTAGGTCTTTTCCTTCTCTTGTGTTTCCTGCCTAGAGAAGTTCCTTTAGCATTTGTTGTAAAGCTGGTTTGGTGGTGCTGAATTCTCTCAGCTTTTGCTTGTCTGTAAAGGTATTAATTTCGCCATCGAATCTGAATGAGATCCTTGCTGGGTAGAGTAATCTTGGGAAAAGCTTTTTCCCTCTCATCCATTTAAATAATGTCCTGACATTCCCTTCTGGCTTGCAGTTTCTGCTGAAACAGCAGCTGTTAACCTTATGGGGATTCCCTTGTATGTTATTTGTTGTTTTTCCCTTGCTGCTTTTAATATTTTTCTTTGTACTTAATTTTTGATAGTTTGATTAATATGTGTCTTGGCATGTTTCTCCTTGGATTTATCCTGTATGGGACTCTCTGTGCTTCCTGGACTTGATTTACTATTTCCTTTCCCATATTAGGGAAGTTTTCAACTGTAATCTCTTCAGATGTTTTCTCATTCCCTTTTTTTTTTTCCCTTATTCTTTTGGGACCCCTATAATTTGAATGTTGGTGCATTTAATGTTGTCCCAGTAGTCTCTGAGACTGTCCTCAATTCTTTTCACTCTTTTTAATTTATTCTGCTCTGCAGTAGTTATTTCCACTATTTTATCTTCCAGGTCGCTTATGCGTTCCTCTGCCTCAGTTATTCTGCTATTGATTCCTTCCAAAGAATTTTTAATTTCATTTATTGTGTTGTTCCTCTTTGTTTGTTTGGTCTTTAGTTCATCTAGGTCCCTGTTAAACGTTTATTGTATTTTTTCCACTCTATTTCCAAGATTTTGGATCATCTTTACAGTCATTACTCTGAATTGTTTTTCAGGTAGACTGCCTATTTCCTCTTCATTTGTTAGGTCTGGTGGGTTTTTATCTTGCTCCTTTACCTGTGTGTTTTTCTGTCTTCTCATTTTGCTTAACTTACTGTGTTTTCGGGCTCCTTTTCACAGGCTGCAGGTTTGTAGTTCCCATTATTTTTGGTGTCTGCGCCCAGTGGTAAGGTTGGTTCAGTGGGTTGTTAAGGCTTCCTGGTGGAGGGGAGTAGTGCTTGTGTTCTGGTGGATGAGGCTGGATCTTGTCTTTCTGGTAGGCAGGTCCGCATCTGGTGGTGTGTTTTGGGGTGTCTGTGAACTTATTCAGATTCTAGGCAACCTCTCTGCTAATCGGTGAGGTTGTGTTCCTCTCTTGCTAGTTGTTTGGCACAGGGTGTCCCGCACTGTAGCTTGCTGGTGGTTGAGTGTATCTGGGTCTTGGTGTTGAGATAGAGATCTCTGGGAGTTTTTTGCCTTTTGATATTACATGGAGCTGGGAGGTCTCTGGTGGACCAGTGTCCTGAACTCGGCTCTCCCACCTCAGAGGCACAGGCCTGACACCCAGCAGGATTACCAAGACCCTGTCATCCACACGGTCAGAATAAAAGGGAGACAAAAAGAAAGAAAGAAAGAAAAAATAAAGTAGAATAAAATAAAATATTTTATTAAAATAAAAAATAATTATTAAAAATTAAAAAAAAGAAAGAAGAGAGCAACCAAACCATAAAACAAATCCACCAATGATAACAAGTGCTAAAAACTATACTAAAAAACCCCAAAAACACAAAAACCCGACAGACCAAACCCTAGGACAAATGGTAAAAGCAAAGCTATATAAACAATTCACACACAGAAGCATACACATACACACCCACAAAAAGAGAAAAAGGAAAAAAATATATATATCGTTGCCCCCAAGGTCCACCACCTTGGAAAGATTCGTTGTCTCTTCAGTTATTCCACACATGCAGGGTACATCAAGTTGATTGTGGAGATTTAATCCGCTGCTTCTGAGGCTTCTGGGAGAGATTTCCCTTTGTCTTCTTTGTTCGCACAGCTCCCGGGGTTCACCTTTGGATTTGGCCCCGCCTCTGCGTGTAGGTCGCCTGAGGGCGTCTGTTCTTCACTCAGACAGGACGGGATTAAAGGAGCTGCTGATTCGGAGGCCGTGGCTCACTCAGGCCGTAGGGTAGGGAGGGTCATGGAGTGCAGGGCGAGCCTGCGGGGG
>NW_006775603.1:564857-590223 GCF_000442215.2 Lipotes vexillifer
GCTCTCCTCCGCGGCTCCGAAGCTCCCCCCTCCGCCTCCCGCAGTCTCCGCCCGCGAAGGGCCTCCTGGTGTGTGGAAACCTTTCCTCCTTCACGGCTCCCTCCCACTGGTGCAGGTCCCGTCCCTGTCCTTTTGTCTCTGTTTTTTCTTTTTTCTTTTGCCCTACCCAGGTACGTGGGGAGTTTCCTGCCTTTTGGGAGGTCTGAGGTCTTCTGCCAGCGTTCAGTAGGTGTTCTGTAGGAGTTGTTCCACGTGTAGATGTATTTCTGGTGTATCTGTGGGGAGGAAGGTGATCTCCATTTCTTACTCTACTGCCATCTTGAAGCTGAGTGCCTTCTTTCATGTTACCAGTCACAGTATTTCAGTACTTTTCAATAATAAAACGAATACAACAAAACTCTTTTCTGCTTTTCCATTAACTTAGATAACATAGTTAAAATCTTAGTCGATTATCTGAAATACATAGTCTTATTGATTGTTTCTGGTTTGTGTCATTTGAATCACTCCCATTTTAATAGAGACATAAGTTATACTTGATTGCCCTCAGTTGCTAAATGCTGATTCATTGGGAAGAATTACATGGCTGTCAATTAAGGATAATTAAGCAGAGTATCAATAAAATAATAGGCTCAACTTGAATCAGTGAAAGTGTAAGATGTAGTTCAAAGTCTAATCAGAGAATTAATAGAAAACACAAGCTGGGGGTGCCTTACTTACATGGAATCTTGGTTACCTAGATGTTGGTCCTCAGCTTTGCAGATACAGAAACTCTGTGAACAGGCCTCTTAAAGATCTCACTCACCAAAGAAATTCATGAGACATTGATGACTAAAAGAATCCTAATTCTTCATTTATAATAAAGTATGCTACCTTCAGTGACTAGAGAACTAATTTCCTTTATCTAGAGCATACCTTCTTGTTTTTAAAAGATTGAGGAAACACACTTATAAATCTAATAATTTTATGGGAAATAAAGAGTTATGAAATGTTATTAGGTAGCTTCAAGAGGACATTTTGTCCAGGAAATGTTAGGACCTAACAATACTTCCATATCACAAAACTAAAAACAAAACAATAACAACAATAGTTTTCCCCTAGGGAATGGAAAGTACTTGTACATTACGTATACTATTTCTGGACTTCCCTGGTGGCACAGTGGTTAAGAATTCGCCTGCCAATGCAGGGGACACGGGTTCGATCCCTGGTCTGAGAAGATCCCATATGCCATGGAGCAACTAAGCCCGTGAGCCACAACTACTGAGCCTGCGTGCCACAGTTACTGAAGCCCACATGCCTAGAGCCTGTGCTCAGCAACAAGAGAAGCCACCACAGTGAGGAGCCCGTGCACCGCAATGAAGAGTAGCCCCCGTTTGCCTCAACTAGAGAAAGCCCACACGCAACAATGCAGTCCCAATGCAGCCAAAAGAAAAAAACAGAATAAATAAAATAAATAAATTTAAAAATATTAAAAAATTTGTTTTTAGGGTAGCAGTATTATTAGTGGAAAGGACATAGAATTTTAAATTAGGCAAATCTAGGATTAAACCCATTATTAACAGTCATTTATTGGATGATTTTTTTCATTTTATTTTGAAGAGAACACAACATGAAATTTACTCTCAACAAATTTGTAAGTGTATGATACATTATTATTGACTGTAGATACAATGATGTAAAGAAGACGTCTAGAGTTTATTCATTTTGCTTAACTGAAACTTTATACCCCTTGATAAATAATTACTTATTCCCTTCAGCACCTCCGAGCCCTGGGCAACCACCATTCCACTCTTTGATTTTGTGAATTTGACTATTTTCAATACTTCACGTAAGAAGAATTATGGGTTTTTTTGTCTTTTTGTGACTGATCAATTTCACTTAGCATGATGTCCTCAAGATTCATCCATATAGTCACATATTGCAGAATTTTCCTTCTTTTTTAAAGGCTGAATGGTATTCTACTGTACATATGTACCACATATTCTTTATCTGTTCATCTGTTGAATGACATTTAAGTTGTTTCCACAGCTTGGCTACTGTGATATTGCAATAAACATAGGAATGCTAGTATCTCTCTGAAATCCTGATTTCAATTCTTCTGGATAAATACCCAGAAGTGGGACTGCTGGATCATATGGCAGTTTAATTTTTAATTTTTTGAGGAATCTCCCTATTGTTTTCCACAGTGGCTGCACCATTCTTTATTCCCACCAACATGCAAGTGTTCCAGTTTCTCCATATCTTCATCAATACTTAATGTCTTTTTTTGTTTGTTTTTTGTTAATAGTCATCCTGATAGATGTGTGCTCACTGTGGTTTGATTAACATTTCACTGATGATTAGTGGTGTTGAACATTCTTTCATATAGCTGTTGGCTATCTGTATATCTTTATTGAAGAAATGTCTATTCAAATCCTTTGCCCATTTAAAACTTAGATTACTTGTTTTTTTGCTGTTGAGTTGTAGGAGTTATTTATATATTATAGATATTAACCTCTTATCAGATATATGGTTTGCAGATGTTTTCTCCCATTCTGTAGGTTGCCTTTTAATTTTATTGATCATTTCCTTTGCTATGTAGAAGCTTTTTAGTTTGAGGTAGTCCAACTTGTCTATTTTTGTTTTTTGTTGTCTGTCCTTTTGGTGTCATACCCATGAAACCATTGCTGAGACCAATGTCATGAAGATTTTTGCCTGTGTTTCTTCGAGTTGTTTCATGGTTTCAGGTCTTACTTTCAAGTCTTTAACCCACTGGAATTGATTTTTGTGTATGGTGTAAGATAGGGGTCCAATTTAGTTCCTTTGCATATGGATATCCAGTTTTCACAGCCCCATTTGTTAAAGAGACTATATACTTTCTATGCTGTAGATAATACAACACTTCTCTAGAACCCTCAGAATTTTCTGCTACTGGAACTTACTATAAACTCCTCATGTATTCTTTTCCTTTCCTAGTTATCTCAAGGACCAAAGCTACTTGAATCACAGCCTGAAACTACTGAGGGATCCTTGCTCCTTCCTTCTCTGGGCTCCAGTCAAAGCTAGCAGCCTTCTTTGTCATTCAGTAAGTAAGTCAGAGTACTCTTTCTTAATGTAGAATATGCTGTTTCCAGAATCTGAAAATGTGCCTCTCTTTGTGCTGGAAGATCTGAGATGCAAAAATTTCTCCCTTATATTGAGGTGATAGCACAGCATTCCACAGACTACTAGGGGCCTGAAAACTTCACTGATGAGGCATAACATTGAATCTTTGTAGAGTGCATTTTCCGCCACTGGGACACATTTGTCTTACCTTAGTCTCCAATTTACATTTTAATCCAATTAACATAATGTCATTGATATAGTAGCCAATGTGATGTTCTGTGGAATGTTTATATGTCTGAAGACACTTTGGACTATATTTTTAAAGAAACCCGGAAAAGTTACATAGTCGTGGGGTAGAACCATATATGTACACTGTTGTCCATCCTATTTGAATGTGAACTATTTCTGACCCTCCTTATTGATAGGGATGGAAGATAATGCATTCATCAAATCAGTAGCCACTTAACATGTACTGGAGGCTATGTTAATTTGCTCTAGTATAGATTCCATGTTTGACATAGAAGCTGAAATTTGGACATCTGCTTGGTTGAGTTTCTAGATTTACTTAATTGTTGTAGGAGTCAGACCTTCAAATTAAGTGGAATATGATGGGGACCAATATCTCTACATATTTTACATCTTAAGTGTGGCACTAATCTCTTTGATTCCTTTGGTAATATGTTATTATTTACTGTATTTACAATCTTGACCAGAGGTGGAGGGGCAATTTTTGAGGCTTCCACTTAGCCTTTTCCTTTATTATTTCTCTTATGCCACAGCTCAAGGAACTGATGTGAGTGTTCTACCAATTACCAGCTATGTCTAGTACAATTATACATTTAGGGACTGGGAAGTAACTGTTGGGTGTGACCACAGCTATGAGCTGAAACTGCTCCAAGATAATATTTATTTCCTAGATAACATCTATTCATATTCTATTAGGGGAGTGATGGTAGCACTTTGGGCTCCCAAATATCAATGCCAATATAGACCCCATATACAAATATTCTCAAAAGGTTTGAAGGTATTTTCTTTTCCCCAGTGTATGGTTAACTAAATAAATGGCTATGGGTCTCTTTAGGGAAGAATGGAGGAGGTTACTAGTGAGTATACATATCATACTTTTGTGTGATGCTTCCTCACAGGAATCCAGATTTTTCTTCAGTAATGAATTCTGAATCAGAACTGGCTTATGTCTGAAAATTCCGCATGGGATCAATTATAATTTTTCATTGATTTTTTTCACATTTATTATGAATATTATCCAAAACACAGAAAAGTTGAAAGAGTTATACAGTGGACACTCTTAAGCTCATCACCTAGATTCTAAAATTGATATTTTTCTATAATTATTTATCAACTATCGTCATATATTCATTCCTCTATCAATATATCAAATAATTTTTTTGACGCTTTCATAGTAGTTTGCTTTATCAGTACCCTTAAACATTTCCAGATGTATATCCTCATCTAGAATTTAATATCTGTGTCAAGATTGTTTTCCATGGTACAGTTCCAAGCAAATCCATACAGTAGGAAAATAACTGTCACATTATTGCTTTTCATCTTCTTTTTGTGAATGTCTACACAGTTTGCATTGCCTGACAGAAGGTTTTTAAATCTATGTACCTAGAAAATGAGACGGACAACAGAGTGCCGAAAACAAATGCTGCTCTGGGTTCAGAACAAAACTTCTGCTCAAACTTCTTCTCTTCTAAGTATGTGTCTTTGTTTTCATTGGTGTTAGCTCCTATTTTCTTTGATGCTTAACAACATTTTTTGGTCTATTTTCTATTTGTCAAATTATGCAGAGTAGTGAGTATTAAAAAGAAACAGTTGTGTTTCAGGTCAAGCTATTTACCATCTAAAGTTTGGCAATGATAAATATGACAAGGTAGGTCTTGATGAATTTGGGGTCTTTGTCATTTGAAGATATTGCTTTCAGTGTAGCTTGTTAAAAGAGACAGACAACTCCTTTCTCCTCTAAATAATACAAACCAACAAAGTAATAACAACAATATGAGGAGAAAGAAAGACATTTGTGGTGGCCTAAGGTTTTATCTTTTTTCCTCCATTACCTCTCATAATACTGACTCTTTCCTCTCCATACACAATTTATTTGGGCCTTCGAATGATGTGGCATAGAGTAAGGATATGGGCCTTGTATTCATGTAGACAAAGATTTGCAAAATGGTTTTGCTATTTCCCAGCTGTATACACTTTGTCTAAAACTTTTGGCTTTTTTCCAGGAAATCGTGGGAAATAATGCCTAGTTTAGAGTGTACTTTTGAAAATATTACACAATCAGTAGCTTCTATTGTCATTGATTATGTTATTCAACAGACATTGAGGAGTTATTATATTCAGGCACTCTTATGTATCTCAAAAATACAAAGTTGATAAGTCCCTAACCCAAGGCACATATTGTCTAAAAAAATTAATAAAATTTTAATAAAATTATATTAATCAATAGTTAACATACATTGTGATGATGCTATCACATAAGAAGACATTGAATGGAAAAGAGCTAAAGAGAGAGTGTGATAAGGAGTAACATCCAGTCTAGCCCTGGGGTTGAGAAGATATGAAAGAAATTGGTGAACTCTTTCAAGAGGAAGTAAGATTTGAGTTACTTCCTGAAGAATGACAGATAGTAGATGTGGATACGAGAGAAGGATGTTACAGAAAAAAACACCTCTGATATATAAATTCACAAACATAAAAAAGAGTATGGGTTGTTTGGGAGTTTTATGTGACTGGTACGGAAGTACATGTAGGGACAGTAATAAAGAATGAGAGAAGTAGGCAGGACCCATTATGATGAAGGACCTTGAAAGCTTGGTTAAGAAACTTCAGCTTTAAACTAGAGGCCATGCGATACCACTAAGGAGTTAAAACAAGAAAATTACAAGAATTTCAGGAAATTCACTATATCTGGATACAGGCTTAAGAATGAAATTGGAGAACCTAGTTATGATATTATTACAGCAGTACAACCATTCTAATTTAAGGAAGTAATATAAAAGTTGTTAATCGGAGAGAAATTTACATTATATTAAAGAGATAGAATGGATAGGACTTTGGATATGAGTAATGATGGATTAGAATAAAGAAGGATTTGAATTTCTGACTTGTGGGGTGAAGTGGATGGTGCTACCATTCCTTAGTATAGGGGACCTAGAAAGAGGGGTGGATTTCAGGAGGAGGATAATGATTTCTTTTTGATAAATATTGAGTTTGGAGTGTTAATGGGACACTCAAGTGGAAAAACTAGGAAATTACACGTGTACGTATATTCACTATATGTTGGTGGGCACATGCACACATGTATAGTTCTGGAGTTTCTGAGAGGGCACAGGGTAAGAGTTAAAGGCAGAATGGAGATTAGTTACAACCTTGCCATGTATGGGAATGCTAAGGGTAATTTTATTTGCCTAGAAGGAAAGAGAGTGAAAGTTAGAAGCCTGGAGAATACCAACATTTTAAAGTTGAATAGAGAAAGAGTAATGAAGAGAGATGGACTGTTCAGGGAATTTGGAGACTAATGAGTATTCATTGTTTGTTCATTTGTTTATTCTATGAATGTATATTGAATGCTTTCCTAGTCTGGGTGGACCCCAATTCAGAGTCTGAGATGAAAGTCTGCATTCAGTAATCTCATTAGAAGTGAGCCTGGAGAGCAGGAGTGAGGAATTGGAGTAAAGTGGAGTAAAATAAGAGTGTGTAATCAAGAGAGGGCAGACAGCAGAAGCAAGAAGAAAGACAGTCCTGCGGCCTGTGGAACGAAAACCACATTCACAGGAACATAGACAAAATGAAAAGGCAGAGGACTGTGTACCCGATGAAGGACACTAAATGAAGTGGAGATAGGCAACCTTCCAGAAAAATAATTCAGAATAATGATAGTGAAGATGATCCAGGACCTTGGAAAAAGAATGGAGACAAAGATCGAGAAGATGCAAGAAATATTTTAAAAAGACCTAGAAGAATTAAAGAACAAACACCAAGGAAAATTAAAGAACAAACAAATAGAGATGAACAATACAATAACTGAAATGAAAACTACACTAGAAGGAATAAATAGCAGAATAACTGAGGCAGAAGAACGGATAAGTGACCTGGAAAACAGAATGGTAGAATTCATTGCTGTGGAACAGAATAAAGAAAAAAGAATGAAAAGAAATGAAGACACCTTAAGAGACCTCTGGGACAACATTAAATTCACCAACATTTGCATTATAGGGGTCCCAAAAGGAGAAGAGAGAGAGAAAGGACCTGAGAAAATAATTGAAGAGATTATAGTTGAAAAATTCCCTAATATCAGAAAGGAAATAGCCACCCAAGCACAGGAAGCACAGAGAATTCCAGGCAGGATAAAACCAGGGAGAAACACACTGAGACACATAGTAATCAAATTGACAAAAATTGAAGACAAAGAAAAATTATTAAAAGCAACAAGGCAAAAATGACAAATAACATACAAGGGAACTCCCATAAGCTTAACAGCTGATTTCTCAGCAGAAATGTTAAAAGCCATAAGGGAGTGTCAGTTTGTGACCCAAGATGTGATCTATCCTGAAGAATGTTCCATGTGCTCTTGAGAAGAAAGTGTAAGCTGCTGTTTTTGGATGGAATGTCCTAGAAATATCAATTAAATCTATCTGGTCGGGCTCCCCTGGTGGCGCAGTGGTTGAGAGTCCGCCTGCCAATGCAGGGGACATGGGTTCGTGGCCCAGTCCAGGAGGATCCCACATGCCACGGAGTGACTGGGCCCGTGAGCCATGGCTGCTGACCCTGCGCATCCGGAGCCTGTGCTCCGCAATGGGAGAGGCCACAACAGTGAGAGGCCTGCGTACTGCAAAAATAAATAAATAAATAATAAAAAAAATAAAAATCTTCCAACAAACAAATGTCCAGGACCAGATGGCTTCACAGGTGAATTCTATCAAACGTTTAGAGAAGAGATGACACCCATCCTTCTCAAACTCTTCCAAAATATAGCAGAGGGAGGAACACTCCCAAACTCATTCTACAAGGCCACCATCACCCTGAAACCAAAACCAGACAGAGATACTACGAAAAAAGAAAACTACAGACCAATATCACCGATAAATATAGGTGCAAAAATCCTCAAAAAATACTAGCAAACAGAATCCAGCATCACATTAAAAGGATCATACACCATGATTAATCTCCTAAATATATAAACAGCTCATGCAGCTCAATATTAAAAAAAAACACAACCCAATCAAAAAATGGGCAGAAGACCTAAGTAGACACCTCTCCAGAAAAGACATACAGATGGCCAAGAGACACATGAAAAGCTGCTCAACATCACTAACTATTAGAGAAATGCAAATCAAAACTACAATGCGATAGCTCCTCACGCCAGTTAGAATGGGCATCATCAGAAAATCTCCAAACAACAAATGCTGGAGAGGGTGTGGAGAAAAGGGAACCAACCCTCTTGCACTGTTGGTGGGAATGTAAACTGATACAGCCACTATGGAGAACAGTATGGAGGTTCCTTAAAAAACTAAAAATAGAACTACCATATGACCCAGCAATCCCACTACTGGGCATATACCCAGAGAAAACCATAATTCATAAAGAGACATGTACCCCAATGTTCATTGCAGCACTATTACAATAGCCATGTCATGGATGCAACCTAAATGCCCATCAACAGACAAATGGATAAGGAAGATGTGGTACATATATACAATAGAATATTACTCAGCCATAAAAAGAAACGAAATTGGGTCATTTGTAGAGATGTGGCTGGACCTAGAGACTGTTATACAGAGTGAAGTAAGTCAGAAAGAGAAAAACAAATATCGTATATTAATGCATATATGTGGAACCTAGAAAAATGGTACAGATGAACCAGTTTACAAGGCAGAAATAGAGACACAGATGTAGAGAACAAACGTGTGGACACCAAGGGGGGAAAGCAGGGGGTGTTGTTGTTTGTGGTGGGATGAATTGGAAGATTGGGATTGACATATATACACTAATATGTATAAAATAGTTAACTAATAAGAACCTGCTGTATAAAAAAATAATAAAATTTTTTTTAAGAGTGCGTTATCGGGCTTCCCTGGTGGCGCACTGGTTGAGAGTCCGCCTGCCGATGCAGGGGACACGGCTTCGTGCCCCGGTCCGGGAGGATCCCACGTGCCGCAGAGCGGCTGGGCCCGTGAGCCATGGCCGCTGAGCCTGTGCGTCCGGAGCCTGTGCTCCACAGCGGGAGAGGGCCACAACATGAAAGGCCCGTGTACTGCAAATAAATAAATAAATAAATAAAAGTCCGTTATCAAGATGGCCATCATTGCCTGTAAGCAATGCTTAATCCTCTGAGACCGTCTGAGGAACCCTATGAATGTTTCTCAAGACTGTGCACTCCGGGGATGACAAGGAGAAACATTCATCTATGAAATTCTGCCTTCCATTTGCCAATGGTGGTAACCCCACAGGTTTTCAACAGCTCATACTTCTGGCTTGTACGTGTTTGAGTAGGTTGACCTGGGAAACCCATACTGTAGCATTAGAAATGCCCTTGGGCAGGAATTGAGAAATAGGTAGTCATGGCCAAGATGACTACTGACAAGTTAAATGTGAACAAATTTGGTTTCTTGAATGGAATAGGGACTGGAATAAGAGGTAGGACTGAGAGGAAAGTGGTACAGAAAAGGGTTTAATATAATCCACTCCCTGCAGAACTGAAATCCTCCCTCTTGGGAGGAGGGTTTGTCCAATTCATCAAAGTTTCCTTCAAGATGGGGGCCAGCTGCACCTTGGTGCAGAGAAGCCCTGGGTCAGGAAGGTATGTGGCTCTGGCCAGTGTGGGATATTGACAGATTACAGATGGGGAAAGCTGATGGAATCCTGTGCCTGGGATGAAGGAGAGGCTGAAAGGACATGAAGTGGTACAAAGGGTTTTCTAATATAAACATCTTCTGTGTTCAGTTCCATGGTGAGAAAGATAAGATTGTCCCTACCCTCATGTAATGTACATTCTAGTGGGTGAGAGAGACAGAAAATATAAAATAATTGCAAGTGCTGAGATTAGAGGACTAGAGGAATAGAGATCTTGGAATAGAGAATCATTTTCCTTATTCTCTATCTCCTTCACTTTTGTGTTTTCCACACAAACACTTTTGGCTACTAGGCAAGCTTTGCCATTTCCTTTGCATCAGCATTTCTACTATGAGTCCAGCAGAGGGCTCTGGAAAACGATTTGCTTGAAACTTGAAGCTGTAAAGCCATTAAATAGTGTGAATAGCTCTGAACCTTCTAGCTTTCCTCCAACATACTCCCCTCCTGTTAACAGTAAGAAAAGAAAAACAAAGTAAGTAAAATGTGAAAAGGAAGAGTGTCCATTTTCATGACCACTGACGTTTTTCATTCGTTCATATTCCCAATGGGGCAGTGGGTTAGGATTTATTAAACAAAATATAGATTATATTTAATATAATATATATTTAAATTTAAAACATACTTTGTAGATATATAAAAATGTTATATATTTATATGTAACACACATATATATAAATTATACATATATAGCAAGATTCTCCACTGCCTTTCTCCTTTTAAGGAGGTTTAAACTCAGCATGTTACACACTTAGCTATGCTCATCCCACCTTGTGTCTTTAGGATTCTGGACTTATAAATCATTAAAGTCAATACTTTAGCTTAAATCGTTACATCACAATTTTGTCTTCAGTCATCTGAAGGACAGCAGTGGCAGACAGAATGTGGTTTTGTCTCACTTGGTGACCCTCCCTTGCGAGCACGTTTAATTATAACCCTCCTCATTTTGATGATAGTACTTTGCTAATTTGAAATTCTACCTTAATTAATGTAGCTTGTGGTATCTGTAGAAAATCAGGAACCTGTGGTTAGGATTTTAATTATAGCATATATGTTACAAATCTCAGCCAAACATCTCTGAGGACATTCTCCTTTGTGTAAAGTGTCAAAAAATTGGTCTCCCTCTTTTGACTGCCTTCTTGAAATATAATGAGTACCTTTTGGTGACAGCATCCCTTTCCCAGTCTGCATAGTGAGAATCATGAACTGTACTGAGAGGTATTTTGCTAAGCTCAGGCACTGAAGCAAATGTGCCATTTGTAAAATGTCATGACATGTGGCGTTTTTGAAACACTGAAAGACCTTCGTTTCTAACAAGCTGACAACTGCATAAAGGCTTTTTGAAAAGAGAAAATACTGCGAAAAAAAGTGAAAAAAATAAAGTGTATCATTCATAAATATATGCAGTTATTTTAAGATTTTCACAAGTTTAAAATTCTTAGGGATATTACCACCGCCTTTGGATTATTAACCAAAAAATAATGACAGTTATTGTAGAAAGGATAAGGGTAAGGAAATCTAAGGTTCTTCAAATTTGAGTTTTTATGGTATTATGATTTGATAAAAAAATAATATAATTTACAGTATCTTATTAGCAAAATCATTTGAATTATTTATTTCCAAATTTCATTTCCTACTTATTTCTAAAGGATACTTAATATATTTCAGTTCTAATTACAAAAATGTAGCATATCCAAGGTCCTTATCAGAGAAGTCTGGACTTCAGGGATTACATATGTTTGAGTTATGAAAGAATATTGAGAGCTAGTATTTTCATGGTCAAACTAGGAGGTACATATTGTAATAGATCCTGTATGAGTCCATCACTATACATGTTTACCAATGAGACAGTCTCTGTCATAACATTTTTCATGTTATACCCATGTTTCATTTGATGGCTGAGAATAACTGATGCTAACCAAGAGTTTCACAGTGGCATGTTTAGCATTTCAGGCCCTGGAGCCCACCTGTTTTAGTCCAAATCCTAGCTCTGCCACTTATTAGCTGTGCGACCCTTGGCAGTTCATTCAACCTATTAGTGTCTCAGGTGTAATAAATAGGTACAATAATGATACCTAACTCAAAGGTTTGTAGTGAATATTGAACAAAACAAAACATAGTAGCACTTAGAACAGTATAAATTCTCGGGTATCATCTATTACTGTGTTTACTGTTATTACCCATAGGCATTACTTGCAACAACTAGGTCTATCCGAAATACTTTTGTATCCCATGGTGTCAGTGTTAGTGTACACTATTGTACCACAGAGAAGGAAAAGGAGAGGGTGAGAGGGAGCAAGGGAGGCTGAGAACTGTGAAAATTAACATTTTCATATCAGATATGATAAAATGATATTGCTGCATACAACAGTCATCCACTGAGTATGTTTTCCTATGTCTCTATGTTAATTCTCTCAATTATTGACTGATGCCTCAACTCAGTATTCATGTCATTATTTGAGTACTGTGATTTATTTATTTATGGCTGCGTTGTGTCTTTGTTGCTGCACACAGGCTTTCTCTAGTTGCAGCGAGCGGGGGCTACTCTTTGTTGTGGTGTGCAGGCTTTTCATTGCGGTGGCTTCTCTTGTTGTGGAGCACGGGCTGTAGGCGCGCAGGCTTCAGTAGTTGTGGCACGCGGGCTCAGTAGTTGTGGCGCACCGGCTTAGTTGTTCCGTGGCATGTGGGATCTTCCCAGACCAGGGCTTAAACCCGTGTCCTCTGCGTTGGCAGGTGGATTCCCAGCCACTGTGCCAGCAGGGAAGCCCCTGAGTACTGTGATTTTGCAGCCTTACCAGTGAGGCAGGAGGCTGTGAACTCCAGTGACCTGCTCACCACTGTTTTCCCCTTGCCTGGACAAGCACACCGCTGGCTCTTCATAAGCACTTAGCAATGAATGGGGCTCTATATTCAGGGATGTATTCTTGAGTAAGTCCCTACTCTCTCCCCTCAAATCTCCCTCTTCCTCAGCCTGCTTGGAAGCACAAAGACAGAATCATTATTATTCTCACGTATCGTTCACCTCCCCCCTCACCCCACCTTAACAAGTAAGAGTTTAAGGCCTCAGGACAGAAGACAAATTATTACTTAGAGGGGGAGCTGGCATTGGCAAGAAAACAAAACAATCAAAACTATAAATCACAAATGGATATGCTTAGCCTGTTATGACTAAAACCAAATTATTAACTTAGCAGGAGCTGCAGGTTTTTATGGATAAATAACGAATTGTCGTTTTGGATATGTTGATTTAAGGGATCTTGGGTACTTAATATTCTCCTAACCCTCTTCTGCACTTGAATGTACTTACACTATGCTCTCTGGCACCCTGAAGTTCTGACACTGCTGAAAACTGCCACAGCCATCTCTCCTCCCTGATATTCTGGTCCTTGTGTCTAGTGTGGTTCTAGACCGTCCCCGTTTCAGTTCTTTCTAATTTTCTTTTTATTAAAAATTATGCTACCACAAACAGTTTGTATACACATCTTCTGGTACATATGTATAAGAGTATATATAGGAGGGGAATTGTTGGGTCATGAGGCACGTTTATTTTCAAATTTAGTAGACCATGCCAAATTACTTTCAGAATACTTGTACAAGGTTATGCTTCCACCACTACCCCATGTGACTTGTACTATACAGATTATAAAATACCCATTATAAAAATACAGATTATAATAAATACTGATTATGAGACTATAAAAAATACAGATTATAAGAAACCCCACATTTGATATTATATATATATATATATATATATATATATATATATATATATATATATGAAAATTTTAAACCTTTCTTTTTGTGGTGGTGGTTGCTGTTGTTCTCATATTTGCTTGGTTTCTGTAAATATTCCAAAAATAAATTTGGCAACACTGTGGGATTCCATAGCTATTGTGTGCAGGGTTCTAGATATGTCCATATATACAAAGAGTTAGGGACGCAGAAATGTACCAGTATGAAATGGATTAGTTGATTTTTCAATTTTTGAAGCTAGGTTATTAGGTTCATAATGATTTTAAGTTGTTATTTTTGCCTCGTGAACTGAAACTTTTATTATAATGACTCTCAATCTCTAGCATTGCTTTCAGTTTTTAAGTCTATTTTCTTTTATATTATATCTTTGTCAGTTTTAAAATAGTAATGTAATGATTAATTTTATGTGTCAACTTGACTGGGCTAAGGGATACCCAGATAGCTGGTAAAACATTATTTCTGGCTATGCCTGTGAGGGTGTTTTTGGGAGAGATTAGCATTTGATTCAGTAGACTGAGTAAAGACGTCCACCCTCACCAATGTGGACAGATATTTCCCACTCTTTTGGGAGCCCAAATGGAACAAAAAGGAAAGGAAAGACAAATTATTGCTCTCTCTTCTTGAGCTGGAATGTCCATGTTCTGCTCCTTGGACCTCCTGGTTCTGGGGCCTTTGACCTCGGACTGAGATTTACACCATAGGCTCTTCTGATTCTCAGGCCTTTGGACTCAGACTGAATTATAACACAGTTTTTCCTGGTACTCAAGTTTCCAACTGGCAGATTGTGGGATTTCTTGGCTTGTATAACTGCATGAGTCAATTCCTTTAATAAATCTCTTATCTACATCTATATCGTCTATATATCTTCTTAGTTCTGTTTCTCCAGAGGACGCCAACTAACACAGTTTTATATCTATATCTATATCTATATATCTATATCTATATGCACACACATACACACACATATATAAGCTCTTTTTCGTTGTAGTTTTAATTTCAAACTCCTCGTGTTCTTATGATGTAGATGTTTGTCATAAATAACACATTTATGGATTTAATTATTGATTAATTTTTATCCAGTCTTTTAACTGGAGAGTCACTGTACTTACATTTATTATAATTACTGATATATGGATTTGTTTAATTTCTGGTTGCTTTATTGCCATTGAATAATCAGTTTTAGTCTAAATGCTATTCCCCTGTAGCTAATGTAACTTTTTCTCCAATTGGCTTTAAGATCTTATCTTTATTTCTGCTATTCTGTATGATTTCACACACTGTCTTGATGTGGATTTCTTTTTTATTTATCCTACTTGGATTTTATGCTTTCTCAATATGCTGATTTTTGTTTTGTAACAATTCTGGAAAACTTTCAACATTATCTCTTCCAATATTACTACTTTTTCATTGTTTTCAATATCTTCTAATATTCCAATTAGAGGTTCATTGGACAGTCCATCTATCACAATTCTCCATGTCTTGTAATCTCTCATTATTTTCCATCTCTTTGTTTCTCTGTGACTTTATTTTCTACTATTCTTAGTCCTGTGCCTGTCTACAAATGATGTCAAAGCTCCTAGGTTAGGGCTTCCCTGGTGGCGCAGTGGTTGAGAGTCCACCTGCAGATGCAGGAGACACGGGTTCGTGACCCGGTCCGGGAAGATCCCACATGCCGTGGAGCGGCTGGGCCCGTAAGCCATGGCTGCTGAGCCTGCATCTGGAGCCTGTCCTCCGCAATGGGAGAGGCCACAACAGTGAGAGGCCCCCGTACCGCAAAAAAAAAAAACAAAAACAAAAACTCCTAGGTTAAGATGGAGTGTAGATTTGATATCTAATTTTCTTCCTTCCAATAGTTTCAATTTTCATTTTTGTTTCTTCTCCCATAGTAAACACTCTTACTTTGTATTCAGTATCCAAACGTAGCAATATTGGATGTCTTTGTGGTTTTAGGTTTGTTGTTTTTTATATTCTGCTCTTCTTACACACTTGGTGGCTTATTTTCTCATGTGTTCTGTGATTTTCTTTTTTTTAAATCGTGACCTCTTATTTGTTGCAACTCTATTGGTGTGGATTCTTTAAGACTGTCATTGAGAGAGAGAGAGCGGTGGTTTCTCTTTCTACCAGCCTAAGGGCTCTACCAACGAGGATCTTCCTATATCAAGCTGTGTCCTCACCTGTTAAAAATTGATGGGATTATTGAAACATCATTTTAAATTAAACTCAGTCAGATTATTATTGTTTTGTCCTCACGATAAAAATCCTCTTTTAGCTAAATAATTGCAGTTTTTTTTGGCAGAATAGATATGGTTTAAATGTCATATAGCAAGTATTAGATGAGGTATGGAAGCTTCTCTAAAAATTTAAAGAATGCTTTCATAAATGCTGCATAAGTACTATTTTTAACCACTTTTTACTTTTAGAAAAAAATGTCATTTTTCCCCTCATGAAAGTTTTATATAAAACAAAAGAATTTCTAGACAATTTGAAGGCTATTCCTCAATTACTCTCTCTGTATATCTGTTGATCCAGTAGTTTATGATAGTCAAACTAAAAGTTAAGTTTTGATATCTTTCCAATGCAGGCAGCCAGTCCTTCAGTCTATAGCCTGAAAAAAGTCTATAGACTGAAAAATAGACTGATTTTGTTGATTTGAAGAAAACTTCAATCTAGTGTGGGGTAAAATGACTCCAGGTTATTAAGGAGAAAGACTTTCAAGGGAAACTCTAGGTGACTCCTCTGCTGGTACAAAGGAAAAAGAGGGAACATGTGATAGCATCTTATAAAGAAAATGGATTATAATGTATCTAGTTTCTCTTATATTATGGCTGTGAGGAGTTAGGGTGGATAACCTAGCAAACCATTAACTAGCTGACCCATATCAGAGATGGCAGATTTGTCTATGCATTTCCAAACTCAGGAAAGTGGTAGCCACAATTAAACCTCAGGAGAAAAGCAGAAAACAGAAGCATTGAATGAAAAAGTGATCAGTGGCTGCCAGTAAGAGATGTGACCCAAGAAGAGACTCAGCTTCTTTAGCCACCATGCAGTGAGAGGCATCCACACACTGGGGTATCTGCAGCTTTGTTAATTGGAGCCCTTTTGCGCTCAGCTTTATTGTTTATCCTATCTGTACTTTGTTTCTTATTTCTGGGGGCTGACCTCTGCAGGCTCCATTTCACAAGCTCCTGAGTGGCCTGCCTTCCAACGGGATTTGGCTAATGGGTAGTACTGATGGGCTATTGGAGGGCAGGCAGGGAGGAAGCAACCAGGTTATTTTTCTTTTTCATCTCTCTCTGCCTTGAAGCACTTTTCTGGCAGTGGCTGCCTCTTCTCATCATTTCCAGCTCCCTCTGGACAGGCCTGCCATTTTGTCAGTTACTGTCATTTGACTCCAACCTTTGAGATCTGATAATACCCCCTCTTCCCTTAGTTTTGTCAATCTAGGAAAGGTAAAGGCTTTCTGATGTTAATTCCTAATTTCCTCACAAGTCTGGATTCCAATTGTTAACCTATTAAAATTATGCTGAACTTTTTCTCTGGGAATAATACCAGTATGTTCTACAACATTGTTTTTTTTGTATCAAAGCTTTTGAATTCTCTGCCTCTCCACATTTTACTCTGTTCTTAGAAAAATATATAGAAATTGGTTTGAGGGCTTCCCTGGTGGCGCAGTGCTTGAGAGTCCGCCTGCCGATGCAGGAGACGCGGGTTCGTGCCCCGTTTCGGGAGGATCCCACATGCCGCGGAGCGGCTGGGCCCGTGAGCCATGGCCGCTGAGCCTGCGCGTCCGGAGCCTGTGCTCCGCAAATGGGAGAGGCCACAACAGTGAGAGGCCCGCATAACGCAAGAAAAAAAAAAAAAGAAATTGGTTTGATGGTTTTACAGGATAGGGTATTTAGAACAGGGAAATAGGTCATAGAGTCCTAAAGGAGAATACTGTCCATGGGTACCCAAAGAAGAGAGTAGGAGTAGCCAGAGAGTAACTAGATCCAGCAAGAATCAGAAGTTGGTATTTAGGATGAATATGGAAGCAGGAGCCAGGTGCTATGAAAACAATTTAAACTATTGAGTTGGGAATCAAATGTGGGAGAATATCATGAATAGTTGCCTAGAAGAGATTTTAAAAATATTTTAATACAATTTTTAAAGGCTACACTCCATTTATAGTTATTAAAAAATATTGGCTATATTCCCTGTTATACAATATATCCTTGTAGCTTGTTTTATATAGTAGTTTGTACCTCTTAATCCCTCACCCGTATATTACCCCTCCCCCACCACTGGTAGCCACTAGTTTGTTCTTTGTATCTGTGAATCTGCTTCTTTTTTTAATATTCACTAGTTTGTTGTATTTTTAGATTTCATGTATAAGTAATATCATCCAGTATTTGTCTTTCTCTAGCGGACTTATTTCACTTAGCATAATGCCCTTCAAGTCTATCTGTGTTGCTACAAATGGCAAAATTTCATTCTTTTTTATGGCTGAGTAGTATTCCATTGTATATATGTACCACTTCTTCTTTATCCATTCATCTGTTGATGGACACTTAGGTTGCTTCCATATCTTGGCAATTGTAAATAATGCTGCTATGAACATTGGGGAGCATGTATCTTTTAGAATTAGTATTTTTACTTTTGGGGGGCATATATACCCAGGAGTGGAATTGCTGGGTCATATGGTAGTTCTGTTCTCTAATACCATATACAAAAATAAGCTCAAAATAGATTAAAGACCTAAAGGTAAGATACTATAAAACTCCTAGAGTAAAACAGGCAGAAGACTTTTTGACATAAATTGCCGCAAAAATTTCTTTTGGATTCATCTCCTAAAGTAAAGGAAATAAAAACAAAGATAAACAAATGGGACCTAATTAAACTTAAAGGCTTTTGCAGAACACGCAAAAACATCAACAAAGTGAAAAGAAAATCTACTGAATGGGAGAAAATATTTGCAAATGATATGACCAATAAAGGATTAATATCCAACATATATAAACAGCTCATACAACTCAACATCAAGAAAGCAAACAACACAATTAAAAAATGGGCAGAAAAACTGAAATAGATATTTTTCCAAAGAGGAAATGCAGATGGCCAAGTGGCACATGAAAAGATGCTCAACATCATTAATCATCAGGGAAACACAAATCAAAACCACAATGAAATATCACCTCACACCTGTCAGAATGGCTATCATCAAAAAGAACACAAATAACCAATGTTGGAGAGGATGTGGGAAAAAGGGAGCCCTCGTGCACTGTTGGTAGGAATGTAAATGGAGGCTTCTCAGAAAAAAAAAAATTTTTAAGATTTTTAAAAATCGTGGCCTATTTATAAACTTTGACAAACTGGGGCTTGGTACATTGATGAGAGCTCAACTTAAACACCTGTCCACTATTCTGTTGAGACCCTAGCCTGGTTCCCACAGGCTACTGCATATGATGAATTTTAAGGTGGGTCTTGGGTGTAGGATAAAGTTATCATTGATAAGAATAAGATACATGGGCGCATCTGAATACAAGATTGATTAGAGATTGTAGCCCCTATTTGAGAAGCTGCATCCTGGCAACAGCTCTGTATTATGGAAAGGAGAACGCAAATTTTTGGTGTCCGGCAAATATCTTTACCACATACTGTTATGTGAACTAAAACAATTATAACACTTCTAAAGTCATGAGCCATGCAGTCCAGTCTCAGAATGATTTTGAGATCAAAGGAGTACTTCCCAACACCCAAAGTAAGTACAGAGTAGCGCTGCATCCCTTCCCCTCACTAAGGTTTTGTTCCAAATTAGACAGACCACATGGAGCTACAGTGCCATGACTCAGACAGCATTCCTTCTTTTACTTTTCTCTTCCCTTTTAAATCAGAGTACCTCCAGCTTCCAGCATGGCAAGAAGCTAAGCAAAGACTATACAGAAAAAAAGTAAGAAATGCTATAAAATATGTATATAGTATATCAAATAGAATGGAACTTACTCCAATTCTGTTTGGAATTGGACTTTTAGATATTGACACTGACAGACTCCAAACCTGACCCAACCATGCCATTTAAGACTTGGAGTGCTGACTGCCTTTTTAGGAAACAAATTAGGTCAGTACCCTAGTTTTATTCTCTACTGGTCATAGCAAGAGTTCTAATGTACCACGTAACCAAGTTCTTACAGGTTATCCTGTGTGGTGTAAGTCTGAGGAAGCAGCTCTTATGTGCAGGATCAATCTTTATATGACAGAGATAACAGTCTAGTCCCATAGGTGGGGACCAGAGTATAGATCAGAAAGTTACAACAAAAGTACTGGTCATGGGCATACAAAGAAAGCTTAGTGGGTTTAACAGAAAGCCTAAGGTTTAGTGGAAATGAGGCACACCACTAACCCTGGGTAGTTTAAACTGGGCTAAAGACAGCAAAAATTAATCAAGATCCCACCAACCGGCAGAGCTAAACCTTCTGATGAAAGCATGGCCTTTCCCAGCTGGCATTGGCTGAAGAACACACAGGGCAGTGCCTGGAGACTGAAGGTCTCTGAAAGGCATCAATTAGCACTCCAGGGATTGCCTAGCATAATGCCAAATAATTTTGACATAATTGAGATCTCTACCTTTCATGAATTTATATAAATACACCCAGGTTAGAGTAATGCAAATAAACAGAAGAAAAATTGTCCAATTCTGACAATTTCTTGGGTGCAAGATAAGCTGCTTGGTTGAACTGTTGAACTTCAACAATTCTTAAAACTGCTGAATGTGTAGAAACAAAGCCTGAGAGAGCTGTGCTAATTTTTCTTTAAGATAAAGACCCTCTGTTTTGTTCATAATTGTGACCTTTGACATTATAGAGGAAAGGTTAGTTTCTTCCCCTTTCCAAATGATAAGGCTGATTAATCATATCTTAGCATTATGGGAAAAGTCCTTCATAAGTATAAGTTCATTTTTAAAATTGTCATCTGAGTGTATGTAATTGTTAATTGCAAATTTATCTTTATATCATTTCTAGATGGTTACTGCAGCTAAGTCCCATTCTATTTGGTATACTGTATATGTCTTATAGCATTTCTTATTTTGTTCTTCATAGCCTTTGCTTAGCTTCTTGCCAACTATAGAACTAAAATTAATCTTTCTTCCATCATTTTATACTTCTGCTCATGTTTTCTTTTGCTATTTGGTGATATACTATATATAGAAGTACCACCAAACAACACACATACGTTTTCACCCAATTAACATTTTTCTGAAACATTAGAAATGCTAAAAGTAAGTGTGAGTAAGACGAGTTTTTATAAGTCTTCAAGTTATTCCAGTGCTCAGGGACTCAGAGTATGGAAAATTTTTATGTTTAATTTATTCATTTATCCACCCACCCTGTCCCCCCAAAGATTTAAGTGACCACTTAGCTTTATAAATGACCTAGTGCTTTATGCCTTATTGGAAGGTTTACCTCCATCTAGCAAACATTTAACATTTTTAGGGACACTGACATTTTCTGATGGAATTAGTGATTCCTTACTTATTGTGGAGTTAACACTCTATGTGCCTCAAACTTAGAGTACTGATATTTACATGCAGTGCTAGATGTGTGTTAAAAAGACAGACATAGCTCATGTTACAAAGGGGGAGGGGCACCAATTCAAGCCACATGGGTTTTGTTTTCTCCATTTATAATGATAAAAAGTGAATTCTTATACCACAACATTATGTATGGCCTTACATACATAAATTTTGTTTTTTTCATAAATTTTTAAAATGTCCTAAATCTTGTCATTAGTTCAGATAATGAGACACAAAACCACTTAAAAACTCATGCATAGAGGAATTAATTATGGTATTCTAGAGTAAAATGTTACCCAGCTTGGCAGTGGTTTGTGTTTATGTAGCAAGGCAGTGACAGAATTGAAAACCTCTGGCGAGTGTATTTCTAGGAATTCTTCATCATTTATAAATATCTCTAAAGAACTTTGATTGAAAAATCTAAGTATTATTGTCATTACTGTTTACTACAGTGTCTTTTAAAATCTGCTTTTTTAAGTTAACTGTCTGTGGTGGACATATTTCCATTTTGAGAGAAGGGATCTAAATGATGGTTTCTTAAAAGTAAACTTTAGTTTAGAATTATTTTAGATTTACAAATTGCAAAGGTAGTACAGATTTCCCATATACCCCATACTCAGTTTCCTCTATTATTTACAACTTACCTTAAAGTTCATCCTTTATTTAGACTTCTTTAGTTTTTACCTAATGCCTTTTTGTCTATTCCAGAATCCTACAGGATCCCACAGTACCTTTCTTCATCATGTCTCTTCAGGTTCCTCTTGGCTGTGACAGTTTAGTGACTTCCTTTGTTTTTTTTTGTTTTTTGCGGCACGCGGGCCTCTCACTGTTGTGGCCTCTCCCGTTGCGGAGCACAGGCTCCAGATGCGCAGGCTCAGCTGCCATGGCGCACGGGCCCAGCTGCTCCGTGGCATCTGGGATCCTCCCAGACCGGGGCATGAACCCGCGTCCCCTGCATCGGCAGGCGGACTCTTAACCACTGCGCCACCAGGGAAACCCCTTCCTTTGTTTTTGATGACCTTGACAGTTGTCAGAAGTACTGGACTGGTATTTGATAGAATGTTCCTCGATTGGAATTTATCTGTTTTTCTTACTATTAGACTGGCATTAGGGCTTTTTGAGAGGAAGAAAACAAAGGTCAAGTGCAATTGTCATCACATCTTATCGAGGGTACCTCATATCCACATAACTGGTTACAACTGGTGTTAACCTTGATTTCCTGGCTGAGGTCGTGTTTGTTAGGTTTCTCCACTGTGAAGTTACTCTTCTTTCTCCCCTCTTTCCATATTGTAATCTTTGGAAGTCACCATGGGTAGCACACGCATAAGGAGTGGAGAATTATCCTCTCCCTTCTAGAGAGTGAAGTGTCTGGTAAAGTATCTACATAAATTATTTGCAGTAATTCTGCGTGGATGATCTGTCTATTCTCCCCCCATTTGTGTATTTACTCAATCATGTATTTAAACCAATATGAATTCATGGATATTTATTTTGTCCTTTGTGTTACAATCCAATACAATTTTATTGGATTGGCCAAAAGGTTCGTTCGGGTTTTTCCATAACATCTTACAGAAAAACTTGAAGGAAACTTTCGGCCAACCCAATACTTACTTGTTGTTCAAAGGCTCATCTTGCATATTTCCTTCCCCAGTCCTAAAATTAGTCATTTCTCCAAGGAATGCTGGTTTTCTTTATAGAGGAATAGTATGAGAACCCAAGATCTGAGCACTGGGTATTCTCATTGCTTCTAGGGTGTCATTTCTTTCAGGTCCTCTCAGCTGACAGAACAAAATATGTGTGTGTATATACTCATATCTTTAAATATTGCTGTATGTAACCATATGTATCTATAATAGGCTAAACAGGAACTCATACTGATGTCTAGAACTCGAATTCATTACTGCACTTAACATTCTAGCCTTCTGCCATTGCATGCCTGTAACCTCCCACTCCAACACTGAGAGAACTGGTTCCCACCATTGCCATTCATTTACTTAATTGTTCAATTCCATTATACATTTGTAAACAATTAATAAACAGAAATCTCAATTAATAGAGACAGGAGACCAGAAGGGGGAGCTCTCAGGCCCTGGATGGTAGCAGAGCCCAACAGGAGGAAGGAAGACTCCCGTTCTTCCCTGGCAAGCACTCAGCCGATGAAAAGCCACGGACTCTTTGTTTACTAAAGCCCTCCCAGCTTCCTTTTCCTCTCTGTAGTAGCATTCTCCTTCTCTTGCTGTGGGGAGACTTACACATGGCTCGTCATGGTTGCAGACCTCAAAATGCAATTCTCTGCTGATCCTGAGTAAACCCATCTTTTCTGGAGAAATATCTGGCAGTCTGTTTATTTCAGGTCAACACATGTATTGTGGTTTCAGAATTATTAACATGTACCCCGTGGGAAAGACTTCCTCAACTCAGGAACAGTGCTTATGTACAATTCCGTGTCTTTAGTCTTGTCAGCGATGAATATTTATTTAGCTGAGAAGATTGGTAAGCAAAGTGTTGCATATGTGACCTGGTTTCTTTTTCCTGCTTATATTAATGTGAGAGGAAAGAGAGAAATCGAAGCAACTGCTAAGCAAAAAGGAACCAGAACTTGAAGATTTGGAAAAAATCTCAACATATCCATATTGCAAAAAATGAGAAAGCAAGTTCTTGGAGAAAACACCAAGGGTGTGGCTGGACAGTCACTCCATAAAGAAATTACCCATGATTTTAATTAACAATCTCAGCAGAAGCCAGAAATAGGGATGGGATTATACCAATTATACTGCTACTTTGAACTGAAGGGGACAGAGATAGGAAGAAATAAAGGAAGACTTTCAGACTCTGGAATTCTCCAGGATGGGACAATAGTCATCCAGCTGCCAGCATGCTATATCCTGCAAGAAAAGGGAAGAACAACCTTAAAGGCAATTCGGAAAGCATCGGGGTTACCACCAATACCACAGGCCCAGGAGTAAGGCCATTTCCTCCTTAGTTTCAGAGGGGGCCCCACTTCTTTGGTTTCAGCAGCCAGGTTGCCCTGCAAAGAGATGAGGCAGGTGAGGTCACTGCCTCAGGGCTCTGGGAGTGATGCTGCCAACCCAGTGGGCCTGGAGGGCAAATCCTTGGGCCAAAGAGGATTATTCTCAAACCTTAGGATCCCTTGGAATTTGCTTTGCTAGGTTTTGGACTTCTTTGGGGCCCATTTCCCCTTTCTTCTTTCCTATTTCTCCCTTTTGGGATGGGAATGCCTATCCTATGCCTGTGCCACCACTGTATTTTAAAAGTGCATAACTTGGCTGGTTTCACAAGTTCACAGCTGGAAATTGTCTCAGGATGAATCATACCTTAAGTCTCACCCACATCTGATTTAGATGATATGTAGATGATACTTTGGACTTGAAATGGATGCTGGAATATATTGAGACTTTTGGGGAGTTTGGTTTGGGATGATATTTTGCATGTGAGAAGGACATGAATTTTGGGGAGCCAGTGGACAGAACGTTATGGTATGAATTTTGTCCCTCTAAAAATTTTTATGTTGAAGCCTTAACCTCCTTCCTGACTCTGTTTGGAAACAGGGCCTTTAGGGAGATAATTTATGTTAAATGTGTTCATAAGGGTGGGGCTCTTGTCTGATAGGATTAATGTCTTTGTAAGAGGAGGAAGAGATACCAGGGAGCTCTCTTTCTCTCTCCACAAAAGAAGGGCCATTTGAGGACCCACAAGGAGGTGGCTCTCTTCAAGCCAGGAAGAGAACGCTTATCAGAGAGAACTGAATTCTGTTTGGTTCTTTTTTATGATTTCTCTCTTTTTGTTGAACTTTTTTCACGTATTGTTTTCCCAATTTCATTGAGTTGCCTATCTTTGTTCTCTGGAGGCTCGCCGAATCTCTTTAAAATAATTATTTTGAAATCTTTGTTAGGCAATTCATAGATCTCCATTTTAGGAGATCAGTTACTGAAGATTTATTGTGTTCCTTTAGTGGTTTCATATTTCCCTGATTTTTTTGTGTTCCTTGTAGCCTGCATTGGTGTCTGCACATTAGCAGAAGCAGTACCTGTGTCAGACTTTATATACTGGCTTCAGTAGGGAAAGACTTGCAGCTGTTTGTGGGGC
>NW_006775603.1:590297-614043 GCF_000442215.2 Lipotes vexillifer
AGACTTGCAGGTGGGCATGAGGATGCCAGCTGGGTGGCGTATGTTGTAGCACCGGGTCTGGGAGCATACAGGTTCTGTGGGTGCTGGATTCAGGGGAATGTAAGGGCACAAGTTCTGGGGGGCATGGCAAGCACCTGGTTCAGAGGTCCATGAGGGCACCAGGCCAGTTGCATGTGGGGTTTCTGGGTCCAGTGAGTGTGTGGTGGCACCGAATCCCAAGGATGCACAGTGGTATCTGCTGGGTGGTAGTTTATGACGCTGGTGGTTGGTCGGGGTCTAATAGTTCTGGCTCCAATAAAATGTGGCAATTTGGGCTCCGGGTAGCTCCAGAAGCTAGGGTTCTCTTTGGTGAAAACTGTGGGCTTAGCAGCAAAGACTGTGGGCGTCCCTGACAGTGGGTAGGGCTGCTGGGGTCCTCTTGCTCTCCTTTGTCGCAATGAGGGAACATGAGGCTGAAGGGACTCATCATTGAGCTGTGCCAGCCTGGGGGATAGAGTGATGCAGTGAAAGTCAAACGTTTCCTTCTGCTCTCTCCCATATGCTTATCCTGGTTCTTTTCCTTCACTGGGTTGCTGCAGCTTCTTAACTGGTCTCTGGAGCTCTCCCAGAGCTATTTTTGTCCTGGAAGTGGTTAAATCATTGTTTTAGTGGGGGACAAAATCTGGGATCTCCTAGCCCACCATCTTGCTGACGTAACTCCACCTATTTTTTTTCTATAGCAGGGAATCCTATGGGCAAGACGCATTGCTGCACTTCCTTCACCATAAAATTATTTCCTTACTCAGAGGTTATAGATGTGAGAAACTGTAATGATGAATAAGGATTTCCACAAATTGCAGTGTTGGCAGAGACATCTTGAGTGAGGAAAGTAAATTTGTTTACAGAATACGCATCTATTCCTGTGTCAAAAATGACTGCTGCTTTCCTGATGGAAAGTTCTGTATTTCAACCTTCTTGTTACGCTGGGGATGGTTCTACATCAGGGGCTTAATTTTAACCTGTGCTGTTGGCAGTTGGCCTTTCTCCCAGATCCATGGTTACTTTGTATATGTGCCCAGTGAGCAAAGACCGGGGTGATTGAGCTACAAAGGAATTTGAATCTCATTACATTCCTGGAAGTGGTAAGTGATTGTGAGGGGTGCTGAGAAGAACTGGCCTCCCTTGTGAGACAATGGACAAAGAAAATCATTTAAAGTTTATGAACCCTTTATAGAAAATTTGGAAAATACCAGAAAGCATGTGGAGAAAAAAATAAAGGATGGTTCTATAATGGCAAAGCATTTATCTATACGTTGTTGGATGGATTTTTAGAAGTTATGAAAAGAAACCCTAGGTTTTGAAAATAATCATTTCTCAAAGCTACAGTTTTACCTACATTTTAAATCTGTGGCTTTCACTGCTAAAGAGATTGTTCACAAAATTATATCTATGAATGCAAGCATGAGCATCTGCTGCGCATGGCTTGGAAATTGACAATTAGCAGTAAATCAAAGGATTCAGGCAGCCTAATGTTAACATCATCATTAAAATGAACAAGAAGATTACATTGATCAAATAGGAAAAAGAGTACTAGAAACATTAAAACTATGGGCATTCCTACAAATTATTACCTCGGAAGGCTATGTGATCATCTCTACTTTTCAACTAATTGCCAGCACTCAAATGATTTTATTGCTGCATTGTAATTAAAGATTTAGTTTAAAGTATTAAAATAGCAGCTTGTTTAAAAGGAACTATGCTTCTTCTCTATCCAGTTTTCTTCATTTGGATCTTAGACCCTGAGACTTTAAAGCATCTTAGAATCCTTAGGAAGATACTCCTCAAAAAGAACCCAGACAACACGTCTTCGGTAACATCCGTGTACTTCAAATGACCTTTCACACAAGTCTTTAAAAACCTAGGGTCTCATCCTTCTATCACCATTGTTATTTAACGCTGTTCTTTTAATCCTGGCCAAGGCAATAAGCTCTAAAACAGAAATAAAGCATAAATAATAGAAGAAAGAGATAAAAAATTATCACTCTTTCACTATAATATTCTAATTTCACATATGGAGAAATTGATCACGAAGGGATTGGTTGGCTTGGACAAGGTTTAATGGCTCATTAGTGAAAAATCTGGGTTAACAGAGCTGGGTTCAGAAACTAACAGTAGAGATAGACGTTTTGTGTGTGATTTATAATGCATAGAGATGATTACAGAAGAAAGAATGTTAAGGCTAATCTTCAGGCATTTCTTTATTTTTCATTCAGTAAATTTTCCTTTGAGTGCCTGCTTATGAACAAGTCACTGTGCTAGGCTCTGGGGAGGCGGGGGTGGCCTAGGTAGATGCTATCCATCCCTACTCTTAAGTGGCCTTCATTCTAGCAGGGGTGCACATGTTTCAGATGTTTAATCAAATTAATTATGATTGTGATAAATAATTCCAGGCAGCAAGAAAGAGTGCTAAAAGCACACAAGAGAGGAGGATCTACTTTCTTCTGTGAATTAGAGTAAAACCACGAAGCACAATCCCTTAAGCATTTGGGGGATCCAGATTTTTGTTTCTGGTTTTTTTGTGTGTGTGTGTGTTTTTGTTTGTTTGTTTTTTACTTTATCCTCTTGAAATAGAAGAAATGATACAATATTACATTTAGACAAATTGGTGGTCATGGATAAAAATTATACTATAAGTTTTTAAAACTATCATTGGGTAAAAAGCAAGATAGAAGAACAGGAAAGTGTGATTAAAAGTAGATTCCATGCCTGCATCTCTATTCCTGCCCTGCAAAGTGGACACAGTGGGGGAAGATGGGGTGGGATGAATTGGGTGATTGGGATTGACATATATACACTACCATGTGTAAAACAGATAGCTAGTGGGAAACTGCTGTATATCACAGGGAACTCAGCTCAGTGCTCTAGGGTGACGTTGCGGGGGTGGGAGTGAGGTCCAAGAGGGAGGGGACATAGGTATACATATAGTTGATTCACTTCATTGTACAGCAGAAACTAACACAATATTGTAAAGCAACTATACCCCTATTTAAAAAAAAAAAAATAGACTCCATATTTATGAGGTTTTGGGCAAGCAGAAGTTTGCTTTTGTCACTGTTAGCTCTCTCAGGAATCATCTCCTAAGCCATGTTCCTTAAATAGCAAGCAGGCTGCAGGCCTCATGTCATCCTGAATCCTGGCCTTACTGTGTAAGCCATCTATGACAACACATAGACCTCAGATGGCACTTCCCAGGACATGGCACAATCCTCTGTTCCATTTCTTCTGACAGTGCTCCTTGGGCAAGAAGCAGACATATCTGAGAAATCAGATAAGGTGGATGGCAGTTTATTCAGATTCCAACAGCTTGATCACTGTCATTGTCAGGTATTTGGATGCTTAAGCAAAGACACACTGGCAATGTTTGAATAAATCCAGAATATTTCTGCCTGTGTTAGCACCAAACCGTCCCTTCCTCTCCTGATTCAGACAAAGAAATGCTACTAATGTGGATATCAAGATTTAGTAATCTGCCAGAAATAGTTAAAACACTTGCAAAATTAATAATGACTGCTATAATGCTTCAGAGCTGCTATGCCCCAAGGTATTGGTGTACTAGCAGCATATTATTTTTAAAAGAAATTTTAACAGCAGCTTTTTCATTAAAAAAATGCTTCATGTAAATGAGAGGTAAATGTCACTTTCAGAAAATTGAGTATTTGTGCAGTTGATTTGTCTGAATACCTGGATAGCTAAGTTTTCTGGAGTTAGCTGATTGGTTTATTAAAGTCACTAGATGGCAGTACTGACTAGTAGGTATGATATTACAGTTCAGATTCAGGTGTGTTTTAAATACCAAAACAAAAACAGGAAAATAGGAAACTGAGTTCATTCACTGGTAACTCTGGGTGAATGTACATCTTGGCATGGGGGCACTGGCTTCCAAAGGCAATACTGAAGCAGTGACAAGATCTCAAAGTTATAGGAGTACTAGAAATTTCCAGATTTCCAAGTTGCAGTAGATAGAATAATATTTGTTTTGTTTTGTTTTGTTCTGTGTTTTTGCGGTACGCGGGCCTCTCACTGTTGTGGCCTCTCCGGTTGCGGAGCACAGGTGTGGGACGCACAGGCCCAGCGGCCATGGCTCACAGGCCCAGCTGCTCTGCGGCATGTGGGATCTTCCCGGACCAGGGCACAAACCCGTGTCTCCTGCATTGGCAGGCGGACTCTCAACCACTGCGCCACCAGGGAAGCCCTGAGAATAATATTTTTTATTTGTTTGGGGTGTTATAGTTCAGAAAGGACTTTCAGAAACATTTTTCTCGTTTAATTCTCACATAAGCCTTGGGATTTAAGTAAGGGTGGTATGATTATCTTCATTTTACCAAAAAGCTACAGTCTCTTTAGGCCGGTAGTCCTAAAGCACTAAGGCTCCTGGTAACATAGAATTGAGGTGGACCATCTCTATACCTCCTTGACAAAATCTCACAGTTCCATCTTTTCCTTCTTTTATTGCATTTGTTATGTGACTTGAATTTTATTATAGAAGGAACTGTTTAAATATTTTTGTGACCTAGAAAAATAATTTATTGTTAGCTTTCCAAAATTCAGCCCTCTCTTTTTTTTTTTTTTTTTTTTTTTTTTTGCGGTACGCGGGCCTCTCACTGTCGTGGCCTCTCCCATTGCGGAGCACAGGCTCCAGATGTGCGGGCTCAGCGGCCATGGCTCACGGGCCCAGCTGCTCCGCGGCATGTGGGATCCTCCCTGTCCGGGGCACGAACCTGCGTCCCCTGCATCAGCAGGCAGACTCTCAACCACTGCGCCACCAGGGAAGCCCTGCATCCCTATTTTAATTGAGGGATATCTATCAAAAGAAGCTGACCATATCTATTTCTTTCTGGACCAGCTCAAGTGAACTCTATGGCTATGGAGTGCCCACTGTGAGCTAGGTAGCATGTTAGGTGCCAGTGGTGATAAGGAGAACGAGAGGCCTTAGAGCGGCTCATGATCCTGCCAAGAAAAGAAGCAGGAAAAATCTGACAGCGATGCAATGTGACAAGTGCAGTATTAACAGTTTGAGCAAAATGCTGGGAAGCGCGGAGGCCTGAATGATTCATTCTGACTGGAGGGGAAGTATCCTGAACTGCCAAGATAAAAGAGATGGGGAAAAAAATGCTCTGATTTTTAGCCTTTTGTTCTGTCTTGAAGAAATATGGGGAGGGAGCTTCAAGATGGCAGAGGAGTAAGACGTGGAGATCACCTTCCTCCCCACAGATACATCAAAAATACATCTACATGTGGAACAGCTCCTACAGAACACCTACTGAACGCTGGCAGAAGACCTCAGACCTCCCAAAAGGCAAGAAACTCCCCACGTCCCTGGCTAGGGCAAAAGAAAAAAGAAAACACAGAGACAAAAAGATAGGGACGGGACCTGCACCTCTGGGAGGGAGCTGTGAAGGAGGAAAGGTTTCCACACACTACGAAGCCCCTTCACTGGTGGAGACGGGGGTTGGCGGGGAGGAAGCTTCGGAGCCGCGGAGGAAAGCACAGCCACAGGGGTGCGGAGGGCAAAGCGGAGAGATTCCCGCACAGAGGATCGGGGCCGACCGGCACTCACCAGCCCGAGAGGCTTGTCTGCTCACCCGCCGAGGCGGGCGGGGCTGGGAGCTGAGGCTCGGGCTTCGGTCGGAGCGCAGGGAGAGGACTGGGGCTGGCGGCGTGAACACAGCCTGCAGGGGCTAGTGCGACACAGCTAGCTGGGAGGGAGTCCGGGGAAAAGTCTGGAGCTGCCGAAGAGGCAAGAGACCATTGTTTCGGGCTGCATGAGGAGAGGGGACTCAGAGCACCGCCTAAACGAGCTCCGGAGACGGGCGCGAGCCTCGGCTGTCAACTCAGACCTCACAGACGGGAGTGAAGTGCTAACGCTGCAGCTGCCGCCACCAAGAAGCCTGTGTGCGAGCACAGGTCACTCTCCAAACCGCCCTTCGGGGGAGCCTGTGCAGCCCGCCACTGCCAGGGTCCCGTGACCCAGGAACAACTTCCCCGGGAGAACGCACGGCGCGCCTCAGGCTGGTGCAATGTCATGTTGGCCTCTGCTGCTGCAGGCTCGCCCCGCATTCCGTGCCCCTCCCTCCCCACCCGTTCTGTCTGGGCAGAAACAGAAGCCTGAGGGCGACCTACACGCAGAGGCGGGGCCAAAACCAAAGCTGAACTGCGGCAGCTGTGCGAACAAAGAAGAGAAAGGGAAATCTCTCCCAGCAGCCTCAGGAGCAGCGGATTAAATCCCCACAATCAACCTGCAGTACCCTGCATCTGTGGAATACCTAAACAGATGATGAATCAACCCCAAATTGAAGTGGTGGCTTTGGGAGGAACTGTAGACGTGGGGTTTGCTGTCTGCAACTGACGTGTGTCTGATTTTTTATGTTTATCGTAGTATAGTTTTTAGCGCTTGTTATCATTGGTGGATTTGTTTATTGGTTTGGTTGCTATCTTCTTTTTTTCTATTTTCTTATTTTAATAATTTTTTAAAATTTTAAATTTTAATTATTTTATTTTATTATTATTTTTTCTTTCTTTTTTCTCCCTTTTCTTCTGAGCTGTGTGGCTGACAGTGTCTTGGTGCTCCAGCTGGCTGTCAGGTCTGAGCCTCTGAGGAGAGACAGCCAAGTTCAGGATGTTGGACTACCAGAGACATAATATCAATTATGTCTGGCCCCATGTAATATAAATTGGCAAGAGCTCTCCCAGAGATCTCTGTCTCAACAGTAAGACCCAGCTCCACCCAATGGCCAGCAAGCTCAAGTGCTGGATACCCCATGCTAAACAACTAGCAGGACAGGAACACAACAACACCCATTAGCAGAGAGGCTGCCTAAAATCATACTAAGTTCAGAGACACCCCAAAACACACCACTGGGCACAGCCCTGCCCACCAGAAAGACAAGATCCAGACTCACCCCCCAGAACATAGGCACCAGTCCCCTCCACCAGGAATCCAACACAACTCACTGAACCAACCTTACCCACTGGGGGCAGACGTCAAAAACGACGGGAACTATGAACCTGCAACCTGCAAAAAGGAGACCCCAAACACAGTTAAGTTAAGCAAAATTGGAAGTCAGAGAAATATGCAGCAGATAAAGGGGCAAGGTAAAAACCCACCAGACCAAGCAAATGAAGAGGAAATAGGCAGTCTACCCGAAAAAGAATTCAGAGTAATGATACTGAAGTTGATCCAAAACTTGGAAATAGAGTGGAGAAGATAAAAAACATTTAACAAGGACCTAGAAGAACTAAAGAACAAACTAACAATGATGAACAACACAATAAATGAAATTAAAAATTCTCTAGAAGGAATCAATAGCAGAATAACTGAGGCAGAAGAACGGATAAGCAACCTGGAAGATAAAATAGTGGAAATAACTTCCACAGAGCAGAATAAAGAAAAAAGAATGAAAAGAATTGAGGACAGTCTCAGAGACCTCTGGGATGATGTTAAACACACCCACATTTGAATTATAGGGGTCTCAGAGGAGAAGAGAAAAAAAAGGGACTGAGAAAATATTTGAAGAGATTATACTTGAAAACTTCCCTAAAATGGGAAAGGAAATAGTCAATCAAGTCCAGAAAGCGCAGAGAGTCCCTGCGCTTTACAGGATAAATCCAAGGCAAAACACACCAAAGCACATATTAATCAAACTATCAAAAATGAAATACAAAGAAAAAATATTAAAAGCAGCAAGGGAAAAGCAACAAATAACATACAAGGGAATCCCCATAAGGTTAACAGCTGATCTTTCAGCAGAAACTCTGCAAGCCAGAAGGGCGTGGCAGGACATATTTAAAGTGATGAAAGGGAAAAACCTACAACCAAGACTACTTTACCCAGCAAGGATCTCATTCAGAGTCAATGGAGAAATTAAAAACCTTACAGACAAGCAAAAGTTAAGAGAATTCAGCACCACCAAACCAGCTTTACAAAAAATGCTAAATGAACTTCTCTAAGTGAGAAACACAAGAGAAGGAAAAGAGCTGCAAAAACAAACCCAAAACAATTGAGAAAATGGTAATAGGAACATACCTATCAATAATTACCTTAAATGTAAATGGATTAAATGGTCCACCAAAAGATATAGACTGGCTGAATGGATACAAAAACAAGGTCCATATATATGCTGTCTAAAAGGGAACCACTTCAGACCTAGGGACACATACAGACTGAAAGTGAGGGGGTGAAAAAGATATTCCATGCAAAGGGAAATGAAAAGAAAGCTGGAGTAGCAATTCTCATATCAGACAAAATAGACTTTAAATAAAGACTATTACAAGAGACAAAGAAGGACACTACATAATGATCAAGGGATCAATCCAAGAAGAAGATATAACAATTGTAAATATTTATGCGCCCAACATAGGAGCACCTCATTACCTAAGGCAAATGCTAACAGCCATCAAAGGGGAAATTGACAGTAACACAATAATAGTAGGGCACTTTAACACCTCACTATCACCAATGGACAGATCATCCAAAATGAAAATAAATAAGGAAACACAAGCTTTAAATGATACATCAGACAAAATGGACTTAATTGATATTTATAGGATATTCCATCCAAAAATATACGCTTTCTTCTCAAGAGCTCATGGAACATGCTCCAGGATAGATCATAACTTGGGTCACAAACCTAGTCTCAGTAAATTTATGAAAACTGAAATTGTATCAAGTATCTTTTTCAGCCACAACACTATAAGACTCGATATCAATTACGGGAAAAAAACTGTAAAAAAATACAAACACATGGAGGCTAAACAATATGCTCCTCAATAACCAAGAGATCACTGAAGAAATCAAAGAGGAAATCAAAAAATACCTAGAAACAAATGACAATGAAAACACGATGACCCAAAACCTATGGGATGCAGCAAAAGCAGTTCTAAGAGGGAAGTTTATAGCAATACAATCCTACCTCAAGAAACAGGAAAAATATCAAACAAACAACCTACCTTACACCTAAAGGAACTAGAGTAAGAAGAAAAAAAAAAAAACCCCAAAGTTAGCAGAAGGAAAGAAATCATAAAAATCAGATCAGAAATAATTGAAAAACAAATGAAGGAAACAATAACAAAGATCAATAAAACTAAAAGCTGGTTCTTTGAGAAGATAAAAAAAATTGATAAACCACTAGCCAGACTCATCAAGAAAAAAAGGGAGAAGATTCAAATAAACACAATTAGAAATGAAAAGGGAGAAGTAACAACTGACACTGAAGAAATACAAAGGATCATGTTGGATTACTACAAGCAACTATATGCCAATAAAATAGACAACTTGGAAGAAATGGACAAATTCTTAGAAATGCACAACATTCCGAGACCGAACCAGGAAGAAATAGAAAATATAATTAGACCAATAACAAGTAATGAAATTGAAACTGTGTTTTAAAATCTTCCAACAGGGGCTTCCCTGGTGGTGCAGTGGTTGAGAGTCTGCCTGCCGATGCAGGGGACACGGGTTCGTGCCCTGGACAGGGAGGATCCCACATGCCGCAGAGTGGCTGGGCCCGTGAGCCATGGCCGCTGAGCCTGGGCGGCTGGAGCCTGTGCTCCACAACGGGAGAGGCCACAACAGTGAGAGGCCCTCGTACCACAAAATATAAATAAATAAAATAAAATAAAATAAAATCTTCCAACAAACAAAAGCCCACGACCAGATGGCTTCACAGGCGAATTGTATCAAACATTTAGAGAAGAGCTAACACCTGTCCTTCTCAAACTCTTCCAAAATATAGCAGAGGGAGGAACACTCCCAAACTCTTTCTGCAAGGCCAGCATCACCCTGATACCAAAACCAGACCAAGGTGCCACAAAAAAAGAAAGCTACAGGCCAATATCACTGATGAACATACATGCAAAAATCCTCAGCAAAATACTAGCAAACAGAATCCAACAGCACATTAAAAGGATCATACACCATGATCAAGTGGGGTTTATCCCAGGAATACAAGGATTCTTCAGTATATGCAAATCAATCAATCTGATACACCATATTAACAAATTGAAGAAGAAAAATCATATGATCATCTCAGTAGATGCAGGAAAAGCTTTCAACAAAATCAACACCCATTTATGATAAAATCTCTCCAGAAAGCAGGCATAGAGGAAACACCTCCACATAATAAAGGCCATATATGACAAACCCACAGCCAACATTCTCAGTGGTGAAAAACTGAAACCATTTCCTCTACAATCAGGAACAAGACAAGGATGCCCACTCTCACCACTATTATTCAGCATAGTCTTGGACATTTTAGCCACAGGAATCAGAGAAGAAAAAGAAAGAAAAGGAATCCAAATCAGAAAAGAAGAAGTAAAACTGTCACTGTTTGCAGATGACATGATACTATACATAGAGAATCCTAAAGATGCCACCAGAAAGCTACTAGAGCTAATAAGTGAATTTTGTAAAGTAGCAGGATACAAAACTAATGTACAGAAATATCTTGCATTCCTATACACTAATGATGAAAAATCTGAAAGAGAAATTAAGGAAACACTCCCATTTACCACTGCAACAAAAAGAATAAAATATCTAGGAATAAACCTACCCAAGGACACAAAAGACCTGTATGCAGAAAACTATAAGACACTGATGAAAGAAATTAAAGGTGATACAAACAGATGGAGAGATACACTATGTTCTTGGATTAGAAGAATGAACATTGTGAAAATGACTCTACTACCCAAAGCAATCTACAGATTCAGTGCAATCCCTATCACACTACCAATGGCAGTTTTCACAGAACTAGAACAAAAAATTTCAAAATTTGTATGGAAACACAGAAGACCCCAAATAGCCAAAACAATCTTGAGAAATAAAAACAGAGCTGGAGGAATCAGACTCCCTGACTTCCGACTATACTACAAAGCTACAGTAATCAAGACAGTGTGGTACTGGCACAAAAACAGAAATATAGATCCATGGAACAGGATAGAAAGCCCAGAGATAAACCCACACACATATGGTCACCTTATCTTTGGTAAAGGAGGAAAGAATATGCAATGGAGAAAAGACAGCATCTTCAATAAGTGGTGCTGGGAAAACTGGGCAGTTACATGTAAAAGAATGAAATTAGAACACCCCCTAACACCATCCACAAAAATAAACTCAAAATGGTTTAAAGACCTAAATGTAAGGCCAGACACTATAAAACTATTAAAGGAAAACATAGGTAGAACACTCAGTGAAATAAATCACAGCAAAATCCTTTTTGGCCTGCCTCCTAGAAAAATAGAAATAAAAATAAACAAATGGGACCTAATGAATCTTAAAAGCTTTTGCACAGCAAAGGAAACCATAAACAGCACAAAAAGGCAACCATCAAAATGGGAGAAAATATTTACAAATGAAGCAACTGACAAAGGATTAATCTCCAACATATACAAGCAGCTCATGCAGCTCAATATCAAAAAAACAACCAACCTAGTCCAAAAATGGGCAGAAGATGTAAATGACATTTCTCCAAAGAAGATATACAGATTGCCAACAAACACATGAAAGAATGCTCAGCATCACTAATCATTAGAGAAGTGCAAATCAAAACCATAGTGAGGTATCACCTCACACTGATCAGAATGACCAGCATAAAAAAATCTACAAACAATAAATGCTGGAGAGGGTGTGGAGAAAATGGAACAATCTTGCACTGTTGGTGGGAATGTAAGTGGTTACAGCCACTATGGAGAACAGTATGGAGATTTCTTAAAAAACTAAAAATAGAACTACCATACAACCCAGCAATCCCACTACTGGGCATATACTCTGAGAAATCCATAATTCAAAAGGAGACGTACCACAACGTTCATTGCAGCACTATTTACAATAGCCAGGACGTGGAAGCAGCCTAAGTGTCCATCAACAGATGAATGGATAAAGAAGATGTGGCACATATATACAATGGAATATTACTCAGCCATAAAAAGAAACGAAATTGAGTTATTTGTAGTGAGGTGTATGGACCTAGGGTGTGTCATGCAGAATGAAGTAAGTCAGAAAGAGAAAAACAAATACTGTATGGTAACACATATGTAATCTGTGTAATATGTAGTCTAAAAAAAGGTTCTGAAGAACCTAGGGGCAGGACAGGAATAAAGCCGCAGACGAGAGAATGGACTTGAGGGCAAGGGGAGGGGAAGGGTAAGCTGGGATGAAATGAAATGCTTATTGACATATGTACACTACCAAATGTAAAATAAATAGCTAGTTGGAAGCAGGTGTATCGCATGGGGTGATCAGCTCGGTGATTTGTGACAACCCAGAGGGGTGGGATAGGGAGGGTGGGAGGGAAGCTACGAGGGAGGGGATATGGGGATATAAGTATACATATAGCTGATTCACTTTGTTATACAGCAGAAACTAACACAACATTGTAAAGCAATTATACTCCAATAAAGATGTTGGAAAAAAAAAAAAAAACTACAATGAGGTAAAAGACAACATTCAGAAAACAAATACTGTAGGATTTACAAAAAAAAAAAAAGACATCTCATGACTTATAGAGTGAGAATCACCTAGTTGGGAAGTTTCCCAAAGTTAATTAAATACACTTTGGAAATGATATTAACTGTAATGGAACCTTGTGACTTAAGATCATTAGTGCCTCCTCAAATAGATGATGTCTGCATAACATTCATCATATTGAACCAAATGATAGTTGCCACCTGTGCACTTGCCGGCTCTAGAAGCGTAGACTAGTGGTCTAAGCTTGAATTGGTGGTATGCTGGTGACTATTTAATAACTGGCCCCCCTGTAAACAAAACCCTTTGATTTACAGCATTTGGCATTTGCTGATTTCTGTGGTATAAATACACCTATCATGATCAATTTCAAATTACGAATATAACGTCACCAGTTGCAGAGTTGGGAAATGCTGTGCACATGTGGCTCTCATGAAACAATACAAGCCAATCTGAGCAGGTCCAGAGCACAACACCTGGACTCCTCATGTCATAACAGGAAGCACGCAACCAGCAATTCTAATTTCTGGCACTGCTGCTAAAGAGCTATGTAAACTCAGGCTATCACTTAAAGTTTGCCATCTAATTTGCTTAAAGTCTGTTGAGCACTCTGTGTTAGGTGCTATGACATGTTTTAATCCCCTTTACAGTTCTGAAAGTAGACGTGATTATGTCCATTTTACAGATGAGAAACTGAAGCTCACAAGCATTAAGTGATTTCTTTCTCATGCGATAATGAGTACCAGACATATGAAATGCTGTGGCACTTGAAGGACAATTGTCTTGTTAGCGTAAATTAAAATGCCATTCTCTGCTCTCACAATTTGAGCTGTTGGAAGATTTGTTTTGGGAACGATATTTCCTGCATAGCTCTCTTTAGTTCTAGATCCATCCTCATTTACTCGTCGATGGTACCATTTCTTGGGAATATGGGAAGTGTTGTCCAAAGACCAGTTTGTTGAAATGTTTGCCTTTATTTGAAATGTCCTGAAGAGTTTAACTTTTTATTGTTATTGCTCATGAAACACTCCTATTAAAACTGGAATTTTAATTTTACTGTTATAATGTAACATTTATTCACTTAAAAATACAGTAGATACAAAAAATAAATTGAGGGGGATAAGGGATTGGATTGGGAGTTTGGAATTAGCAGATGGAAACTATTATATATAGAATGGATAAACAACAAGGTCCTACTACATAGCACAGGGAACTATATTCAATATCCTGTGATAAACCATAATGGAAAAGAATATGAAAAAGAATGTATGTATATAAATAACTGAATCATTTTGCTGTACAGTACAAATTAACACAACACTGTAAATCAACTATACTTCAATAAGTTTTAAAAAATTGAAAACAAAAGTTTTGCATCAGATAACCCTCGTTGTTGTTTAAAAAGCTACAAAAGTATAGAAGAAATTTTGAATACTACGGAAAGATATAAGACAAAACGTGATAGCCACTCCCTTCTTCACATGTCTTTCTCCCCATAGATAATTACTATTCTGGGAAAGATAATTTTCTTGCTTAGTCTGTCTCTGCCTTTCAATTTTAATTGGAAAATAGAGCACATAGCTTATAAAATGGGGATATACCCCTCTATTTTTGTCATAGTTTTTATATGACTGTTAGATGATTTTAGAAAGTCCTTTGTTGTGACGATGAAATGCAAGTCATTTTTTTTTTTTTTTGCTGCTTGTGACATGTCCGCAAATCATCATTTGATCCTCAATAGCAGAATCATTTAATATTTATAACAAGACTGTTTATATGAGTTACAATAGCTCTTAAACATTTCTTCTGGGAATTCCCTGGACATCCAGTGGTTAGGACTTGGTGCTTTCACTGCCAAGGGCCCGGGTTTGACTCCTGGGCAGGGAACTAAGATCCCGCAAGCTTCGCGGCATAGCCATAAATACATACATACATACATACATACATACATACATACATACATACATACATTTCTTCCCAAGCTATTACTTTTATTTTGAATTAATTTGGAATAATCCATTACTGAAAAAAAATCATCCTGTTTTTGGTTTGGTTGCAATAATTTGATGGAAAGAATCCTTATGACTTCCATAAATAGTCAATACTATTCCTTCTGAATCTGAATAGGGTGGCCTGCGGGCCCTAGGAGGTCTAGCCCCGGGTACCTTTCTGATCCCTTCTCCTACCATTCTACTCTTCCTTCTTTTCTTTGCCAACCACACTGATCTCCTTGCTTTCCTCAAGGAGATGCCAGATATGCCCAGCTTCAAAGCATTTGCTCTCATTTTCCCTGAGTTTGGAGTGTTTTGCCCTCAGCTGTAGGAATGCCTGGGCCTCTCACCTCCTTCAGGTCTTCACTCAGATGTTAACTCCCCGCGTACTTTATTTAAAGTTGTAATCCTCTCACTACAATGCTTATCATCCGCACTGCATTGCTTTTCTCCTTATCATTTACCTGGCACACTATTTTTACAGGCATTTGTGGTACAAGAGAAGAAGTCTCTGGTCCCTATAGCCCCAGTGCTTACTCTTAGGGTGACACGATGGGGGCCAGGTCAAATGTCCTACATAAGAAGCTGGATGCACCATAGGTGAGAGACCAGGAAAATTATAATACTTCTCTGCTTAGAAAGGGGAAGGAAGAAACTGTCCTCCTCCTTGGAAAAGTAATGAGACCAAATTATAACTTCAAACTTGGGTGTGTAAATAAAATCTCTTTGTGTCTCTGCTTTTCCAGCCTAAGAATATCTCCAAGTTCCTGGGCTTCATTCCTCCTTGAAATCTAAATACTTAGGGAGGTAGCCTGCAGTCTTCCTGTGACCCTGGGGCACCTCTAATAAGCTGTATCAGAACAATTAACTAGACAGACTGCTACGGATCTAATTCTCATGGCCTATGAAAAATCTCAGGAAGCTAAGTTTCTTCACAGGAAGATTAAGAAATCGGGGTAGTTTTATCTCACTGCAGAGCTGCTGATGAATGCTGGCTTTCAATGACTCTCTCAAAGGTTGTTGCTGTGTTTCATTGCTGATAGTCACACATGCAGGTTCTACCCAGGATATCTGGACAAGTGTGAATAATAATTTGTTTCCTGATCATGTTAAAATTACTGTTCAGAATTTTATAGCATAAATGTAGAACCATGTCTTCACTACAACTCTGGGAATAGTACTAACAATATTCCTAGACTGTAATCTCTCTAAATGTTGGTTGCAACTCTTCCTTCCCCATTGTGTCATCAGTGGGAAATGTAGGCAGCAGGTCTCTGGATTGAGCGAGAGCTGTCTTATTTACACTAGAAATGTTTGTCCTTTTTCTGGTGTAGCTTGAGACTGGGGACACTGTAGCACAATGTTACTACATAGATTATAGGCAAGAGATGACATCGATCAGAAGGTTGGTTGCATTTTGAGGCAAACGTCTGAAACACTTTATAGAAGATGTGTGTAGCCACACCTGGAGGACTGCCTGATATGTAGCATGAAGCCTGCAGAGAGGATGGGACAGCTGCCCTGGATTCCAGCAGTACAGGGCACTCAGGGTAGAGGAAATCTACTGCCACTTTCCTTGGGTTCTGTAAACCAAAGAGGGAGCCTGAAGTCAATAACAGTTGAAATATGGAAGAGTGAGGGATAACCCGTGGCCCACACAGATGGCTCATGCCCAAAGGTCATGGTGGACCTTTGGTAGCTCAGAGCCCTGAGCTTGTCCAGTGTGTGCTATGAGTGAGACTCACTCGGTGTGGACACATTAGCATCATTCTGGCAGCCCAGTCTTGTGTGATACCAGCAAATAAATTCCAGCCTGGCTAGTGAGAGTGGTCCTATCAGCAGGTCACTTCCTGAAATTGGGCCAAGGGACCCCTGGATGCTTCCATAATCAATCTCATACATTGTCATAGTGGTGCTGGTGGTAGAGTTGTACAGCACCCTGAAGGAGAAAAAGGGGGACCAGTGACCACAAATGTCCTGGTCTGCATCACCACCCTGATGTTACTGCTGACCCTAGCTCATCCCAGGCACTGGAGAGAGTTCATTAGGTTGAGGAAGTTTCCTTTTATTCCAAGTTTGTTGATTGTTTTTATCATGGAGGGGTGTTGAATTTTGTCAGATGCTTTTTCCGTGTCTATTGAAATGACCACATAGTTTTTATCCTTTATTCTACTGGTATGGTATATTAATTGATTTCGGTATGTTAAGCTAACATTGGATAAATTCCACTGGTTCATGGTTATATAATCCTTTTTATAGGATTGGTTTGCTAGTTGCTGGGTTTAGTTTGCTAGTATCCAGTTGAAGATTTTTGTGTCTATATTCATAAGAGATATTAGTCTGTAATTTTCTTCTCTTGTAGTGCCTTTGGTGTTGGTGTTGGCATTTTTATCAGGGTAATGCTGGCATCATGGAATGAGGGAAGTGTTCCCTCTTCTGTTGTTTGGAAGAGTTTGCAAAGAATTTTTCTTTAAATATTTGGTAGAATTTATCAGTGAAATCATCTGGAGCTGAGCTTATTTGGGGGGGGAGTTTTATTACAGATTCAATCTTTTAACACATTATAGATCTTATAAATTTAAAAAAATTTCTTGAGTCATTTTTTGGTGGTCTATGCCTTCCTACGAATTTAGACTAAATGTAACCTTTAATCAGAGGGAGGACTGTACAGAAGGAGGCCTGTAATTTGTTCTCCTTTTCCAAGTGTCTTAAGGTGGAATGCAATTATATTGATTTGTGATCTTTCTTCCTTTGTCATTTTGTGAGTTAATTTTTATTCATCTCAAGTTACTTTCTAGTTTCTCTTGTGATTTCTACTTTAATCTATTGGTTGTTTAGGAGTATGTTGTTTAATTTCCATGTAGTTGTGAATTCTCCAAAATTCTTTAGCAATTGATTTCTAAATTCATTCCATGCTGATCAGAGAACATGTTTTCAATACTTTTTGTATGTTTTCAATACTTTTAAAATTTGTTGAGGCTTGTTTTATGGCCTAACATGAGGTCTCTCCTAGAGAATATTCAGTGTGTACTTGAAAAGAATGATATTCTGTTGTTGCTGGGTGGAGGGTTTTATAGATGTCTGTTAGGTCTAGTGGTTTATAGTGTTGTTCAAGTCATCTATTTCTTTATTCGTCTTCTGCTTCATTGTTGTATCCATTATTAAAGTCTCCAGCTATAGATTAATTGTGTACATCTTTAATTCTGTCAGCTTTTGCTTCATATATTTTGGCGCTCTGTGTATGTGTGTGTCTATATATATATATGTATTTCCAATTGCCATATCTTCCTAGTTATTTGACCCCTTTATCATTATAAAATGTCTTTCTTTATCTGTAGTAACTTTTTTTAAATTTTAAAGTCTACGTTGTCAAGTATTAGTATATATCTTCCAGGTTGATTTGATTGTTGGTTGAATCTTTTTCCATCCTTTCACTTTCAGCCTATTTGTATCTTTGATTTACAAGTGTTTTCCTTATAGACAGCATATAGCTGTATCTTGCTCTTTTATCCAGCCTGATGATCTCAGCCTTTTGATTGGATTGTCTAATATGTTCATACTGAATGTTATTATTGACATAGTTGAATTTACATCTATTTTACCTTTTGTTTTCTATATGTCTTATGTCTTTTTGGTTCCACTGTTTCTACTTCACTGTGTTCTCTTGTGTTAAGTGAATATTTTCTAGTTTAACACTTTAATTCCTTTAATTATATTTCAAATTTTATTGAGTTATTTTCTTAGCGGTTGTTCTAGGGCTTATGATATGCATCCTAACTTATCAGAATCTACTTCAAACTTATACCAACTTAATTCCAGTGAGGTACAGAAATTTTACCTCCTTATAGCTCTATTCCCTCTTCCTTTTTTGTGCCATTATTATTGCATATATTACATTTATATATGCTACAGATCCAACAATACCTTTTTATAATTGTTATTTTATTAATTCTATGCCTTTTAAAGAAGTTGAGAGAGGAAAGGACAGCAAAAATATATTTATAGAGTTTGTTATGTTAACTTTTTTTTTTTTCCCTACCATTTCTTGTTCTCTTCGTTTGTTCCTATGGATTCAAGTTACCATTTTGTTACATTTCCTGTCAATGTAGCTTTGTCCCCACACATTCTTTGTGATGTTATTGTCAAATATATTATATTTCTAGATGTAATTGTTCCATGACATAATTATATACATATTGTTTTACACAATTGCTTTTGAAATCAGCTAATGGAAGAAAGGAAAAGAAATATACAATTATACTTTTTATAATTACATCATTACCTTATTGGTATTCTTTGTTTTTTATATGTGGATGTGAATTTGTCTCTGGTTCCACTTGCTTTCAGCCTGAACAATTTCTTTAGTACTTCTTGTAGAGTGAGTCCACTAGCAACAAATTCTCAGTTTTTGTTTTCATGGGAATGACTTTATTTTGCCTTCATTTTTGAATGTTAGTTTTGCTAGATATAAGATACTGGGTGGATAGTTTTATTTTTTATTTTTTCCTTTCAGCCCTTGGAATATGATATCCCACTGCTTTTCGGCTTCCATTGTTTCACAGGTAAAGTTAGCTTTTAGCTTATTAGGGCTCCCTTGTGTGTGATGAGTCTGTTTCTCCTACTGCTTTCAGGATTCCTCTTTCTCTTTGCTTTTCAACATTACCACTGTGATCTGTCTGGATGTGGATGTCTTGTATTTGGTTATTGAGCTTCTTGGATGTGTAGGTTCATGTTTTTCATCACATGTGGTAATTTTTCAGCCATCATTTCTTCAAAATATTTTTTAGCTCTTGTCGCTTTCTCCTCTCCTCTGATACTCTCATTACACAAATGTTGGTAAATTTGATACTGCCCTCTCATTCTGTGAGTCTGTTAATTTTTTTTCATTCTTTGTTCCTCTCTTCTTGAGATGGTTCTTCAAGTTTGTCAGTTCTTTCCTCTGCCAGCTCAAATCTACTACTGGGCAACTCTAACAAATTTTTCACTTTGGTTATATACTTTTCATATAATATGTATGTTTGTATATTTATTTATTTATACACATATATAAATATATATAGTTTAATATATATATATATAATTTCTGTCTCTTTATTGATGTTCTCTATTTAATCAGATATTGTCATCATACCTTTGTTTACTTATTGAAGCATGGTTTCCTTTGTTCTTTGAACAAAGAAGTTAGGTACCTAGAGAGTCATACTATTATTACTTTTTCTACAACTGGGGTGTCACTTAGTTGAGCCCTGCACTGTTTATTTAGATAGAGCAACAGAGAGCAGAAAGTCCAATTTACCATCGTCTAGTCTCTGATTAAATGGTGAATTCTCTTTTGGGTGGAAGGACATCAGGTCAGTGAAATTGTAAATGGCCACTTACCTCTTGGAAGTGACTCATTGCTAGTCTGTTTTTCCTATGTCTCCCATAATAGAACAGTAAACAATTCAAGGGCAGGTTATTTGTTCTTTTTTGATTCCTTAGTGCTTCACCAAGCATCTCCCAGCACACACCTACAGGCCTATTTAAATAACAATTATCCCACACTGAGTCAGAGCAAATAATAAAGCTTACTGTAGATTCATTTCAAACCCCAGTGAACAGGAAAGTCAAAACCTGGGAAATAAAACTAAAAAATAACTCAGCCTCTCTCAAGCTCCAATAACAACTTATACAGGCCAATGGCAAGTAGTGTCTGAAATATTATCACTTCAAACTGTCGAATCACTTTTTCATCTTAATTTAGAGATAGATCTCTTATATACTCATAGTCAGTCATTATATAGTGATTAAGGAGAGTTAATAAAGTATTATTTCTAAATACTGTACTGAAATTAACTCATTTATCAAAACACCATGAGGTAGATAATATTACGATCTCCATTTTACAGATGACGTAACAGACGTGTAAATGTTTGGAACTGCCCAGAGTCACACAGCTAACAGTGAGACCAGAGAAATTTGATCCTAGGCAGTTTAGGTTAGAAACCCAAAACTCTTAGCACGTAGGCTCTTTTGACATCCGCTTATTGAAATATAAATTTAAAGAGCATGTTTTGAAGTGTTCTCCCAATTTTGTTCCCATTGGAACATTATGGGAATTTCTCTATTTCCCAGTATGCCCTTTTCCCTATCCCTGCACCTTGTCTAACATTATGTCCTTGGGAAAAGAGTGGGAGTAGGTCTAAGAAGTTATGACATAGGGAGATTGCTTGGCCATAGAGAAGGAAGAGGGAAACCGCAGATTCTGTTACCTGCTTTCTTTCCTGCTCATAGATCACACTTCTCTGTTTCTTAGAATGTCTTTTAATTTTTGTTGTAAACTGGACTTTTTAGATAATATATCATAACATTTCTGGAAATTGATCCCTCCATTCTGAGGCTTTTTGTTGTTGTTTGCTTGTTTAATATTTTAGTGATTTGGCTAGATTATTTTAGTGAAGTCTTGTTCAGCCTGACCCTCTTTGAGAGATACTGTAGTCCTGGACTGAGAGTTGGGTAGAGAAATCCTCATCTTCTTGGCCACATTCATGCAAAGCAGAGTTTCCATTCTACTTGGTGGAGGGACGGGGAAAGGGGTTATGGTTCAAATGTTACACACTCTGGTCATTCTTAACCAACACTCAATAGATTTTATTAAATGAATGTTTCTTCATTTGCTATATACCTGTAGGGTAATTTAGAGACACTTTAATGGTATTTTAAAAAGTAATTTTCAGCAGTTATGGTTGTTTTGTAATGAAAAGTTTCTGCAGAGCTGCTCACATCACCATTATGGATATTGTCTCCTCACATGATATTCAACCAGTAATACAAGTTAAAATTCATTGAACAGTTAATATTGCTAGAGAGAAGTCCAGGAATTTTACATGTTGTAACTCATGGAATTTTTGCCTCAAGTTTATGAAGTAGTTACTACTATGGTCCCCATTTTGGAGATAAAGAATCTGAGGGGCACAGAGTTTGAGTATCTTACACAAGCTGTTGAGTAGAGAGCAAGATTTGAATCCAAGCAAGCAGTCTGCCTCCTAAGCCCAAGCTCTCAACCCTTATGCTATATATTACCATTGCTCAAATAATTCAAAGCCTCAAATTTGCTGACACTCTGCACATAATCACACCAGACCGCCTTCATATTATAACCGAATACTTGTTCCCACAGAATGAAAGTCCTTCAAATGACTTGTATGTCTCCTGACCCACTCAGAAATTAGAATTTAAAAATATGGACAAAACAGTCTTTCTTCCTTCATTTCCTCTTATTCTTCTCAGCCCACCCAAAGGGTCACATGTGTGGTTTGGTTCCTTCTTTAGCATCTACACTGGGTCACCTTCCTCTTGAACGGGCAGAACTTCTTAATCACTTCCAATGGTGATTAAGTCTAATTTTAAATCTTTCATGTATCTTAAATCTAAAATTCTGCAGGGTAAACAGGTTACCGTACAACTCAGAACCAGATTTTTCTTTGTAGCTTTACTTCTTAATCACTGCTTCCTTCAGAAAATAGCATTTTCAGAGCTGAAGTGATACTCCCAAGGTCTAAAAACATTTTAATAAAAATGTGTGTTCAATGTTTGGAACTGAATTGTTTCCACACCCCCAGAATTCATCCCCTATGGGACTAATCCCCAATATGACTATATTTGGAGATAAGGATTTTAGAAAGGTAATTAAGCTTAATTGGGGTCATAAGGATGGGGCCCAAATCTGATAGCACTGATGTCTTTATAAGAAAAGGAAGAGACATCAGAGATTGCTCTCTCTCTCTCCACACATGCACAGAGAACATGTGAGGACCCAGAGAGAAGATGGCCATTTACATGTCAAGAAAAGTGGCCTCATCAGAAACCAGCCCTGATGGCATCTTGATCTTGGACTTCTAGCCCCCAGAAATCTGAGAAAATAAATTTTTGTTGTTTAAGCCCCAAGTCTGTGGTATTTTGTTATGGCTACTCTGGCAAACTAATACATTAACCTTACCCATATTATTTGGAAGGCAGCTATGCTCACCACTGTATCACCACCTCCAGCTACTATTATTATTTGAAGGAAATCGGGAAACGGAAAGAGAGCTGAGAGAAAAAAAAAAGAAGACAAAGCTTTGTTGTTTTAGCTTCATTAGGCTATCATTCAATCTTTGCCATCTCTTTGGAGGAGTCTACCACCTGTAATCTTAAACGTTGTTTGAACAAACCTCCCATTAACGATGTACCTACATGGGGCAGGAGTTTGAAAGTCCACTCTCATACAAATGGCTTTCTCTTAAAGCAGCATCCAAACACTACTACCTCGTGGGAAAATTCAGGTATTTATTGTGGTATTTACTCCAATCTCTAGGTTTCCCTGAGGTTAATTTTCTCTTTAGGGCCTAAATGTGTAGGCTCTCTTTAGGGCGTAGCCTACACACTGGTGGGAAGAAGTGGGGGAAAAAGCCAAAATTTTGGACTTTTCTTTTGCCTTGAAATTGCCAATTCATGTTCTTTTCTTATTATTTTTCTAATTCCAGATGAATCCTAAGGCTTTTCATCCTTGTGTCTGTTGACATCCTAGGCCTGAACCCTCAGATGTCATAGGAAATGCAATGACTTATGCCATGGACTCTTCCCAGAACCTTTTCTTTTCCCAGCTTCTTAATCTCCCAGGTCCTAATAACTTCTCTCATCATGATGTCAGCTTACATCTCACTGTGGCTACCTGTTTTGCCATGCAATGGCCTGAGTGACCCTCTGAACTTGGACTTGGATCTCAGCTCTAGATGAAACCAAAATATCAAGGGAAAACACTTTGGTCTGGGGCAAGGAAACTTTCACCCTCCAACAACCAGCACCACCACCAGCCTAAAATCTGCCTGTGACCTTTGAGGGGGACTGCTTTCCCCAGTCAAAACCAGATCTGCTCACACCATGCAGTTTATAGTCCATCAAGACCGTGACACACTAGCATCTTGAAGTGAAAAACTCTGACTGTCCAACTCTATCTTTGCTAAGACTAGTGAGGTAGAATAATTTTTGACATAGTAATTCATAGTTTTTGTATTTCCTTATTCCCATCCTCTGCCTTCAAAAAACTGTCAGACTCTAAGCTTCTTTGGCCAATGGGAGGTTTGTGGCATGGTAGAAAACAGAATTTACATGCAAAAATGCAAGACATATCATATCTTGCCTTTTTTTTTCAGTCTAATCCCTCTGAGGAGATTGTGGTAGGTCTTCTCTGAAGGTGAGCAAGAGAACCTTGGAGGAATAAGAATCTCCTTCAGGGAAA
>NW_006775603.1:614053-632492 GCF_000442215.2 Lipotes vexillifer
CTCTGAGATGGGGAGATGGTGAAATCTCTGGGCTTCTCGAATGGCACACATACATGCCTTGCTCCTTTTTGGGACCCCCATGCAGGTGGTAGAGAGAGGAATGGCTGTGTGATTTCCCAAAGAGTCATCTGCTCTACACAGGGACGAGAGCAGTAGACTTGCAGAATTTGGGAGACAGTGGTACAGTGGAAATTTCCATGGTAACTAGCATAGATGCTTTACAATTGGAAGGGTCTCCAGAATGCCTTGCTGATGATAAAGCCATGAGGGTCATTACACTAAAATAACTGAGGTTAAATTTCAAACCAGCCTGGCCAGGTGAGGACTGACATATGAAATCAGGTTGGGTTATTGTTAATAAACATATTGGACTCTTTCTTATTGAGATTATAAGCTGAGATTTCCGTGTACTCTCTGGAACTTCACCCGTACATGCAGCTGTCCCTACAGTTTGGCATTCCTAAACAATCCAGATTCAGACTTAGCAAGGAATCTCAAGCCTCATCAGTATGAGACCTTGACTTATTCTGCAAGAAACACTGTCAAATTCCTTGCAGTTGCAGGTATCACCACTAGAGGCCTCCCTAAAGAGGAAGCTTCACTGTTGGTGGGGACTTCATCTTCTAAAGCCCTGATCACTGAACATGTACTCAGTTTGGTCAGATGAGGTAGAATAGTGGTGTTGATTAATATTTGAGAAGAGTAAAAGAGAAAGAAGAAAAAAAAAAGTGAGGGGAGGATGAAGAAAATGAGAGAAGGTGAATATGAACCTACATGTAAACTTTGAGTTTTAAACCCAGCACATCACAGACTGTTTATCCCCATGCTACCCAAACCCTCTAGAGTATTGCCTTGGCTTCTGGTGCATCTTTGGGAAGAGATGGAGGAATTCTGCACACCCTCTAGGGTAGTAATACCAAAAGTATTTGACTCTCTTCTTTAGTAGATTGTAAGCAAATACAACCCAAAACCAGGCATGGAGTTTTATTCAGAGACATATTTGCAGTACCTACCACATTTCTAGACATACAGTAGGTACCAGAAATTTTTGTTGAGTGAATGAAGGAGCCATATCTTCAACTGTTGTCACAACAGGGGGACAAGATTAAGGAGGTGAATAATTTAAATGAGAGGTGGTAAGAAATAACCCACCATAGTTTTCTAAGGCACCAGGGAAACTGCTTCAGTCTTATGCCTTTTCTCCACATTTTCTTGTAGACTTTGGTGGAGAGTGTGGATCTCCTGGGTTCAAGTCCTGGTCTTGCCACTTACGAACTTTGCGACTCTGTGCTCTCTGGACCTGAGTTTCTTCTGTAATAAAGTAAGTGCATTGTTGTAAAAACCAGATAAAATAGTACCTGTGGAAATATGTTATAAAGTAAAAGATATCATATGGTGTTAAGGTGACATTACCACAAATATCAGTGCTTCTTTCTTTACTGTTGAACTAAAAGACCTGATAAAACAAATATTTTTTAGGAGCATCTAAATATCTGTTTGTATGGTACTTACACACACACAAACACACACACCATCACAAACACACATCCCATCCCTCATTCCTCCCCCGTACCACACATACATCACAGCTCTGAAAACATTACATTTCTTTCCATATGGCTGGCAACATCTGGTGATTAACACTTAATAAAATTAATGAGACCTTCCATTTTTATTAGTCACGTAGTCATCCATTGGAAGCAATAGCGTTTTCCAGAAGATCTCTGTTTTCTAATTCCCTTAAGTTCCAAGTTTCCCTGGCTGACCTGGCTTTGAACTGTGCTCCCTTGTAGATAAAAGGAAGGTATTTGGCTTCTTAAAAAGAGCTAACCTTTCCCTATGCATCTCATTGCAAGACTTCCACTCATCCCCACTGTGCTTGCTATAAATCAGAGGCCCTTCTGCATTGATGTTTACTTCTTTTTTTTTTCTTTTTTGTCTATAATACCAAATATCCTATTTGTGTGTGTGTGTGTATTACGTGTGACAAGCTTGTTCTGCAGTGAATGCTAATGACTTTCTGAGCCATGTGGGCATTTTATTGTGATAGCCTCACGTTTAAATTGAAAAATAATTTATACTCCACCATATGCCCCAGCAACATCCATTGATACCAATATGGAAATAGTGTGGAATTGGACATTTTCTTGTGACATATTTGCTTAGTAAGTTATAAGCATTAGCCTATCCGATCCGACAGTGGTACATAAATGACAACCTAAACGACCATTTACAATATCAGGTGGGTTATGGTTCAGCATGAATATTTATTATGATTTAATATGAATACTTAATATCCAGTATAAAAGGTTTTATATGTCATTACCAGTAGAATTAAAGGTGCTTCGGTGATTTTAACATTTAAAAGTCATAGAGTTTAACAGCTTCACTAGGATCTTCACATTCTAAATGATTGATTTTAAAGCGCTGTAGGTTTGAAGAGGTGACTAGCAAACTCATTTCAATTGCATTAAACTACAAAGAAAATGAATCCTTAGACACCATCTGGTGATTTATCAAAACAGATAAGAACACTTTCATGCTTACTGTTTCAAATGAAATGAATGCAAAGTAAAAATTTTCTCTTAATACAGTAGGTAAAAATATGCTAATTATTTTTCTTACTTTAAAAATTCTTCCTTCTCCATCAGACCACAAGTATTATTTAATACTTACTTCTTAACCCAAGAAGATATCTTAAAATTCCCTAACTCATTTACCCCATTTGAGCAACTTGGCCATGGTTATGCCAGCTGGGTGATGGCACCCTGAAATCTAACTTTCTGGCTTCCTTTCATATGCCATTCTGCACTTCCATTATATTGAAAGCAGAAATAAATTTGGTGATGTTACAAGTCTCTGAGATCTTGGAATCTGACCAATTTTTAAGTGATTTGTATGTCATGGGTGGCTCAACATAAAAAAATAACAACTGCAATGTGTATAATACTTTATAAAGGACTTTTCACATTCAACATATTCCTAAATTCTTATAACCATTCTGTGAAGCAGCTATCAGTGCTCCCATTTTCTTGGTGAAGAAATTTAAGCTCAGAGCAGTTTAATAAATTGTTTGCAGTCAGAGAGCAAGTAAACAGCAGGATTGTGATTCAGTCATAGCACCATTGGTTACTTAGTTGATATTCTTTCCACTGCCCCATTTTTACCTTGCAACCTGGGATCATTAAAAAAAATGTAGTGTTTATAATTACCTTGGGAGACTATATGTCCTGGTATGTTGAAAAGAATCCCTGTGTCCATGTAAAAAATGTGAAAAATAACCTGAACCTTTTGCCTTACGTTCTGAATTCTTGAGTTAGGCCTGCTGACCAGGAGTTGGAATAAATGAGAGCATCTAGGGAAGGATGGGAGTTTATCCTGGCTTGGAGGAGGGTGTGCACCTTGAACGAAACGGCAGAAAAGAGCTAAAGAAATTGCGAGGAGATGATGCTCTATAATTGTCCAGATTTGTTTTCTTATACCGTGAAGACTGAATATACTAGTTAAAAGAGCTATACAAACTACAAATGGCAACTGGGCCTTTTAGCAATAACACTGTTAGAGAAAGAAAGACCTAGAGAGAGAGGGTGAGTGTTCAGATTATCATCTTGTGGCAGGGATGGAGGTAGAAAAGTAAATGCTCAGACCTTTAAAGAGAAAACAATAATTCTGCATCTACTTTATTGTCCACTGAGGTTTGAATGCCGGAAGTTCTGAGCCAAGAAAGAGATGGCTTGGGAGATGGGGTATTAGTAATCTACTGCTAATTACCACAAACCTTCAAGGTTTAAATTAACAATGTTTATTATTTCAAAGTTTCTGTGGGTCAAGAATTCTGGTGCAGCTTACCTGGATGGCTCTGGTTCAGGTTCTCTAATGAGGCTGCAGTCATCTCAGTGCTTGACTGGGGAGAGTGGATCTTCTAAGATGGCTCGGTCACATGGCTGTTGGCTGGAGGCCTCAGTTCCTTGCCCTATGGGCCTTTCAGAGGTATGCTTCAGTGTTTTCGTGACACGCAGTTGGCTTCCCCCAGAATGAGTAATCTAAGAGAGGGCCAGGCAAAAGCTACAATGCCTTTTATGACCTAATCTGGGAGATCAGTCACTGTCACTCCCGCCACATTCTACTTGTTAGAAGTCAGTCACTAAGTCTGGCCCACACTCAAGGGGAGAAGAATTTGGCTCTACCTTTTCAGAGGACGACTGAAAAAGGATTTGTGGGCATATCTGAAAATTATTACAGATGGGTTAGATTGTGTGTGTGTGTGTGTGTGTGTGTGTGTGTGTGTCTGTGTGTGTGTGTGAGAGAGAGAGAGAGAGAGAGAGAGAGAGAGAGAGAGAGAGAGAGATTTTTTAATGCTTATTAGAAAAGGGACTTGAGACAGCACCATGTCCCAAACCCTCATTTGACAGAAAAGAAAACAGTGAGTTTCAACGATTTCACCAAAACTCATGACTGTTACTGGCAGAGATGGGGCAAGATCCCTATTTGTCTGTATCCCAGACTCCCATTTTTTCCATTTCCAAATATATGGGCTTAAAAAATATTTTAATCTAGTTTTTCTATGCATTTGGAATAGCATAAAAATTTGCTAAATTAGTTTTAAGGTGGCCTAGAAAACTTAATGACAAGTCTCCATGGTCAGACAGCAAGGCTAAAGCAGCCAGAATGAGAAGTAACAATACATCCCTTCTTCCCTGTTCCATCAGCAGAAGAGGTGTCCAACGAGGCTAACCATGCAATACATGGTGCTAGGATAACAACCAAAAGTCTTACGTCCTCTGCTGAAGCATTTGCTGACTTCATTTCCCCAACAAGTAAAACCGATGGCCCCTTCCTCTGTGTCTTCACCATACATTCTTCTGTTTCAGGAACCCTAAAACTTCGTATCACCTTTCTTTTTACATGTCTACGTCTTCTGCCTTCTAGAACCTGGGCTGTGTCCACTCATTCTGTATTCCCAGTTTCTCGTACAATGATTGGTTCGTAATAGGCACAATGATAACATATAATGACAATGATAGCATTGTTTTATGAAATTACTGAGTGCATTTGTCATTTAAAAATAGTTGACATTAATCTAGCTCTTAAAAAGAGGCAAGTTTTGTTTGTTTGTTATAGGACTTTCTACTGTGTGATCACAGGTTACACAACTTCCTAGCCAGACTACACATTTAAAAATTGTATGTATGTATGTATGTATTTAGATATAATTGAAGTGTAATGCGTAAGCTTAAGGTATACAATATACTGATTTGATACAATTACATTGCAACATGGTTGCCAGTGTAACATTATATAGCACTCTGTTGTGCCACGTATTATCATTTCTTCTAGTGGTGGGAAAAATTGAGATCTAGTCTCTTGGCAAGTTTAATGTTTATAGTACAGTTTTGCTATCTATCAGATGATATTTAAGAGTTTGGGACAAGTTCTTATATGGAAATCAAGTAATATCTTTTTTCTTAGTTGGCTTCTCTGTTTGTGGCACCTGTGGCCCAGTTGAAAGTGACCTAGAGAGCAGGGACCTGACAATGTCTTCTAGTGAACTTCTCTTATGTAATTAATTGTGAGACATAAAGCTTGTGCTTCAGAAGAATATGGCACTAATCTTGAGCACCATTAGGTGTCCTCTGTCACTTACTCTAGTCTGTTTCCAATACATTTTCACTTGATTTCCATCCTTTTTTAATTTCTGTAAGATTTCACAAGCCAGATATATTTGAATGATTTTTAAAATAATCACCCTTAGAAAAGGCTGATAAAGGCACAATTAAACTTGGGGACCAGTCTGAATTAACAGAGAAGGTATGTTAAAATCATGAGAGATGTTCACATTCTGAAAAGAAGTTTTGTGAATTATTAAAATTTTATTTTTAGTGACATATTTTTCCAGCAATTTCCCCAAATGGCTTTTACTTTCTCCCCCTTATGGCCAGTCTATTTCCTCCCCATATTTATATATTTATTTATCCACAGAGATGAAGAAAAAGGGCCACCTCCATTTAAACTGAACTGTGTGTATTTCATGTTCTTGGCTTTGAAAATTGTCTTTCATTCTGTATGCTTTTGCAGAAATACAAATAATTGGAAACTGCTGTAAGTTAAAAGTACATCTAAGTATTTTATAAGAGCAAAGGATAAAAAATTATAGTAAGAGCTGGCTGCTCATGGGCAAGTAATGTTCACTAAGCACCTCAAAGTTATGTTTTCCACATTTCTCTAAAGACAATTTTAATCTATGGATTTGGAATAGGATACCCCACTTTTTTTTAACATCTTTATTGGAGTATAACTGCTTTACAGTGTTGTGTAGTTTCTGCTGTATAACAAAATGAATCAGCTATATGAATATATATATCCCCATATCCCCTCCCTCTTATGTCTCCTTCCCACCTTCCTTTTCCCACCCCTCTAAGTGGTCACAGAGCACCGAGCTGATCTCCCTTTACCTTGCAGCTGCTTCCCACTAGCTATCTAGTTTACATTCGGTAGTGTATATATGTCCATGCCACTCTCTCACTTTGTCCCAGCTTACCCTTCCCCCTCCCCGTGCACTCAAGTCCACTTTCTACGTCTGTGTCTTTACTCCTGTCCTGCCCCTATGTTCATCAGAACCATTTTTTTTCTTAGGTGCCATATATATGTGTTAGCCTATGGTATTTGTTTGTCTCTTTATGACTCACTTCTCTCTATATGACAGACTCTAGGTCCATCCACTACACTACAAATAACTCAATTTTGTTTGTTTTTATGGCTAATATTCCATTGTATATATGTGCCACATCTTCTTTATCCATTCATCTGTTGATGGACACTTAGGTTGCTTCCATGTCTGGCTATTGTAAATAGTGCTGCAGTGAACATTGTGGTACATGACACTTTTTGAATTATGGTTTTCTCAGGGTATATGCCCAGTCCTGGGATTGCAGGGTCATATGGTAGTTCTATTTTTAGTTTTTTAAGGAACCTCCTCTGTAATCCATAAAGGCTGTATCAATTTACATTTCTACTAACAGTGCAAGAGGGTTCCCTTTTTTCCACACCCTCTCCAGCATTTATTGTTTGTAGATATTTTGATGATGGCCATTCTGACTGGTGTGAGGTGATACCTCATTGTAGTTTTGATTTGCATTTCTCTGATGGTTAGCGATGTTCAGCATCCTTTCATGTGTTTGTTGGCAATCTGTATATCTTCTTTGGAGAAATGTCTATTTAGGTCTTCTGCCCATTTTTGGATTGGGTTGTTTGATACTGAGCTGCATGAGCTGCTTGTATATTTTGGAGATTAATCCTTTGTCAGTTGCTTCGTTTGCAAATATTTCTCCCATTCTGAGGGTTGTCTTTTCATCTTGTTTATGGTTTCCTTTGCTGTGCGAAAGCCTTTAAGTTTCATTAGGTCCCATTTGTTTATCTTTGTTTTTATTTCCATTTCTCTTGGAGGTGGGTCTAAAAGGATCTTGCTGTGATTTATGTATAGAGTGTTCTGCCTATGTTTTCCTCTAAGAGTTTGATGGTGTCTGGCTTTACATTTAGGTGTTTAACCCATTTTGAGTTTATTTTTGTGCATAGTGTTAGGAAGTGTTCTAATTTCATTCGTTTACACGTAGCTGTCCAGTTTTCCCAGCACCACTTATTGAAGAGGCTATCTTTTCTCTATTGTATATTCTTGCCTCCTTTATCAAAGATAAGGTGACCGTATATACGTGGGTTTATCTCTGGGATTTCTATCCTGTTCCATGGATCTGTATTTCTTTTTTTGTGCCACTACCATACTGTCTTCATTACTGTAGCTTTGTAGTGTCGTCGGAAGTCAGGGAGCCTGATTCTTCGAGCTCTATTTTTCTTTCTCAAGATTGTATTGGCTATTTGGGGTCTTTTTTGTTTTCATACAAATTGTGAAATTTTTTGTTCTAGTTCTTTGGAAAATGCAATTGGTAGTTTGATACAGATTGCATTGAGTCTGTAGATGACTTTGGGTAGTATAGTCATTTTCCCAATGTTCATTCTTCCAATCCAAGAACATGGTATATCTCTCTGTCTGTTTGTATCATCTTTAATTTCTTTCATCAGTGTCTTATAGTTTTCTGCATACAGGTCTTTTGTCTCCTTAGGTAGGTTTATTCCTAGGTATTTTATTGTTTTTGTTGCAATGGTAAATGGGAGTGTTTCCTTAATTTCTCTTTCAGATTTTTCATCATTAGTGCAGAGGAATGCAAGAGATTTCTGTGCATTAATTTTGTATCCTGCTACTTTACCAAATTCATTGATTACCTCTCATAGTTTTCTGGTAGCATCTTTAGGATTCTCTATGTATAGTATCATGTCAACTGCAAACAGTGACAGTTTTATTTCTTTTCCGATTTCAGTTCCTTTTATTTCTTTTTCTTCCCTGATTGCGGTGGCTAAAACTTCCAAAACTATATTGAATAATAGTGGTGAGAGTGAGTAACCATGTCTTGTCCCTGATCTTAGAGGAATTGGTTTCAGTTTTTCATCATTGAGAACGATGTTGACTGTGGGTTTGTCATATATGGCCTTTATTATGTTGAGGTAAGTTCCCTCTATGCCTACTTACTGGGAGGTTTTACCATAAATCGGTGTTGAATTTTGTCAAAAGGTTTTTCTGCATCTATTGAGACGATCATATGGTTTTTCTCCTTCAATCTGTTAATATGGTTTATCACATTAATTGATTTGCATATACTGAAGAATCCTTGCATTCCTGGGATAAACCCCACTTGATGATGGTGTTTGATCCTTTTCATGTGCTATTGGATTCTGTTTGCTAGTACTTTGTTGAGGATTGTTGCATCTATGTTCATCAGTGATATTTGCCTGTAGTTTTCTTTTTTTGTGACTTCTTTGTCTGGTTTTGGTATCAGGGTGATGGTGGCCTCGTAGAATGAGTTTGGCAGTGTTCCTCCCTCTGCTATATTTTGGAAGAGTTTGCGAAGGATAGGTGTTAGCTCTTCTCTCAATGTTTGATAGAATTTGCCTGGGAAGCCATCTGGTCCTGGGCTTTTGTTTGTTGGAAGATTTTTAATCACAGTTTCAATTTCTGTGCTTGTGATTGGTCTGTTTATATTTTCTGTATCTTCCAGGTTCAGTTTCGGAAGGTTGTGCTTTTCTAAGAATTTGTCCATTTTTTCCAGGTTGGCCATTTTATTGGCATATAGTTGCTTGCAGTAATCTCTCATGATCCTTTGTATTTCTGCAGTGTCAGTTGTTACTTCTCCTTTGTCATATCTACTTCTATTGTTTTGAGTCTTCTACCTTTTTTTCTTGATGAGTCTGGCTAATGGTTTATCAATTTGGTTTATCTTCTCAAAGAACCAACTTTTAGTTTTATTGAACTTTGCTATCGTTTCCTTCATTTCTTTTTCATTTATTTATGAACTGATGTTTATTTCTTTCCTTCTGCTAAATTTGGATTTTTTTTGTTCTTTCTTTCATTGCTTTAGGTGTAAGGTTAGGTTGTTTATTTGAGATGTTTCTTGTTGCTTGAGGTGGGATTGTATTGCTATAAACTTCCCTCTTAGAGCTGCTCTTGCTGCATCCCTAAGGTTTTGTGTCCTCGTGTTTTCATTGTCACTTGTTTCTAAGTATTTTTGGATTTCCTCTTTGATTTCTTCAGTGGTCTCTTGTTTATTAAGTAGTGTATTGTTTAGCCTCCATGTGTTTGTATTTTTTATAGATTTTTTTCTGTAATTGATATCTAGTCTAATAGCATTGTGGTTGGAAAGGATACTTGATAGTATTTCAATTTTCTTAAATTTACCAAGGCTTGATTTGTGCCCCAAGATATGATATCTCTAGGGAATGTTCCATGAGCACTTGAGAAGAAAGTGTATTCTGTTGATTTTGGATGAATTGTCCTATAAATATCAATTAAGTCCGTTTTGTTTAATGCGTCATTTAAAGCTTGTGTTTCCTTATTTATTTTCATTTTGGATGATTTGTCCATTGGTGAAAGTGGGGTGTTGAAATGCCCTACTATGATTGTGTTACTGTCAGTTTCCCATTTTATGGCTGTTAGTATTTGCCTTATATTTTGAGGTGCTCCTATGTTGGGTGCATAAATATTTACAATTGTCATATCTTCTTCTTGGATTGATCCCTTGATCATTATGTAGTATCCATCTTTGTCTCTTGCAGTAATCTTTAAAGTCTATTTTGTCTGATATGAGAATTGCTACTCCAGCTTTCTTTTGATTTCCATTTGCATGGAATGTCTTTTTCCGTCCCCTCACTTTCAGTCTGTATGTGTCCCTAGGTCTGAAGTGGGTCTCTTGTAGACAGCATATATACAGGTCTTGTTTTTGTATCCATTCAGCCAGTCCATGTCTTTTGTTGGGAGCATTTAATCCTTTTACATTTAATGTAATTTTGAATATGTATGTTCATATTACTCTTTTCTTAATTGTTTTGGGTTTGTTACTGTAGGTCTTTTCCTTCTCTTATGTTTCCTACCTAGAGAAGTTCCTTTAGTATTTGTTGCAAAGCTGGTTTTGTTGTGCTGAATTCTCTTAGCTTTTACTTGTCTGTAAAGGTTTTAATTTCTCTGTCGGATCTGAATGAGATCCTTGCTGGTAGAGTAATATTGTATGTTTTTGACTTTTATCACTTTAAATATGTCTTGCCACTTCCTTCTGGCTTGCAGAGTTTCTGCTGAAAGATCAGCTGTTAACCTTATGGGGATTCCCTTGTATGTTATTTGTTGTTTTCCCCTTGCTGCTTTTAATATTATTTCTTTGTATTTAATTTTTGATAGTTTGATTAATATGTGTCTTGGCGTGTTCCTCCTTGGATTTTTCTCTATGGGACTCTCTTCCTGGACTTGACTGACTATTTCCTTTCCCATATTAGGGAAGTTTTCAACTGTAATATCTTCCAATATTTTCTCAGTCCCTTTCTTTTTCTCTTCTTCTGGGACCCCTATAATGCAAATGTTGGTGTGTTTAATGTTGTCCAGAGATCTCTAATACTGTCCTCAATTCTCTTCACTCTTTTTTCTTTATTCTGCTCTGCAGTAGTTATTTTCACTATTTTATCTTCCAGGTCACTTATCCATTCTTCTGCCTCAGTTATTCTGCTATTGATTTCTTCTACAGAATTTTTAATTTCATTTACTGTGTTGTTCATCATTTTTTCTTTGCTCTTTAGTTCTTCTAGGTCCTTGTTAAACGTATCTTGTATTTTTTTGTATTTTCTCCGTTTTGTTTGCAAGATTTTGGATCATCTTTTCTATCATTACTCTGAATTCTTTTTCGGTAGACTGTCTATTTCCTCTTCATTTGTTTGGTCTGGTGGGTTTTTTACCTTGATCCTTCATCTGCTGTGTGTTTCTTTATCTTCTCATTTTGCTTAACTTACTGTGTTTGTGGTCTCCTTTTCGCAGGCTGCAGTTTCGTAGTTCCCGTTTGTTTGTTTTTTTGGTGTCTGCCCCCAGTGCCTAAGATTGGTTCAGTGGGTTGTGTAGGCTTTTTGTTGGAGGAGACTAGTACCTGTGTTCTGGTGGATGAGACTGTATCTTGTCTTTCTGTTGGGCAGGACCATGCCCATGGTATGTTTTGGGGTGTCTGTGACCTTATTATGATTTTAGGCTGTGTGTTTGCTAATGGGTAGGGTTGTGTTCCTGTCTTGCTAGTTGTTTGGCATAGGGTGTCCAGCACTATAGCTTCTAGGTTGTTGAGGAGAGCTGGGTCTTAGCGTTGAGATGGACATCTCTAGGAGAGCTTTTGCCATTTGATATTACATGGAGCTGGGAGGTGTCCGGTGGACCAATGTCCTGAAGTCGGCTCTGCCACCTCAGAGGCACAGGCCTGACTCCCGGCCAGATCACTAAGACCCTGTCAGCCACATGGCTGTTGTTGGCAGGATCCAGTTCCTCACAAGCTGGCAGACTGAGGAGGTCAGTTCCTCACTGGTGGTTGGCCGGAAGTCTCAATCAGTTCTTTGCCATTTGAATCTTTCCGTAAGGTATCCTACACATGGCACGTGGCTTCCGTATATACATGTCTCTGCAGATTCTCTCCCTGGTAGGCTGCTCTCACATCAGTGTTTCCTGTTGGTCATGGAATGTCCAGAAGCGAGGAGGCAGGCTCAGGAAACCGGGCACGCACAGCACCTTTTTCATTTATTTCTGACCTGATTTTTATGATTTCTTTCCTTCTGCTAACTTTGGGGGTTTTTTGTTCTTGTTTCTCTAATTGCTTTAGGTGTAAAGTTAGGTTGTTTATTTGAGATGTTTCTTGTTTCTTGAGGTAGGATTGTATTGCTATAAACTTCCCTCTTAGAACTACTTTTGCTGCATCACATAGGTTTTGGGTCGTCGTGTTTTCACGTCATTTGTTTCTAGGTATTTTGATTTCCTCTTTGATTTCTTCAGTGATCTCTTATTTATTTAGTAGTGTATTGTTTAGTATCCATGTGTTTGTATTTTTACAGATTTTTTTCCTGTAATTGATATCTAGTCTCATAGCATTGTGGTCAGAAAAGGTACTTGATACTATTTCAGTTTTCTTAGATTTACCAAGGCTTGTTTTGTGACCCAAGATATGGTCTATCCTGGAGAATGTTCCATGAGCACTTGAGAGGAAAGTGTATTCTGTTGTTTTGGGATGGAATGCCCTACAAATATCAATTAAGTCCATTGTGTTTAATGTGTCATTTAAAGCTTGTATTTCCTTATTTATTTTCATTTTGCATGATCTGTCCTTTGGTGAAAGTGGGGTGTTAAAGTCCCCTACTATGATTGTGTTACTGTCGATTTCCCCTTTTATGGCTGTTAGCACTTGCCTTATGTATTGAGGTGCTCCTTTGTTGGGTGCATAAATATTTACAATTGTTATATCTTCTTCTTGGATTGATCCCTTGATATTATGTAGTGTCCTTCTTTGTCTCTTGTAATAGTCTTTATTTTAAAATCTATTTTGTCTGATATGAGAATTGCAATTCCAGCTTTCTTTTGATTTCCATTTGCATGGAATATCTTTTTCCATCCCCTCACTTTCAGTCTGTATGTGTCCCTAGTTCTGAAGTGGGGTCTCTTGAGACAGTATATATACAGGTCTTGTTTTTGTATCCACTGAGCTAGTCTATATCTTTTGGTTGGAGCATTTAGTCCATTTACATTTAAGGTAATTATTGATATGTATGTTCCTATTACCATTTTGTTAATTTTTTGGGGTTTGTTATTGTAGGTCTTTTCCTTCTTTTGTGTTTCCTACCTAGAGAAGTTCCTTTAGCATTTGTTGTAAAGCCATTTTGGTGGTTCTGAATTCTCTTAACTTCTGCTTATCTGTAAAGGTTTTAATTTCTCCATCGAATCTGAATGAGATCCTTGCTTGGTAGAGTAATCTTTTTGTATGTTTTTGCCTTTCATCACTTTAAATATGTCTTGCCACTCCCTTCTGGCTTGCAGAGTTTCTGCTGAAAAATCAGCTGTTAACCTTATCGGATTCCCTTATATGTTATTTGTTGCTTTTTCCTTGCTGCTCTTATTTTTTCTTTGTATTTAATTTTTGGTCATTTGATTAATATGTGTCTCTGCATGTTTCTCTTTGGGTTTATCCTGTATGGTGCTCTCTGTGCTTCTTGGACTTGATTGACTATTTCCTTTCCCATGTTAGGGATGTTTTCATCTACAATCTCTTCAAATATTTTTTCAGGCCTTTTCTTTTTCTCTTTTTCTTCTGCAACCCCTAACATTCAATGTGGTACGTTTAAAGTTGTTCTGGAGGTCTCTGAGACTGTCCACAGTTCTTTTCATTCTTTTTTCTTTATTCTGCTCTCTGGCAGTTATTTCCACCATTTTATCTCCAGCTCACTTATCCATTCTTCTGCCTCAGTTATTCTGTTATTGATTCCTTCTAGAGTATTTTAATTTCAGGTATTGTGTTGTTCATCATTGTTTGCTCTTTAGTTCTTCTAGATTCTTGTTAAATGTTTCTTGTATTTTCTCTATTCCGTTTCCGAGATTTTGGATCATGTTTACTCTCATTACTCTGAATTCTTTTTCAGGTACATGGCCTATTTCCTATGCATTTATTTGTTCTTGTAAGTTTTTATCTTGCTCCTTCATCTGTAACATATCTTTTTTGTCATTTCATTTTTTTTTCTTGATGGGTGGGGCTCTATTTCTGTCTTACTGGTTGTTTGGCCTGAGACTTTCAGCACTGGAGTTTGCAGGCAGTTGGATAGAGCTGGGTCTTTGTGCTGAGATGAGGACCTCCGGTAGGCCTCACTGAATTGATAATCCCTGGGTTCCGAGGTTCTCTGTTAGTCCAGTAGTTTGGACTCAGAGCTCCCACCACAGGAGCTTGGGCCCGATCTCCGTCCTGGGAACCAAGATCCCACAAGCTTCATGTCACAGTTAAAAAAATAAAAAAGAGAAAAAGGAGCAGTACAATATCAAAGAATAAATAACAAAATAAAATTAGAAAGATAAAAAATATATTAGGAAAAATAAAACTGTAATAGAAACAACTGCAACAAGGTAAATTAAAACCACAACAGAGAAAAAAAAAGGGGAGGGGAACAAGCCAAAAGGAGAGATCACTATCAAAGTATAAAGGATGAAATAAAATTAGAAAAGTAAAAGATTTATTAGGAAAAATAAAAATATAAAAGAATCAACAACGATGAATCAACAAGGTAAAACAGAACCCCAATCTAAAAGAGGAAAAAGAAAAAAAGCCTTGGCTATGTGGGTGGAGTTTAGACAGGGGGTGGAACTTAGGCAAGTGAGGGGGTTTAGGATGGGGCAGCACCTAGGCAGGTGGGGGGGTGACATTTGAGCATGGGGTGTAGCTTCTGCTTAGGACCTGCAGAAGGGGAGCGGCCTCTGGAGTGTGGAGTTCTGGAGTTTGGAGGTAGGGCCCTGGGTGTGGGTGTGTGGTGGGACTTGGGCAGGAGGGAGGCTCCAAGGGCAGAGGATTAGGCCTTAGAGCCCAACAGCCTCCCCGGTGCCTAAGTGGACAGGGAAGGCACTGGCCCTGTTCCCTTCCATTCCTTCGCACCCTCCCCCACTGTCTCCCCCAGGGTCTCCCCCGTCAGTGCTGGACCCCTAACCATGGGTGGGTCCCGCTGGGTGTAGGAACTCCTTCCCTCCTCCAGCCACCCATCTGGGGTGCTGGTCCTGGAGGTCTGGCCTTTACTTTTGCTCCCCCTTCCTTCCCTCCCACTCCCTCAGGACCCGCGTGGCTGGAGGGGGCCTAGGTGGGCAGAGGATCAGGCCTGGGATCTCAACAGGTTCCTGAAAGATACCCCACTTTTTTAAAGGGTCTCACCTAAATATTTACTGTAACCTCATAATCTCATGGACTGTCTTTGGCATCACCTATTTTATGTCTATTTATTCAAATTTTAGCCCTACAGTCTAATGTAAATATTTTGATTTTGATTAAATCCACAACGTCTTCAACTTTTTTTTTTTCCTGTTTCTTCACACCTTACATCTTTAGGATACACTCTCCCAGAATATGGTCTTCCCACCTTATGGGAAACTTCTGTCAAGTTCTCCTTTTTTAACTCCTAATCACAAGTATTTTAATACCAGAAATGTATAACATTAAATCACAAACAGCTTACAGAGAAGAGTTAATCATAGAATTGTATTTGTCATTACCCCTAAATGTTACTGAATTTAATGGGTCATTTCTAAAATATCTGGATTACATAGAAATCAGGGAATTAAAAGCTTAGATATACTAGGATAAAGAAGTTGGTATAGAATGGCTCCAGAGATGTATTTCATATTTATAACTGGTCAGATAGAGCCACCATTTATTTAGTAGGTGAAAACTATTAAAGAACTGCTAGTTTGAGAGCATAATATTCATATTATTATAGAGGAACAAAGATTTGGAAATTGCTAAGGAAATTGCCTAGTTAAAGTAATACGTTTTAAACAATGGAGAAGAAAATGGATCAAGAAGAGCAAATGTAATATAGTCCCCATCCCCAGGTCCAACATCTCAAAAACACTTTTGGAGGATTCAGGCAGTCCTAAGAAGCCACAGTAGCTAGGAAAATGAAAGTAGAAAGAGAGAAAAGGGATGTTATGAGGAAGAGACTGAGAGAGATAGAGACAGGTGCACACAGAGAGAATGATGATCCATTAGAAAAACTCAGGACAATTTAGACAACATAAAAAACGGAAAGATTGCAACGGGGTATTGGCAGTCATCTTTTGTCTTCATGGTCTTACACTTTCCTCAGGCAAAGATATTACAGGTTTGTGGGTGAAAGGGGCTGATGTTGAACAAAGAACATTTTTAAGAAGCTAATAAGGAGATGTTTGGAGGAAATTTTGGGGGACTATGTGTGTTGCCCAATGTTGCCTTTGCACTGGATGTTGACCTTTATTCTGAAAAACTGAATAAGATAGGGGAAGTTTCCAAAAGAGAAGAATTAGGAAGATTAACAGTGGGTCTTACTGCTAAGATTTTGAGTTTAGATTTTAGGCATAGAAAATAAAGATGAGGAAAAAGTTAAGATCTGAATCCCTTTTTCTGATTGCAAATATGTATTTCCTAGAATATACATTTGGTCAGTTAGTCAGAAGTGACCTTCTACAGTGTGGGGCAGTATGAAAGCCAAAAATAAGGAGGGATCTACCAGAGAACATTTCCTGAGCGGAGAGAAGGGTGAGATGTATACGCTGTAACCCCAAATGGATCATCTGATCCAAATTCCAATATTTACAAAGAGGATATGAGTTCACCCAACCAGCTTTTGAAATAAATAAGCGTATGTGTAAAAACAGTAAGTAGATTTCACAGAATTTCCGAGGTGAAAAGGAAATAAAAGATCATCTGATCCAACTTCTATCTTCCAATTAAGTCTTTTTACTACCTCCTTGGTAATGAAAAACATGTCTCCATTTGAACATTTCCTTTCTGCATAAACTTCCCTTCTGTTCCAGACTACCAGTTTCTATTTTGGGGCAACTTCTGTTGTGAAAAGGTTTAGTCTTAGATTCTGCTATTCTTTATAACTATCTGTCCTAGCTCTGTGCTCTGGATTCCATTTCCATTTTAGTATTTATATCCATATTTAATGCTCTTCCAAAGTTTCCTCTTTCCCATGCTAAGTACTCTCAAATCTTGCACATGTTGCCTATATATTTTCATTTGTAGATTCTTCCCCATCTCTGGATTCTTTGGATTCACTTAGTTGAACGTGGGCAATGTCCATGTCAGGAGAAATGAAAAAAATGAGACTGCTGTTGAGTTAGTAGAAAGCATTGAAGAGTGAAATAGTGATATTTATTATGACAAAATTGGTTGAGAAAGGCAAAGTGACAACTAGATGGTAAAGTATCATGTAAAATTACAGCTAGTGTAGGTAGCAAGCCACATTATAGATAATAAAGCCAGAGTTAGGAAGATTGATCTGACAGATTTGCAGCTAGAACTAGGGGTTCAAGAACACACAGAGAGGGAAGTGAACAAGTACTGTTGTCCAGACAACCAGAGTGAGGACAGTGGGTGATGCAGGATACATTGTAAGGTCACCAGTAAATCAGTTTAGATTCATGGACCACTTTGTTTAAATGGTGTGGGGGGCATTAAAATTGTACAGAATAGATATGGAAAATGGTTCTAACAGTCACTGACTTCTTTTTGACACGGTAAATGCTTTTTATATTATGTAAATTATACACATGCATTTGGAAAACTCAAAATTCAAAGAACTCTATGGAAGTAGTAAAAATTACCTGGAATCACTCTACCATGAAAAAACCATATTCACCATTTGGTGATTATTTCCTTTAGTGCATCTCTTTTTACACACACATGTGCCCACACAGAAACATGCATACATTGTATTACTCATTTGGGTCGTATCAAATACATTATTTTCTATGAACCCTTTAAGTTTTCAATCTTTTTTTTCTGAGCATCTCTCTCCTTTCCTCTTCTTTTCTGTCCTTTTGTCAGCCACCCCCCCATAGGTGATCTGTGTTATAAACCTCATGTGTAACTTTCCATGTGTATCTTCATGCTCAAAATCAGATATACATATGAGGGTTTTTAGTCATTGTTTGTTTTATGAAGGTGGGATTATATTATATACATGTTTCTGCAATTTGATGTTTTTCTTTAAACTCCTCCAGTTCATTTGGTGGGGCTCTAATCCATTCTTTTTTTATGGTTGTATAATACCCCATGGTAGGAATGTATTACAGTCTGTCTAACTATTCTCCTACTGAATGGCATTCTCTTTGTTTCATCCTTTGCCAAGGTAAATGTGGAATAATCATCCTTGTATATTTATCCTTACTCACTGATACTTTTATTTCTGTGGGGTAATTTCCCAGGAGTGGAACTGCTGGGCTTACAGACATGTACATTTTAAATTTTTAATAGACACTGCCAGATGGCTTTCCCCAAAGCCTGCAACAATTCACATTTCCACCTTTTTTCCCTAC
>NW_006775603.1:632583-636497 GCF_000442215.2 Lipotes vexillifer
CCCTGCCAGTAGTGGGTGTTATTACCGTTTCATTTCTAGCAGTGATAGCAGTTATTACTGTAATCTGCATGTTTTAGATGACTAGTAACTGCCTATTCATATCTTTGGTCATTTTTTATTATATGCCTATTAGGATTTAAATAAAAATAATTTAATATTTTGCATCATCAGGAATACATGCAATATGTGAAGGAAAATAAAATTTGTTAAATATACTATTTGTAATAATAAACATTCCATGAACCTCTGTGGTATCACTTAATCCTGAGGTAATTGGAGAGTCTATCAAGGTCTCGCAACAACTCAGGAGCATGGGCAGGCAGCTTAAGAGCACGTATTCACTGGTAGAAAGCTGATGGATGCTCAACTAGTATATGTTCTATGGGCTATACATAATTTTAAAAATAATAAGTGATTGGGTTAGAGGATTTAAAAATAGAGGAACCAATCGCATGTGTGGTAGGTGAATGTGGTTGGACTCAGCGTGCCAATGCAAAATGCCCATATCCTGAGAGAGAGACGCATTGAACATTCCACAGACCTGATTGGCATGAAGGGCCATATGCAAAAGCTAAGGCAAGAAAATGCAGACATTTTGATGTAGAGAGCGTACATTTGTGCTAGCAGTGCCTTTTCAAGACCCTGCTTCTAGTCATCCCTAATGCTGCTTCAAAGCCAACACTTCTCAGTGTGCCTCCTGACAGCATGAGACCTGGGATGACCATCTGACTTCTCAGCTCCAACAGAGCAGTGTTTTCCATTACCATGCAGATGGCTATTTAAATAACTAGGATTTGTTTTAGGCCAAATGTTAGGCTGGGTTATTCTCTACTCTGAACCTCTTATCAGTTCACATGTAAATTCTTATAGATCAATGCATTCATGTAGTTTTGAGTCAATCCAAAGGTGAAAATCAGTTTGACCATCTGGCTTCCACAACAGTGATCAAATGCCTTTCATACCACTGATAGGAGCTCTCAGGCTTCCCTGAGCTTCAGTAATTCAAATATGTCTAAAAGTATTGATTTTACACTCAGTATGACAGAATTTTAAGAAGGGAAATAGGTAAGATTAATTCTTCACTACACAGATGTTGTCATTTTAAAGCATGTCATTTTGGAATGACACTGCTTTGGTGAAATGTAACTAAGAGAGATTAAGAAATTCAAGTACAGGGGAAGAGCTAGGCCAGTGAGAGGATATGTAAGGTCAGTGGGAGGATGGAGAGTTGCTTATGATTACATATTCTCTTTTTTGTTTGTTTTTTAATTCTTAAAAAATTTACTGACGTATAATTGATTTACAATGTTGTGTTAGTTTCTGGTGTGCAGCAAAGTGATTCAGTTTTATATATATTATATATTCTTTTTCACATTTTTTCCATTATGGTTTATTATGGCTTCATATTTTTTTCATTATGGAACTATATTGGATATAGTTCCCTGTGCTATACAGTAGGACCTTATTTTTTATCCATTCTATATATAATTGTTTGCATCCACTACCCCAAACTCTCAATCCATTCCTCCCCCACCTCCCTTCTCTTGGTAACCACAAGTCTGTCCTCTATGTCTGTGTGTTTGCTTGTGTTTCATACTAAGTTCATTTGTCATATTTTAGATTCCACATATAAATGATATCATAAGGTATTTATCTCTCTTTTTCTGACTTACTTCACTTAATATGATAATCTCTAGGTCCATCCATGTTGCTGCAAATGGCATTATTTCATTCTTTTTTATGGCTGAGTAATATTCCATTGTGTATATTTACTGTATCTTCTTTATCCATTCATCTGTCAATGGACATTTAGGTTGTTTCCATGTCTTGGCTATTGTAAATAGTGCTGCTGTGAACATAGGGATGCATGTATTTTTTATATTTACTTTTTAAAAATTTACTTTATTGAAGTATTGTTGATTTACAATGTTGTATTAGTTTCTAGTGTACAGCAAAGTGATTCAGTGAGAAAAAAATATATATATATTTATATTCTTTCTCATGTTCTTATGATTACATATTCTTGATTGAGTTCACTCCTCAGTACACCTGTTACTAAGAAAGATGGGCATGTTTTGAACCTGGGTTTGTACAAAATGAAAGTCCAGTCTCTTTCCATTACACCATGTGGTGATACTTTATGGTTTTCTATAGATATGAAGTTAGTTTCAGTTTGAAGACTGAATAAAATTCTGTGTGATTAATTTTTTGTGTCCACAATAGGAAACTTTTTTACCAGTACATTCAAAATGTTTCATTGTGTAAATTCATTATAGGACAACACTGTTGTGGAAACTTTATAAATAATTCATAGGATTTTCTTATGTTGAAAATTAAAGTAGCAAGAAAAGTTGGATTAACAATATGTTTCAATATAAACTACTTTAAAAGCTATTTTACTAAAATAAACTTTAAAAAGAGAATTGTTTTAATACTACAAAGGAGATACGATACAGCTTAAGTCATTCTGCACATAGCCTGAATATCAACATTATAGTGTAAAAGAAAGTTGACTAGGTCAGAAAGCCAATTTGCAAAACAGTGCTAATGTGTTATAAGTTAGCAAACTCATTTCATCAGATAAGAAAATGGTCATAGACTGCTCCCATATGAAAAGTATACATTGTCTTCATGTGAGTAAATAGAGTTGAGAAAGGGAAAGATTGCTTTCACTTGACGTTTTCATATTTTGTTTTAGGAAAATCTATGAGACATTAATATTCATTTATGTTGGAATAATTTGAATGATTTTTGAATTAATCATTTTAATACATAATTACCCAATACCATGTTTTCTCCCTTACATAAGATTTTGATATTTCAAAGTAGAAGTTGTTACAGGTATGAATTTCATATTACAAAGGAAAAGGGATTGGAATTCTCAAGTCTTTTGCTGACTTTTCCAAGAATAGGATTCTAAGTGGTGAAGCTATGTCTTTAACTGATCCGGGAAAGGTGTTTATTATAAAGAAAAGCCCGAGGTTATTCTAATCTTCCACCTACTGTAGTGTTCCACCTGCTGCTTCCTTTTCCATTTCTCCTCTCCTCTACCCTCATCCTCTCCTTTTGAATCAAGACCAGTGACTTCTGTCTACCCCAGTCTACCCTCCTCTGAATGTCCCTCTTTAAGAGTTGACATTCTCAGGACACGTCCCGTCTGTCCTCCTTCCTGTTTAAAATATTTGCCTCTTCTCATTGGTGCAAATGGATTAAATTATTTATCCATTCCAGACACCATGTTTGAATTTTAAGAAGGACTTATTCTCTGAAAACAGTGGACCTCATCTAAATGCTAGGAGCTTCATGTACTAGAGCCAAATTCTTAAATAGAACAGAATCTCTTTTCCTATGTGGAACCTACTTGATTTCCCACTCATCTGAGCAGCTCTGTGAGGCAGAAGAGGCAAAGTTTAAAAGGTGGGTACTGCCTTGGTTTGTAGCTCCATCACTTATTAGCTATGAGACCCAGTGAAAGTTATTTAAGCTTGTTATGCTTAATAAGGTCACCTACCTCATAGGTTTGTGGTAAGGATGAAATGACATAATGTATGTAAAGTACTTCTGGTGTCTCCCTCACAGTAAATGTTCAAGACATGTAAGCTATTATTATTATCATTATTCGGGTATTATCTGGAAGCACTTAGGAATACTAATGAATAGAACAGAATTCATTCTTACTTTCAAAGTTAACCAAATACCTTTTTAGATCATGTTCAACTAGCAAAGGTTAAATAAGTACTAGATTGGTGCCACCAAAAGAAGCACATGATTTCTGTTTCCAGTCTGGTAGCCAGGGGTTTGGCTGCAGGTTTTTTCTTATTAGCTGCAGCAAATTATGCTGTGCATAATAGGATGGGGCAGACTGCTGATTTGGATGCTTGGTTAATGCTTCCCTACAAGGAAGGAAGAACACA
>NW_006775603.1:636507-674447 GCF_000442215.2 Lipotes vexillifer
ACGAAGGGAATCACACTGTTTTCCATACAATGAAAGGTAAAATGTATTGGAACTTGTATTATAAAGAACAGAACAGCTGTTCACCCTGCCTCTTATTCCTGGCATATGTTAAATGGGTGGTTAAATTTCTCTGTTTCTAGTCCCAGTGCAATTTTTAGTGTGTATTCTTTGCCCAGTTCAAATTAATATGAGTCATACCTTTACCTTAAAACGTAAACAGTGATTAATTATTTTCAGGTAAATGTAAGTACTGTGGTGGCATAAATACAATAAGTGCAAATACCATGAACTATTTTAGTGCCGGATATTCACTCTGTTCCTAATCTCATGGTGGTGAAAGGGCTAAAGTCCCAGCCTTGTTGCTTCCCTTTACTGAATCAATATATAATATTCCTGGAAAGGCATTTACACAGTAAGTTGTTTTTCCCATTTAATTCCCCTATAAATTTGACAATGGCTGCCTTGAAAAATTGGCTTAGATATAAAAAGAGAGAAAATGTTTCAGAAATTTTCATAGATTCTTGGCATGGATTTGACCAGTAAAATGAGTACAAGTGAGGAGCTTTGCAGCTAGATATTAGGTTCTTGAGCCATTTTGTCGCCATGTTGCCTGATAGTATATCCTGTTCCTAGTGAGCCCAGTAAAGAATATCTGTTGGTTATGATAATGCTTTACCATTCAATAGATGTTTTCAAACTGGTTGATTGACGTTGCTCTGACACTGATGAAATTCCTTAGCAATAGAACCCAGACCACGGTGTGAATTCCTCTTGGGAACTGTGGTTATTACGAGCAGTAGCTCTCTTCAGATCAGCTGTAAAGTATTTCATCTACTTTCAGAAAATCAGACTAAAACACAGTTTACTGCTCTTCAGGTAGTGCAGGCTCTTTCCAGGCCTTCAGGGATGCCAAACTGCTGCTGCTGGTGGCACCACAGCATTCCAAAGGGAGATTAAAACGTAGACATAGGGCTTCCCTGGTGGCGCAGTGGTTGAGAGTCCGCCTGCCGATGCAGGGGCCGCGGGTTCGTGTCCCGGTCCGGGAAGATCCCACATGCTGCGGAGCGGCTGGGCCCGTGAGCCATGGCCGCTGAGCCTGCACGTCCGGATCCTGCGCTCCGCAACGGGAGGGGCCACAGCAGTGAGAGGCCCGCGTACCGCAAAAAAAAAAAAAAAAAAAAAAAAAAAAAAAGGCTGGGGGAAGGGTATGTCTTGTGATGTACCATACCATTTGTTAAAATCGACACTTATTGAAACAAATGTGCTATGAAGTGTTGCTTAGGAATTTCTTTTCTTTTCTTTTTTTTTTTTGCTAGTACAGAGACATATTCCAACAGAGTTTTGAAAAACAAAGGGGAAAAAGACTGATTTGTTCAGAGTTCATTATACGTCAAGTGTTTGTTTTCTCATTTAATCATCACCATAGTTCTGTAAGGTAGATGTTTGTGATTCACACTTTACAGAGGAGAAAGGGGCCCCAGTGCACTAAAGAACTTGCTTGATGTCACACACTGGAAAGAATCAGTGCATAAACCCAGGTTTCCTGGATTCCTTGTTCCGTGCTCATTTCATTGACTCTTCACTTACACTAACATCATTTCAGGGGTAGAAAGATGACTCTGTCTCAGAAAACTTAGACATTATGAAACCAGATTCTTTGTTATGATCTGCAGATCTGAAAAGATAAGAACACAAGATCCGTAGGTAAGAATACTATGTTCATTCTTCTGTGAAGAATAGAATAAAAGTTGAGGACACAGACCAAAGAATAAGGTTGATTTTGTTCTCAGGATATTTCAGTGGAAACTGGGCTAAATAATGAATGAGAATCAGCTCTTTGGTATTTTCTTAGGAAATATGAGTGTCTGTTTCATGTTCTGATGTAGTGGTAAAAGTGAGAGTGTACACACACACATACACACTAGAGGAACACATCACATAGAGTGCTGAGTTACAGTATGTCCAAAGTCCCAGTCACAGGGAGTGGTAATTATGAATGTCAAGTATAAAGGCTGAGTATATGGACCATGTCCTGGTGCTACGACTTACCGGATGACTGACTTTGGGAAAATCGTGTAGGCATCTTAGCGTGGTTTTTCCTTTTACTGAAAGTGGAGATAATACCTAACTCATGGAAAATGTATGTGTATCAAATTGAACGCATGTATTTTCAAGCAACAGAAATCCCAACTCAGAAAGGGAATTTTATCCTCATTGAACTGAATATTCCAAGAGCAGTTCTGGACTGAGATTGGAATTCATCTAGGACTCAAGCAAGGTTATCAGGATTCTTCTCTAGGATCTGGTTCCTTCCTATCTTGACTCCAAACTCAGGCATAGAGCGGGCTTCCTGCAAATACTGACTTGAGCAGTTTCAGCTCCAAATCCTTGTGCCCAGTGGAGAACACGTGAATTTATGCCCCAGGATTCCCAGAATAGGTACTAAGGCTTATTCTTATTGAACTGGTCTATACTGCATGCTCACCCCTAAATCGGTTACTGTGGCCAGTCAGTGAGGTACTCTGAGTGGCTTCAGCCATAAAATTCTTAAGAGGGGACTGGGCTGAAGATAGACATTTTGGAGTTGTTAGCATGTAAGGATATTTAAACTTGTGGGATTAGATAAGATTACCAAGGGAGTGTAGATAGAGGAGAGAGGAGGCCCAGGGTTGAGCGTAATCGCCCTTTAATATTAAGAGGTTGAGAGTGGAAAACCAACAATGGATAGCAAGAAGGACCAATCAAATAAGGAAGGATAAAAATCAGAAGAATGTGTTATTCTGAAAGCCAAGTTAAAAAATTTTTTTTCTAGAAGAGAACAGTTAACCGAATCAACTATTACTGGTAGATTAAGCAAGAGTAACACCAATAACTGAGAAGCAAGGAGGAGGTCACTGGGGACATTGGTAGCAATGATTGGCGAGAAGTAGTGGGAGCAAAAGCCTGACTGAGGTCGGTTTATAAGAAAAGGGATGTGAGAAATTGGAAAAAGGAAGAAGAGACAAATCTTTCACAGGATTTTGCTGCCAAAAGGGACAAAGTAATCAGAGTAATAGCTGGCAAAGAGAGTGGAGTCATGAAAATATTTCTCTAAGATGACAAAGATAAAACTATATTTGAACGATGATAAGAATTATTTGGCATGAATGAAAAAATAATGAAGGAGAGAGGGGAGGATTGCTGAAGTGATGTAATAAAGGAGGTGAGAAGAGAAGGGATGTAGCAGAGGGATTGGCTTTGGACAGGAGCATGGAAAATTCACCTGTGGCAACCGGATAGAAGATAGGAACGGGGCAGGTACTGATGTTGGCAGTTGATTAGATGGTGGCGGGAATCTCGGAAAGTCTCTGACTATTTCAGTTTCTTGACGATCTTACCATCATGAGAATGGGGAAGAAGATACTGGGAGTTTGAAGGGAGGGGAGAAAAAGTGAAATTGTTTTTAGTTTTGTTTCGTTTTTAGGACAGTCAGAGGGACACGGAGGATGAACAGTATGATTCCTGAGCAGCATTTTCAGGGCCCACTGGCAGCTATTTTTATGAATTCAAATTGAGGCCAGTTGGCTTAGTTGTATGTTTATCCCAGTAACCTTTAGCTTCTTGGGTACAGGACTCGAGCTGACAAAGGGTTAGCTTTAGCCAGGTTGTGGTATTAACCCTATAGATGATTGGAAAAGAAGCAAGAGAATCAAGGGAGGATGAGAATCAAGAATTTAATGCCATTTTCTTAGCTTAAATGACCATCTTTTCTTTCTAAACAACTATGTTGGAGTATAATTGCTTTACAATGTTGTGTTAGTTTCTGCTGTATAACAAAGTGAATCAGCTTTATGTATACATGTATCCCCATACCCCCTCCGTCTTGCGTCTCCCTCCCACCCTCCCTATCCCACCCCTCTAGGTGGTCACAAAGCACTGAGCTGATCTCCCTGTGCTATGTGGCTCCTTCCCACTAGATATCTATTATACATTTGGTAGTGTATACCTGTCAATGCTACTCTCTTACTTTGTCCCAGCTTCCCCTTCCCCCTCCCCATGCCCTCAAGACCATTCTCGATGTCTGTGTCTTTATTCCTGTACTGCCCCTAGGTTCATCAGAACATTTTTTTTTTTTTAGCTTCCATATATATGTGTTAGCATACGGTATTTGTTTTTCTCTTTCTGACTTATTTCACTCTGTATGACAGACTCTAGGTCCATCCACCTCACTGCAAATAACTCAATTTTGTTACTGTTTATGGTTGAGTAATATTCCATTGTATATATGTGCCACATCTTCTTTATCCATTCATCTGTTGATGGACACTTATGTTGCTTCCATGCCCTGGCTATTGTAAATAGAGCTGCAATGAACATTTTGGTACATGACTCTTTTTGAATTATGGTTTTCTCAGGGTATATGCCCAGTAGTGGGATTGCTGGGTCGTATGGTACTTCTATTTTTAGTTTTTTAAGGAACCTCCATACTATTCTCCACAGTGGCTGTATCCATTTACATTCCCACCAACAGTGCAAGGGGGTTTCCTTTTCTCCACACCCTCTCCAGCATTTATTGTTTCTAGATTTTGTGATGATGGCCATTCTGACTGGTGTGAGGTGATACCTCATTGTGGTTTTGATTTGCATTTCTCTAATGATTAGTGATGTTGAGCATTCTTTCATGTGTTTGTTGGCACTCTGTATATCTTCTTTAGAGAAATGTCTATTTAGGTCTTCTGCCCATTTTTGGATTGGGTTGTTTAGTTTTTTGATATTGAGCTGCATGAGCTGCTTGTATATTTTGGAGACGAATCCTTTGTCAGTTGCTTCATTTGCAAATATTTTCTCCCATTCTGAGGGTTGTCTTTTCATCTTGTTTATGGTTTCCTTTGCTGTGCGAAAGCTTTTAAGTTTCATTAGGCCCCATTTGTTTATTTTTGTTTTTATTTCCATTTCCCTAGGAGGTGGGTCTAAAAGGATCTTGCTGTGATTTATGTCATAGAGTGTTCTTCCTATGTTTTCCTCTAAGAATTTGATAGTGTCTGGCCTTACATTTAGGTCTTTATTCCATTTTGAGTTTATTTTTGTGCATGGTGTTAGGAAGTGTTCTAATTTCATTCTTTTACATGTAGCTGTCCAGTTTTACCAGCACCACTTATTGAAGAGTCTGTCTTTTCTCCATTATATATTCTTGCCTCCTTTGCCAAAGGTAAGGTGCGTGAGTTTATCTCTGGGATTTCTATCCTGATCCATGGATCTATATTTTGGTTTTTGTGCCAGTACCATACTGTCTTGATTACTGTAGCTTTGTAGTATAGTTGGAAGTCAGGGAGTCTGATTCCTCCAGCTCCATTTATCTTTCTCAAATTGCTTCAGCTCTTTGGGGTCTTTTGTGTTTCCATACAAATTGCAAAATTTTCTGTTCTAGTTCTGTGAAAAATGCCATTGGTAGTTTGATAGTCTACACTGAATCTGTAGACTGCTTTGAGTAGTATAATCTTTTTCACAATGTTGATTCTTCCAACCCAAGAATATGGTATATCTCCCAACTGTTTGTGTCATCTTTAATTTCTTTCATCAGTGTCTTATAGTTTTCTGCTACAGAATTTTTGTCTCCTTAGATTACTTCGTAGGTATTTTATTGTTTTTGTTGCATTGGTAAATGGGAGTGTTTCCTTAATTTCTCTTTCATATTTTTCACTATTAGTGTATAGGAATGCCAGAGATTTCTGTGCATTAATTTTGTATCCTGCTACTTTACCAAATTCATTGATTAGCTCTAGTAGTTTTCTGGTAGCATCTTTAGTCTCTATGTACAGTATCATGTCATCTGCAAACAGTGACAGTTTTACTTCTTTTCCGATTTGGATTCCTTTTATTTCTTTTTCTTTTCTGATTGCTGTGGCTAAAACTTCCAAAAGTATGTTGAATGCTAGTGGTAGGAGTGGGCAACCTTGTCTTGTTCCTGATCATAAAGGAAATAGTTTTAGTTTTTCACCATTGAGAATGATTTTGGCTCTGGGTTTGTCATATATGGCCCTTATTATGCTGAGGTAGTTTCCCTCTATGCCTGCTTTCTAAAGAGTTTTTATCATAAATAGGTGTTGAATTCTGTCAAAAGCTTCTTCTGCATCTATTGAGATTATCATATGGTTTTTATCCTTCAGTTTGTTAATATGGCGTATCATGTTGATTGATTTGCATATATTGAAGAATCCTTGTATTCCTGGGATAAACCCCACTTGATCATGATGTATGATACTTTTAATGTGCTGCTAGATTCTGTTTGCTAGTATTTTGTGAAGGATTTTTGCATCTGTGTTCATCAGTGCTATTGGCCTGTAGTTTTCTTTTTTTGTGTGAGCTTTGTCTGGTTTTGGTGTCAGAGTGATGGTGGTCTCGTAGAATGAGTTTGGGAGTGTTCCTCCTGCTATATTTTGGAAGCGTTTGAGAAGGATAGGTGTTAGGTCTTCTCTAAATGTTTGATAGAATTCACCTGTGAAACCATCTGGTCCTGGGCTTCTTTTTGTTGGAAGAATTTTAATGACAGTTTCAATATCAGTGCTTGTGATTGGTCTGTTGTATTATCTACTTCTTCCTGGTTTAGTCTTGGAAGGTTGTACTTTTCTAAGAGTTTGGCCATTTCTTCCAGGTTGTCCATTTTATTGGCACATAGTTGCTTGTAGTGATCTCTCATGATCCTTTGTATTTCTGCAGTGTCAGTTGTTACTTCTCCTTTTTCATTTATAATTCCACTGATTTGAGTCTTCTCCTTTTATTTCTTGATGAGCGTGGCTCATGGTTTATCAATTTCGTTTATCTTCTCAAAGAAGCCGCTTTTAGTTTTATTGATCTTTGCTATTGTTTCCTTCATTTCATTTCTTTTTCATTTATTTCTGATCTGATCTTTATGATTTCTTTCTTTCTGCTAACTTTCAGGGTTTTTTGTTCTTCTTTCTCTAATTGCTTTAGGTGTAAGGTTAGGTTGTTTATTTGAGATATTTCTTGTTTCTTGAGGTAGGACTGTATTGCTATAAACTTCCCTCTCAGAACTGCTTTTGCTGCATCCCATAAGTTTTGGGTCATCATGTTTTCACTGTCATTTGTTTCTAGGTACCTTTTGATTTCCTCTTTGATTTCTTCAGTGATCTCTTGATTATTTAGTAGTGTATTGTTTGGCCTCCATATGTTTTTATTTTTTACAGTTATTTTCCAGTAATTAATACCTAGTCTCATAGCGCTGTGGTCAGAAAAGATACTTGATACGATTTCAGTTTTCTTAAATTTACCAAGGCTTGATTTGTGGCCCAAGATATGATCTGTCCTTGAGAATGTTCCATAAGCACTTGAGAAGAAAGTGTAATCTGCTGTTTCTGGATGGAATGTCCTATAAATATCAATTAAATCTCTCTGGTCTATTGTGTCATTTAAAGCTTCTGTTTCCTTATTTATTTTCTTTTTGGATGATCTGTCCATTGGTGTAAGTGAGGTGTTAAAGTCCCCCACTATTATTGTGTTACTGTTGATTTCCCCTTTTATGGCTTTCATGTTAATATTTGCCTTATGTATTGATGTGCTCCTATGTTGGGTGCATAAATATTTACAAGTGTTATATCTTCTTCTTGGCATGATCCCTTGATTATTATGTACTGTCCTTCTTTGTCTCTTGTAGTAGTCTTTGTTTTAAAGTCTATTTTGCCTGATATGAGAATTGCTACTCCAGCTTTCTTTTGATTTCCATTTGCATGGAATATCTTTTTCCATCCCCTCACTTTCATTCTGTATGTGTCCCTAGTTCTGAAGTGGGTCTCTTGTAGACGGCATATATATAGGTCTTATTTTTGCATCCATTCAGCCAGTCTATGTCTTTTGCTGGGAGCATTTAATCCATTACATTTAAGGTAATTATTGATATGTATGTTCCTATTACCATTTTCTTAATTGTTTTGGGTTTGTTATTGTAGGTCTTTTCCTTCTCTTGTGTTTCCTGCCTAGAGAAGTTCCTTTAGCATTTGTTGTAAAGCTGGTTTGGTGGTGCTGAATTCTCTTAGCTTTTGCTTGTCTGTAAAGGTTTTAATTTCTCCATTGAATCTGAATGAGATCCTTGCTTGGTAGAGTAATCTTGGTTGTAGGTTTTTCCCTTTCAATACTTTAAATATGTCCTGCCACTCCCTTCTGGCTTACAGAGTTTCTCCTGAAAAATCAGCTGTTAACCTTATGGTGATTCCCTTGTATGTTATTTGTTGTTTTTCCCTTGCTGCTTTTAATATTTTTTCTTTGTATTTAATTTTTGATAGTTTGATTAATATGTGTCTTGGTTTGTTTCTCCTTGGCTTTATCCTGTATGGGACTCTCTGTGCTTCCTGAAGTTGATTAACTATTTCCTTTACCATACTAGGGAAATTTTCAACTATAATGTCCTCATATTTTTTCTCAGTCCGTTTTTCCGGCATGTGGTATCTTCCTGGACCGGGGCACGAAACCGTGTCCCCTGCATCGGCCGGCGGACTCTCAACCACTGCACCACCAGGGAAACCCGTGTATTTAATTTTTGATAGTTTGATTAATATGTGTCTTGGCATGTTTCTCCTTGGATTTATCCTGTATGGGACTCTCTGCACTTCCTGGACTTGATTGACTATTTCCTTTCCCATGTTAGGGAAGTTTTCAACTGTAATCTCTTCAGATACTTTCTCAGAACTTTTTTCTCTCTTCTTCTTCTGGGACCCCTATCATTCAAATGCTGGTGCATTTAAAGTTGTCCCAGAGGTCTCTGAGACTGTTCTCAATTATTTTCATTCTTTTTTCTTTATTCTGCTCTGTGGCCATATTTTCCACTCTTTTATCTTCAAGGCCCCTCATCCATTCTTCTTCCTCAGTTATTCTGCTATTGATTCCTTCTAGAGAATTTTTAATTTCATTTGTTGTGCTGTTCATTATTGTTTATTTGCTCTTTAGTTCTTCTAGTTCCTTGTTAAACATTTCTTGTATTTTCTCCATTCTATTTCCATTATTTTGGATCATCTTTACTATGACTACTCTGAACTCTTTTTTCAGGTAGACTGCCTATTTCCTCTTCATTTCTTTGTCTGGTGGGTTTTTACCTTGCTACTTCATCTGTTGCATATTTCTCTCTCTTCTCATTTTGTTTAACTTACTGTCTTTAGGATCTCCTTTTTGCAGGCTGCCGTTTTATAGTTCCTGTTGTTTTGGGTGTCTGCCCCCCGTGGGTGACTTTGGTTCAGTGGCTTCTGTAGGCTTTCTGGTGGAGGGGACTAGTGCCTGTGTTCTGGTGGATGAGACTGAATCTTTTCTTTCTGGTGGATAGGACCACGTACAGTGGTGTGTTTCTGGGTGTCTGTGACCTTATTATGATTTTAGGTAGCCTCTCTGCTAATGGGTGGGGTTGTGTTCCTATCTTGCTAGGTGTTTTGCATGGGGTGTCCAGCACTGGAGCTTGCTGGCTGTTCGATGGAGCTGGGTCTTATTGTTGAGACCCAGATCTCTGGGAGAGCTCTCACTGATTGATATTACATGGGGCCGGGAGGGGTCTGGTGGTCCAATGTCCTGGCCTCGGCTCTCTCACCTCGGCGCCTCAGGCCTGACACCTGGCCAGAGCACCAAGACCCTGCCAGCCACAGAACTCAGAAGAAAAGGAAGAAAGAAAAGTGTGTGGGGGGAAATGAACAGATAGAGCCCCAAAACAAATGGTAAAAGCAAAACTAAACAGACAAAATCACACAAAGAAACATACACACACACACACACACACACACACACACACACACACACTCATAAAAAGAAAACAAAACACAAACAAATAAAACCAACAGTTAGAACCCTAGGACAAATGGTAAAAGCAAACCAAAACAGACAAAATCACACAAAGAAACATACACAGTCACAAAAAGAAAGAAAAAAAAGTGGAACGCAATAAAACCACTACACAAATCCACCAATGATAACAAGTGCTAAAAACTATACTAAGATAAACATGAAAATCAGAAAGAAATCAGTTGCAGACAGCAAACCCCAAGTCTACAGTTGCTCCCAAAGTCCACTGCCTCAATTTTGGGAACATTTGTTGTCTATTCAAGTATTCCTCAGATGCAGTGTTCATCAAGTTGATTGTGAAGATTTAATCTACTCTTCCTGAGGCTACACAGAGAAATTTCCCTTTCTCTTCTTTGTTCACACAGCTCTTGGGGTTCAGCTTTGGGTTTGGTCCCGCCTTTGCCTGTAAGCCACCCTCAGGCATCCGTTCCCCACCCAGACAGGAGGGGGTTAAAGCAGCTCTCTTGCTCACTCAGGCCAGGGAGAGGGAGGGGTACCATAGTCATGATTGGAATGCCGGACAAGCCTGCGGTGGCAGAGGCTGGCGTGACGTTGTACCAGCCTGAGGCACACCGCGCGTTCTCCCGGGGGAGTTGTCCCTGGATCCCAGGACCCTGGCAGTGGTGGGCTGCACAGGCTCCCAGGAGGGGAGGTGTGGATAGTGACCTGCACTAGTACACAGGCTTCTTGGTGGATGCAGCAGCAGCCTTAGTGTCTCGTGCCCATCTCTGGGTTCTGCACTGATAGCTGCAGCTCATGCCCATCTCTGGAGCTCATTTAGGTGGTGCTCTGTCCCCTCTCCTCATGCACCCTGAGACAACGGTCTCTTGCCTATTCAGCACGTCCAGACTTTTCCCCAGACTCTCTCCCAGCTAGCCGTGGTGCACTAGCCCCTTCAGGCTGTGTTCACGCAGCCAACCCCAGTCCTCTCCCTGCGCTCCGACTGAAGCCTGAGCCTCAGCTCCCAGCCCCGCCCACCCCAGCGGGTGAGCAGACAAGCCTCTCGAGCTGGTGAGTGCCGGTCGGCCCTGATCCTCTGTGCGGGAATCTCTCCGCTTTGCCCTCCGCACCCCTGTTGCTCTGCTTTCCTCCATGGCTTCAGAGCTTCTGCCCCATACACCCCCCGTCTCCCCCAGTGAAGGGGCTTCCTAGTGTGTGGAACCCTTTCCTTCTTCACGGCTCCCTCCCACTGGTGCAGGTCCCGTCCCTATTCTTTTGTCCCTGTTTTTTCTTTTTTCTTTTGCCCTACCCAGGTGCGTGGGGAGTTTCTTGCCTTTTGGGAGGTCTGAGGTCTTTTGCCAATGTCCAGTAGGTGTTCTGTAGGAGTTGTTCCACATGTAGATGTATTTTTAATGTATTTGTGGGGAGGAAGGTGATCTCCACGTCTTATTCCCCTGCCATCTTGAAGGTCCAATGCTTATGGATTTTTATTTTTTCAATAGCATCCTTTTCTCTTCATTTCTAATCACATATCGAGGGGTGTCCAAGCCAGGAAAAATTTTCATGCTGCAGAGTTCTAGAGAGCCTTTTAAGTAGGGCTCCAACAAGGGCCTTCCTGCCCGGTGTCAGTCTCACCAATAGACAGATTTTGGTTCAGAAGCAAAGGACAGCATTATTCTTTAATCAGAGGATCGAGAGGTGCGAGCTCACGCTCTAGAGCACATGCTGTCCCCACAGGCAGAGCTGCTTTCCCGGGCTCTCCTCTGCCGGGAGCGGGTGGAGCTCTCGGCGGGCACAGTCTCACTGCTCACAGCACCAGCATCCGTGTACTGACCATCTTTTCTTACTAAAATTAATGCAGCAGTCTCGTAAATGGCACCCTTGCCTGAATCCGGCGTCTCTCAAATGCCTTCTCTGAGCTACAGCAGGAGTGATTTTTCTGAAGAACAAATTTGAGATCACTCCCCTACTTAAAGCCATTTAATGGATCTCTACTGCCCTCAGGATAAAGTCCAGAGTTCTCAAAGTGATATCTATGGACTTTTATGATCTGGCATTGCCTATTTTCTTATGCCCCATTTCTTTCTACTCCCCCTTCACTATTGAATTCAACCAGAATGAAAGGACTTTAGTTCTATGCTCCTTCTAGCCTCTGGAACAATCTTCTCTCATTTCCACACTCTTCCCCTGCGTAGCTCCAATTCATCCTTCAGGACTCAGTTAAAACACTGATTCATCCCCATCGTCTCCTCTATGATCCCAAGGCTATCTGTGGTTCTCCATTCTCATCTGTTTTTAAAAATAAGATTTCTTTTGAAGAATGTTTCTGCCCTATTTAAAATGGAGAAAAAAAGAGAAAAAAAACCCTAAGAATACCACTGATCTAGATTTTAGGTTAATCCTTTCATTTTGTATTACAGAGTGCATTGTTCTACACCTAGACCTCTGACAAGCAGAACTCCATAGCTGCCTCAGAGAACTTTTAATCCCAGGGTGAAGGGAAGACAGACACATAGAGATAATTATTGAATCATGGAGGAGGTACACTATTAGACCTATGCATAATGTGTAGATTATAATTCTGATTTATCATCTATTGTTTTCATGTGTACTGATCAAACTGCAGTGTAAACTCTGTGCACAAAGTACTTATTTGGTTTCCTTTTTGTGTTCCCTCATTTCTGCTTAATTTCTAGCACAGGGTTTGTCTCATACTAGGACTTTAATAAAACTTGCTGATAGAGTGGGGCTAACCTACTGCTTTCTATTTCCTATAAAACAATGAGTGTATGGCTATACCAAACAAGAAAAGTTAAGCACTTTTTGAATTAGAATACCTCTAATCATATTAAAAATTATAAAAATGAATTTGGAAGTAAATTCTTAGACTTGAAGGGAAGAGTAAGAAAAAATTAATAGTACCTAACACTGAGCCATGTGCTCCAAAAGTACTTTATTTATACTATCTAATTTAACAGTCACAATATTCCAATTCTGTCATTATTGTTATCAACACCGTTTTGCAGATAAGGATGCTAAAGTACAGAGACTTTAAAGAACCTTTCAGTATCACATAGCCAAAAAATCGTGGAGCTGGGATTTGAACCCAGGTAGTCTAACTTGGACACACACGTTTAACCAAATTACACTAGTCTTCCCATTGAACTCCTTCAGGTCCCAGCCAACAGACCAAAACATCTTTTAGGCCCTCCCTGTTTTTGTTTTAAATTTACTTTATTTTAGGTTTCTGGTTTCTGGTTAGGAACAGAAACATTTCCTTGTGTTTTGTATGGCATTCATATTTTTACCACCTGCTGATATTAAAATAATGACAGTGCACATGATCATATTTTCTCAAACTTCAAATAAAATCAGGATACTTGAAAACCAGATTTTTCTGGAAGAATTGAAAAGAATAATTTAATTAGAAGAAATGAATATTTGATTAATCTGGATAAAATGCAATTGGTATATTTCCCTCAAATAAAACTATCACTAGTTTAACATCCTTTCTGTATCCTGAAATCTGTTATGCAGTGATTAATGGCTAGGGAAATTTGTTTTCCATCATGCAGAAGCTAACATTAGATAACCTCTACTCATCAGCAGACAGGCTACCTTAAGCTTTCCTTTCATAACTGGGCCAGCTCTCCAGAGAACCCAAGCTCCCTTATTTGGAGATGGATCTGTAAATTGACTGATACTCACACATACCAAAAAGGCTTTTGGGAAAGCCTTTGAGAAAGTCGGTCTTCCCACATGCTACTCACTGAAAGATAAACGAAGACAGTTTTTACAAGGTATTTACTTTTTTGGATGAAAGTATAAGTTCATACTCACATATAAGAACTTGCTGTACTTAGAGTATACTATACTCACATACGTGGTCTTCCTATACTTCATATACTTATACTATACTATACTCATAAATTTAGACTCAGGATTCATAGTTCTGCTGTTAGAGCAGCCCTACGCTACACGTTTTCCTTGTAATATTTACGGTATCTTAGAGATGTTTCAGAATACAGTTTCACATATCCAAGGAGACAGCTACTCTGGACTTGCAGTCAGCTAAAGGGCAGATGGAAAGCACTGTTGCCTCAGAAAATGAAAAAGACTGAGAAGGTAAGGATGATAACGATATTTAAGTAACAAATGGCAACTTAACAAGACAAGCAATGGTCAAAGGTGAAGGAAAATCAGTAAAAAGCTATTGCCTTTTGAAGCACCAGAGAAGTTTCTGCTATGAAGTCTTAATCTTGTTAAGATAAGAATTTGTCAATGAGCTCAGTGGAAAAATTAGATTTCACTTTGACCCATGGTTGGATGAGTTGCAGAATATCTTTCAGGACAAGAAATTAAATAAAAACAAATTCAATTCTTCTTTAATGTGGAACATAAATATTCCCCAGCCACCCTCTTTTATCTTGCCAAAAAAAAGATAAAATGCTACTTAAAGTAAGAGCTCTAGGAGATGGGTAAAGGTACTATCCAGGGAAAAAAAATTTCCCCTCTACCCAATTATTACATGAAATCTTACCACTACTTCTGGTGTTTTCTTTGCTCAGTTGTAGCCTCTTGCATTTTCACAGTCTTTAGATTTGTCAGTCACTCTCACAGACACTGGTGATTTTCTGCTTAATAGCTATTTCCCTCTTCTTACTAATGGAACTCTTTTTTATGTTTGTTCATTTTCTAGTTGTCGTTATCCCTACATGTGAGGATATGCTTCAGGGAATCCTGGTCCTTAACCCAAGGCAGAAATCTTGATAAACCAATTATGTTATTGGATAATTGTGGATTGATTAAGCCAATTTTGGTAATTTCATTGCTTATTGATGATGATTGACTGAGGAGTACCATGTGACCTAATTCAGGTCAATAAAACTGAGTCAATAAGGCTGAAGAGAAGATGGCTAGGGATTCTGAAAAAGATTTTCTAGATCTTATAACGGCACACAAGGGATTTGTTTTTCCTTTGTTTTGCCTCCGGACATTGCTGTTTATGCATGTACTGTTTGGTATTGCTATACCCATCCGGAGACCACAGTAAGAGCTAGCTGACAAAATGAGAAGAGCAGAATGGAAAATAGGCCTTTCAGTACTGATTTTTTTTTTCCACAAGAAATCATAACACTTCATCACAATGATGTGAAATGAAAGCATGGAGAAATAAAACCAACATCTATTGTTAGACATAGAAAAGACATTTTCCAGTAGTTTTAAGGAATAAAAGAGGAACTATGTAGTTGCAGAACAATCCAAGTTGGTAAATTTCCTCCTCATTTCTGGCACATAGCAGGTGCTCAGTATTTCAATAACTACTTGGATTCTTGTTGGTCCTTTTGTTTAGTATATTGCTGTACGTGGATGTCCTGTAAATGTGTGAAGCTCCTGCTGTCCTCAAGAACAGTTTCCAGACTTAGATCTCTGCTGCTTGACCTTAGTAATAAATAACGTATGTCAGGAATGTTCCTAAAAGCACCTTTCTACCTCTACATCTTCTTCTGTGACTCTTCATGCCCATTTTAAACTTTAGCTACATGCAATCTGTATATTTCTTTAACAGTGATGTCCTCGCTCATGCATCAGTGCTGCTGTGTATGTATATGGTATAACCCTAAGCTACCTCTGCTGCTACTGTCAGTTCATGGAGCCCCAAAATGGTGTTCATGAGAACTGTGGAGTTCTGAGCAATAGACAGTCCGTTTTCAACCCTGATTGCAAGAATGGAGTGACTCTTTCCAAAATGAAAGAAGAAAACCCTTTCCTTCTCTCCAGCAACATAGTAAAGGAGACAAAACAAATACAGCTACAGCTCTGAGCAAAGGGAAGAAAGCTGTTTTAGGGGTTAACAAGGAAAGTATTTAGACAGCAAGCAATTTGCAGAGCAGATAGATTAGGATAGGAGAGGGTAAGAGAGGGAAGCAAAATCTCTGTAGAAATCATTTGGTTAAGACTTAATTTTTGAAACAAACTGAACAATGGCATTAACAGGGACTGGAAAGGAAGTCTTCCCACATGGTAAAGGGAGTCCCTGACAGACAGCACACACTTGGATCCGGGTGCTCACTAGGAGAGTCAGAACCCAAAGAATAAGGATCCTCACAATTTTCTTGTGGTGATTCTAATTATTCTCAAAAAAAATTCTTGCTGTGTTCACAGAACCCCTCCAGGTATTTTTAAGATGTAAGTACTTTTACTGAGTAGCTTGTTCCTCCTGTTTTTAATAAGTGCCCTAAATTGGCAAAATAAAACATGTAGAACTCCTTCTTGGTCAGGGTCCCATAAGGAAACAAAAAGCATATTGAATTGGGTTTATTTGAGGAGTTTTTAATAAAAGTATCATTTACAAAAATATCAGCAAGATGTAGGGCAATCACAAGAGGGAGTAGGTCCTCTGGGCTAGTAACCTACCACCCCTAGGTTTAAACGAACCAAAGGGACAGAGCAGTCAGTGGAACCTAAAGGCCACCTGACGAGCTGTGACCATTGATAGAGGGGTGAAGCCAGCCTTGAGTGATCCTGCAGGAAAAAAAGTGAGGGGATAAGTACCTTAATCTCACTCTCTTCCTTCACTCTGATATTCTGCTTGGTGCCTCCCATTGATTGAACCCAACCAGAAGCCTGGAGGCAAAGGAGCTGGTGGATTCAGTTCATGAAGGTCAGTTCCTGGGGCACAGTGCAAGATGGAGAAGAGAGGAGGCCTGACATACCCACCACTATCCCTCTTAGGATGCCTCCTTAGCAAGCCCTAATGATGTAAGCCCGAGTGTACATTTGAACATAGCCTATATTCTGCCTGAAATGCCCCCTTCATTCTCCATTCTTCTAAGTCACGACGACCTCCTTTCCCTAACCCAAGCTCCATCTGGCTAAAGATCTAGTTCAAGACTCAAGTCAGGTGTTACCTCCCTTGGGAAGGCAGGAACGATTTGTGCCTATTTTTGATAACTAGCTGAATCAGTTAGAATTAAGATCAGTTGAATAAAACAGAAAACCCAATAAAAGAGTAGTTAAAACATGATAGAAGTTTCTTTCTTTCTCATGTAAATTGGATCTACTTAGGAAATCCACAAATCTCTAGAAACTGTCCTGTAGAAAATGAATGAACTCACCCTGAGTACTAGGAGCCTGGGTCCAAGCAGAGGGGCTCTGCAAAGCTTATCATTATCAGTTCACAATTTTAAGCTGGAGAGACATTAGTTTCTACAGACTTGTAGAAATATCTAAGGAAGAGTCATTAGATAATATTGAACCACAGTGAGCCATTTTATATTTTAAAAAAACATAATAAGGAAATAAGAACAAGTGGGGGAAAGGGACTTGAGACACATGGTACACACATTTTTTTCTCGCTCAAGTCTATACAGAAATGTAGTAAAAGAGGAAATCTAATTATGTGAGCTCTTTAAAAATAGCTCTCCCAATAATCCCTCTCCAGTAAGGGTAATTATTGTCCAATTATATGATTTTCCAATTGCAAGTACATTTGAGGACCTGGCATGAGTACTATGAAGAGTCTGCTAGTGATGGTCAGGATTTTCAAACTAAAGTTGACACTTGAACAATGAAGTGATTAGGGGCTCCAAACCCTGTGTAGTCAAAAATCCACAAATAACTTCTGACTCCCCCAAAACTTTACTAATAGCCTACAGTTGACCAGAAGTCCTACCAATAACATAAATAGTCAATTAACACATATTTTTTATGTTATATGTATTATATACTGTATTCTTACGATACAATAAGCTAGAGAAAATAAAATGTTATAAAGAAAATCATAAGGAAGAAGACATACATTTACAGCACTGTACCATACTCAATGATACAGTGAGTTTATGTTGTCTGTTTACAAGATGAATCATCTGTCTGTCAGTACCTACGTCAGTATTGTCTTATATGACACAAAACACTGTAGCTCTTATACATATTTCCAACACAAGACATCAAAAATGAAAAGATAATGTGAAAAAGAAATTCATATTTATTTACAGGTATAACCATCCATGCACTGATAACAAAGGCTAGTGTAATTGATATGATTGCTTCATGGTAGCCCAGCAGATACACTAATGAATGAATTCTTATAAAATTTTTATGGCATACAGTATTACAGTCATCTTCATAATACAATATTAGAAACATTGTTACATTAAAAAAAAACACCTGTGCTGATAGGCTCTTAATACCATTTTTCTAATTATGAGAAAGAGAGGCATACTGTATGGTAGTGTAAGGTTTTGAAAGCAAAGTTATACAACAGTAAGAAAACGAACACATTAGTAATTTTATATTAAATATCACTCAGTTTATGCCTATGTAAGTATAGGCTCTCTACTTCAATACAGGTTTTACACATGATGTTCTACACTATGAATACTTAGTGACGATGATGGCACACAAACATCTCATACGGTTCTTGCCCTACAGTTACTAGATTTTCACACAAAGACACACACACATACACAACAGATAAGTTTATTAACTGTATGGTATGTTGGTTATTCATTATTCATTAAGCTGCCGTGGATCTTTAAGGTCTTCCTCTTTGCCTTCATGTTGAGTAGGCCGAGAAGGAGGAAAAAAGGAGAAGTTGGTCATCGTGCTGTCTCGGGGGGGCAGAGGTGGAAGGGGGGCAGGAGAGGCAGATACACTCGGTGTAACTTAACAGAAATACATTGTAATTTTTGTCTGACTTTTTGCATTTTCGTTTCTCTAGAAATGTTTCTATGCGGTACCAATCCTTCTTTCACTGTTTGCTTTGGTTTCAGTGCCCGCGTCATAGACACGTCCATGTTATAAAAGAAGTCCAAAGCAGTCTTGAATAATCAGAATACTTTTGCCAGATTGTCTAAAGTCCATTTGTTTTCTGGCTCTGCTGCTTCTACATCTTCTTCCTCATTCTCTGGCACTGGTTCAGAGGCGCTCATCTCCATCGAGTTGTCTTCTGTTAATTCCTCTGGTTTGCTGTCTGTCAGCTCTTGAATTTCTCTGAGGTCCATATCTTGAAACCCTTCATCCCCCACCTTTTTTTCTTTTTTTCGGCACGCGGGCCTCTCACTGCCGTGGCCTCTCCCGTTGCGGAGCACAGGCTCCGGGCGCGCAGGCTCAGCGGCCATGGCTCACGGGCCCAGCCGCTCCGCAGCATGTGGGATCTTCCCGGACCGGGGCACGAACCCGCATCCCCTGCATCGGCAGGCGGACTCTCAACCACTGCGCCACCAGGGAAGCCCCCATCCCCCACCTTTTTTTGCCAGATCCACAGTCTCTTTTGTGATTTCCTTGATTGGCTGTGTCATAAATTCTGTGAAATCATACAGAACATCTGGACACAGCTTTCTTCAACAGGAATTTATTGTTTTGGGTTTGATGGCTTTCGTGGCTTTTTCTATAACAAAGGTGGTATCTTCAATGCGTAATCCTTCCAGACTTTCATCATGTTTTCTGTGTCGGGGTTCTCTTTCACAGTTTTGACAATCTTTTCCCTAGAGTACTGTGTGTAATGAGTCTTAAAGTTCCTATGACTCTCTGATCTAGAGGCTGAATTCGAGGTGTTGTGTTTGGGGGCAGGTAGATCACTTCAGTGCCTTTGGTGTTGAAATCATGGGGTTCTGGGTGGCCAGGGGCATTGTCCAATATCAAAAGAACTTTAAAACTGGCAAGGTACTTCCTGACTTCAGGGTCAAAGCATCGATGGAACCAGTCCAGAAAAAGTGTTCTTCTTCCAGTACAGGCCTTGTTGTACAACCGAAAGATGGTCAGCTGGTGTTTGTCTTTTCTCTTCAAGGCTCAGGGGTTAGCAGCTTTGTAGATAAGGTAGCCCTGATCATAAACCTGACTGCATTTCCACACAACAGCAGGGTAAGCCTATCCCTTCCTGCCTTAAATCCTGGTGCTTGCTTCTATTCCTTATTAATAAATGTTCTGTGTGGCATTTTTCTTTCCCAGAATAGGACACTTTCATCTGTATTAAAAAAGGATATCGGGCAGATATCCTTTCTCCTTAATGATTTCCTTAATGGTGCCTCGGAACTTGTCTGCTGCCTTTTGGTCAGCAGAAGCTGCTTCTTCTGTTATCTTGACAATTTTAAAGCCAAACCTCTTTCTAAAATTATCAAATCATCCTTTGTTAACATTAAATTCTCCAGCTTTAGATCCTTCACCTTCCTCTTACCTTAAGTTGTCATATAATGACTTTGCCTTTTCTTGTATCATATTAGATTCTATAGGTATCCTTTCGTATAGCAATCCTGCACCCACGTAAGCTGCATTTTCAATAAGAGATAAAAAAAGGTATTTCGCCAAAAGTGCAAGGTTTTTGGGCCTCCTGGTATAGCTGGAGTGACAGCTTCACAAATTTCCTTTTCTTTTTTTACAATGGTCCTTACATCGGATTCACTTATCTTGAAACGGTGGGCAACCCCAGGTGCAGACCTCAATCTCTGGTATATATTAAGTAATTCAACTTTTTCTTGTAATGTTATGACTTTTCTCTGTTTCTTGGGAGTTCAGTACTCAGTTCAGTACTCAGTTCTCCTGAGTAATTGTCCTAACTGTCAAGTTCATTGGGAAACTGTATACATCTACAACCAGCATCACTGGAAGTGGCACTTCGTATGGGTCCCATGATGTTACTTAAGGTTTATAGGATTGTACTAAAACATGAAGAAAAATACGTAAGAACCATGAGGAATCACTTTTTACTGCGATATACAATTTACTGAAGAGAGGAACTGCTCAGAGGGGATGATTTGTATCACGTGGCATTTTAAGTGGATTCTTTCAACACATGAGCTCATTGCGATAGCAATAAGAGGTGGTTACAAAATGATTACTATGGTACAGTATGTTCTACAGTTAATTTTATGCAGTTATGACTTAATACTGCATCTTTACGTTTGGGAATGGATCCGTGTAAGCTCTGTAAGTGTTTGTGTTCATAAGTTTTGATAAATTTTAACCTTCATAACAGATTTGTGTATATTTTATGGTAGTAAATGATAAAATAGACTACTGTCTACATATACTTTATGATGTGTTCGTGACTTACCTAATTTTTATTAATTTTTAAAAATATTTATAGGCTACACGGTTCATCTGTGAGTTTTTTCAACTTGTCACAAATCCCAAAAATATTTTCCAAATGTTTATTGAAAAAAATCCATGTATAGGTGGACCTATGTTGTTCAAGTGTTCATTATACGTGAGCTCTGGGGTAACAGGTGAGTATAAACCCATTTACTCAGTTCTCCTGAGTAATTGTCCTAACTGTCAAGTTCATTGGGAAATTGTATCCATCTACAACCAGATACTGCAAAGAGGAAAATCAGCTCTTGCTCTTTGTTTCAGCAGCATCAGACCTCATTCAAAAAGAGATAACATTTAGAGGGACATTTCTTCCACCTACTGTTACTGCCCTGGATTTTATCAGATTATATTGGCTACTTGATTCCAGCATTAACTTCAAGAAAGTGATATTCAGTGGGCTGAGAGAAGAGAGCAATGTCACATGTTTCTCTCAATTCTTGAAAAGATTATTTTAGAACAAGTAAAACTTCTTTTTTAAAATTCAGATTATAGAAAATCATTTTAGAGAGGCTGACTTTGCTCATTAGTTGTTTTTTCTTTTTGTAAATCGAGGTATAATTGACATAAAACATTAGCTTCAGGTATACAATATAGTGATTCAATAGTTGTATATATTGCAAAATGATCACCATGGTAAGTCTAGTTCATATCTATTGCCATACACAGTTACAAACAAATTTTTTTTCTTGTGGAAAGAACTTTTAAGATTTACTCTCTTAGCAACTTTCAAATGTGCAGTACAGTGTTATTAACTATGGCCACCATGCTGTACATTACATCCGCCCCATGACTTATTTATTTTATAACTAGAACTTTATACCTTTAACCCCATTTTGCCCACTCACCACCCCACCTCTGGCAACTACCAATCTGTTCTCCATATCTATGAATCTATACGCTTGGGTTTTGGTTTGGTTTTCTTCTAATTCTACACGTAAGCGAGATCATACAGTATTTGTGTTTCTCTGTCTGACTTATTTCACTTAGCATAATGTCTTCAGAATCCATCCACGTTGTTGCAAATGGCAAGATTTCTCTCATTTTTTATGGATGTAAATATTCCATTTTGTGAATATATGTATACATATGTATGTGTGTATGTGTATATATATATATATATATATATATATATACCACATTTTCTTCATCCATTCATTCGTCAATAGACACTTAGGTTGTTTCCATATCTTGGCTATTGTAAATAATGCTGCAATGAACATGGAAGTGCACATATCTTTTCAAGTTAGTGTTTTCATTTTCTTTTAATGAATATCCAGAAGTGGGGTTGCTGAATCATATGGTAGTTCTCTATTTTTACTTTTTTAAGAAACTTCCATACTGTTCCATAGTGGCTGCACTAATTTACATTCCCATCAACAGTGCATGAGGGTTCCCTTTTCTCCACATACTCGCCAACAGTTATTTGTTGTATTTTTGATAATAGCCATTGTAACAGGTGTGAGGCGATATCTCATTGTGGTTTTGATTTGCACTTCTGTGATGATGAGTGATGTTGAGCACATTTTCATGTATCTGTTGGTCATCTGTATGTCTTCTTTGAAAAAAAATGTCTATTCAGATACTCTGCCCAGTTTTTAATTGGATTATTTGTGGGGTTTGCTATTGAGTTGTATGAGTCTTTGTATATTTTGGATATCCATCCCTTATCAGATATATAATTTGAAAATATTTTCTCCTGTTCTGTAAGTTTGCCTTTTCATTTTGTTGATGGTTTCCTTTGTTATATAGCTGCAGTTCCATTTGTTTATTTTTGGTTTTGTTGCCTCTGCTTTTCGGTGTCAAATCCAAAAAATCTTTGCCAAGACTGTTATCAAGAAGCTTACTGCCTTATGTTTTCTTCTAGGAGTTTTATGGTCTCAGACCTTATATTCAAGTCATTAATCCATTCTGAGTTAATTCTTTGTATGGTGTAAGAGAGTAGTTTGTTGGAGCTTTCATCAGGGGCAGAAAGGGCGTTCAATATTTAGACATTGTTCTCACCTGAATACCAACTTTACTAGCTCATTAGAGTTCAAGGAACAAAAAAGAAGGAGGAGAGGAAGGAAAGGACGGAGGGAGGGAAAAAAAGATGGAACAGAGGTAGGAAGACAAAGAAGAGAACAGGGGAAAGTGGAATGGGGGAGGGAAGGAAGGAAGGAAGAATATCCCTTCAAATCACGGGAGATGTGTTTGTAAGAGACTGAATGAAGTGATTCTGAGGAGTCCTATGGCATTTGAGATTCTATGACAGAAGTTTAAGTTTTTAAAAGACATTTAAAAAGTTGCTAATGTGATCATTTAAAAGAGAAATGTAATATTGCCTCATTACACTCAGAAACGTACTTGATAAAGTTCTGAGTGATTTTATTCAATTGGCAGAGACTCGAACACATTAAACCTATTTATTAAGTCTAAAGAGAAGAGATGAGAATACAATTCTAACTATATTTTTTACTGAGTTTGATGCCATAATGGAAAAATATATCTCTCTACACTATTTATACACTGTTCTCAGGCTGGCCTTATAGAACTGAATTTAAATTACGCTTGACTATGTAGGAGTTTGCTACAGGTGTTCTGAAAAAGAAATATCTTTCTGGTTTAAATGTTAACTCCCAAATACACAAGCCCCAGGTTTGCTTTCATATGTCATGGTAAAAATCAGCTAGAAACAGTTTTATCTGTCCTTGAAAAGATGTTTCAAATTGGCTCTAAAGTCTCATCTGCCAGATGGGCAGCCTTACGCAGGCCCTGCTGAGATGGCATATTAAAGACCTAAATATGCTTTCAGTCTACACATGAATTCCCCAGGTTGACAATAAATATTTAAAGAGTTGCTGGTGTGTCATGAAAACAAAACTGCACCTTGTGTCTATGTAAGATGGTTTATAAATAAATCTGTTTTCCACTTTTTCTTAACTAGTGATTTTTATTTAAAGGAGCTAAACCAGCTGCATTTTCAAGGGCTCACCAGTGCTCTGAGCCACATGGCTGAGTTACACTGTCCTCAGACGCTACAAATAAGTGCCACTTATAACCGTGCATATGTTCTATGGGTGCTACGAATATACACATTCATATTTCCCATAGAAAACATTGTTCTCCCTCAGAGACCCAGATGACACAACTCGAGCAGTAGTAAGACTGCAACTACATTTATTCATTCATGTGCAAACATTGTTCTAGGCACTGCTAAGTACTGGGATTACAAAAATGATAATGGCAAACATGACAGTCATAACATTGATATCGACAACTAAATAACCACTGCCATTGATTGAACAACTACTTTGTGGCAACATAGCATTTTATATCATTTAGCGTTCTCCAAAATTCTTTGAGGTGGATATAATCTCCTTTTCTATAGATATCTTAGGCCCAAAGGCAATGCTTTTATTGTCACACAATGATAAACCATAGAACTAAGATATGGCCTCCAAAGCAGACTTACAATATATTTTTTTAATCCACTTGGAATAGGTCACATAGATTGGCTATAAGGAAGGCCACCTTCGCCAAAGATGAACTGGCACCATATTGGATGGTGACAAACTGACCCAAAGGGGCCCTATCTTACCGGGGAAGGATGACTGCTAGGTGCAAAATAATAGGAGAAGGCCGAGGATACAGGGCAAGGGGGCAATTCAAGTCTAAGTGCATAATGAAACGTACGGAATAATATGGTCCCAGTTCTCTGTTATGATTTTTTTTTTGGAAACTTTCAAGTTCCAGAATTACCAAAGACTTCCTTTATCAAAGGTATTCAGGGTAACAAAGGGAAGATTTACTGTTGATTGAGTACTAGCTCTGAATTAGGAATGGTAGTAAGTGCTTACATACTTTATTTGATTCAGTCCTGCCTGTGAGGTACCTCTTGTTGCTACCACTGTTCCTTGAGGCTTGATGAGATGAAGTGGCTTCCTTAAATTCATGTGGTTCATAAGTGTAAAACCAGGATTTGAATCCAGTCAGTGATCCTCACCACTACTCCTATTTCCTCCAACATTGCTACCTAACTAATACAAGGGAAGAGGTAACTGGCAAGAACTGTGTTCAATTTGTTTTAAAACTGAGGTACAGATGATGTATAACACTGCATTGGTTTCAGGTTATAACAGAATGATTCCATACTTGTGTATATTGTGAAATGATCACCACAATAAGTCTAGTTAGTATCTGTGAGCATACATAGTTATAATATGTATTTTTTTTTCTTGTGATGAGAACTTTTAAGATTTACTCTAACTTTCAAATATGCAATAAAGTATTAATAACTATGGTCACCACACTGTGTATGCCACCTCATGACTTACTTATTTTCTAATTTGAAGTTTGTACCTTTCGACCCCCTTCACCCATTTCAACCACCCCCTACCCCCTGCCTCCGACAACTAACAATCTGTTCTCTGTATCTATGAGCTTGACTTTTCTTAGAGTCCACATATAAGTGAGGTCATATGGTATTTGTCTTTTTCTGTCTGACTTATTTCACTTAGTATGTTAATCTGTAGGTCCATCCATGTTGCTGTGAATGACATTACTTCATTCTTTTTTTATGGCTGAATAATATTACCTTGTATATACATACCACATCTTCTTTATTCATTCATCTATCAATGGACACTTACATTTTTTCCATATCTTGACTATAGTAAGTAATGCCGCAATGACTATGGGGGTGAATATATCTTTTCAAGTTAGTGTTTTTGTTTTCTTTGGATAAATACCCAGAAGTGGGATTGCTGGATCAGTTGGTAGTTCTAGTTTTAATTTTCTGAGGAACTTCTATACTGTTCCACAGTGGCTACACCAATTTACATTCCCACCAAGAGTGCACAAGGGCTCCCCTTTCTCCACATCCTTACCAACACTAGTTATTTCTTATCTTTTTGATGATAGCCATTCTAACAGATGTGAGGTGATATCTCATTGTGCTTTTGATTTGTATTTCCCTGATCATAAGTGATGCTGAGCACCTTTTCATGTACCTGTTGCCCATCCATATGTTTTCTTTGATTCGGATCCTCTGCCCAGTTTTAAATCAGTTTGTTTGGGGCGGGGGGGTTGCTATTGAGTTGTATGAATTTTTAAGTATTTTGGATATTGACTCCTTATCAGATATAAGATTTGCAAATATTTTCTCCCATTTAGTAGATTGCCTTTTTATTCTGTTGATGATTTCCTTTGCTGTGCAGAAGCTTTCTAGTTTGATGTGGTCCCATTTGTTTATTTATTTAATTATTTACTTTATTTTATTTTTTGCCTTTTGTTGCCTTTGTTTTTGGTAGCAAATCCAAAGAATCATGACCAAGATTGATGGCAAGGAGCTTACTGCCTATGTTTTCTTCTAGGAGTTTTAGGGTTTCAAGTCTTACATTCAAGTCTTTAATCCACTTTGAGTTAATTTTTTTATATGGTGTAAGATAATGGCCCAGTTTCATTCTTTTGCATGTGGCTGTCCAGCTTTCCAAACACCATTTATTGAAGAGACTGTATCTTCCTCATTGTATTTCCTTAGTCCCTTTGTCATAAATTGACAATGCGTGCATGAGTTTATTTCTGGGCTCTCTTTTCCCTTGATCTGTGTTTCTGTTTTTGTGCAAACATGTACTATTTTGATTACTATAGCTTTGTAATACAGTTTGAAATCACAGAGCGTGATACCTTCTATTCCACTTTTTACTTAATCTGGCATGCACCTGAGACAGCAGCTTTAGACATTCTAGTTAGGATACTGATAGGGAAAAAATTGTGTTTACCCAATTATAACAGCAAATAATATTTATTGAGTACTTACTACATGAATAGCATTTAGGTCTTTTTTTTTTTTAATCCTGACAAAAAGCCCATAATATGACTTTTTTTTTTCTCACTTTACAGATAGGAAACTGAGAGATATTCATTTATTCCACAAATAGTTATCTATTGCAACATACAAATTACCACAAATTTAGCAGCTTGGAACAACATAGATTTATTATCTCAGTTTCAGGAATCTAGGCATGCCTTAGCTGAGTCCTTTGCTTTAAGGTCTCACAGGCTCCGATCCAGGTGTCAGGCAGAGCCAGAGTCTTATGCAAGTCTCAGTTGAGGAAGGGTCCACCTACCAGCTCTAATGAGTATTGACAAGGTTTATACTTCCTGTGAGCTGTTGGATTGAGGGTTGCTTTCTGAACATTAGTCAGAGCTGCTTTCAGTTTCTTGCACTTGGGACTATCCATATAGCTTCATCAGAGCCAGCAAAGGAGAGTCTGCTGGCAAGACAGAAGTTACTCTCTTATGTAACCTAATGACAGAAATGACATTCCATTACTCTTCTGGTATTGATTACATGCAAGTTGCTAGGTTAGCCCACACGCAAGAAGAGAGGGATATGCAAAGGCTTAAATATCAAGTGGCAGAGATCACTGAGAAGCATCATAGAGTCTACCCAACACACACACAAAAATAGCTTTGAGCACCTACTCTGTGCTCAAGAAACTCATATTCTAGAGGGATTTAAAGTAATTAAGTAGATAGCTCAAGGTGAAAAATTAAATAATTAAGGAAAGAAATCAGAAAAAAGAAGTCATTTGGTTGGGGGTTTAAACAGTATCTAAAAGTCTTCTCATAAATAGCCCACTATAGAGTAACTTTAGAGCCGTGATAAGCTAAAGCTTCACATCAAAAGAGGAGATGTCATTTATATGCACTGTTAGGCAATAAGGATTGTCCTGTCTCAGAAGGTAGGGCACCTGCCATAGGTTTAGATATGTTTTGCTCGGGAGAATGGAATGTGTTCCAACTTTCTAGACTAATGAATTTAAAATTATTTATTTGCAGTTATCAGTATGTTTTCTTTTTAAAAAAATTTTATTAGTAATTTTACTATTGCAGTATAGTTGATTTACAATATTAGTTTCAGGTGTACAACATAGTGATTCCAAGTTATAATAGATTATACTCCATTTAAGTTATTATAAAATATTGGCTATATTCCCTATGTGGTACATTATATCCTCGTAGCTTATTTATTTTAAACTTAGTAGTTTATACCTCTTAGTCCCTTACCCTATCTTGCCCCTCCCCCTTTCCCTCACCTACTGATAACCATTAGTTTGTTCTCTATATCTGAGGGTCTGTTTCTGTTTTATTATATTCATTTGTTTGTTTTATTTTTTTAGATTCCACATGTAAGTGATAACACACAAAATCTGTCTTTCCCTGCCTGACTTACTCCACCTAAGCATAATACCCTCCAGGTCCATCCATGTTGTTGCCATTGGCAAAATTTCATTTTTTTATATGGGTGAGTAGTATTCCATTGTATACACATATACCACATCTTCTTTATCCATTCATCTGTCGATGGACACTTAGGTTGCTTCTGTATCTTGGCTATTGTAAATAATGTTTCTATGAACATTGAGGTACATGTATCTTTTCAAATTAGCGTCTTTGTTTTCTTTGAATATATGCCCAAGAGTGGAACTGCTGGATCATATGGTAGTTCCATTTTTAGTTTTTTGAGGAACCTCTATACTGTTTTCCATAGTGGCTGCACCAATTTACATTCCTACCAACAATGCACAAGGGTTCCCTTTTCCCCATGTCCTCACCAACATTTACTATTTGTGGTCTTTTTGATGGTGGTTATTGTGACAGATATGAGGAGACATATCACTGTGGTTTTGATTTACATTTCTCTGGTGATTAGTGATGCTGAGCATCTTTTCATGTGACTGTTTGCCATTGTATGTCTTCTTTGGAAAAATGCCTATTCAGGTCTTCTGCCCATTTTTAAATTGGGTTGTTTGTTTTTTTGATATTGAGTTGTGTGAGCTGTTTATATATTTTGGATATTAACCCTCCATTCGTCATATCATTTGCAAATATTTTATCCCATTCAGTAAGTTGTCTTTTTGTTTTGCTGATGATGTCCTTTGCCATGAAAAAGCTTTTAAGTTTAATTAAGTCCCATTTGTTTATTTCTATTTTTTTTTTTCCTTTGCCTTAGGAGACAGATCCAAAACAATATTGCTACAATTTATGTTAAAGAGTGTTTTGCCTATGTTTTATTCTAGGAGTGTTATGGTTTCTGGTCTTACATTTATGTCTTTAATCCCTTTTGAGTTTATTTTTCTATATGCTATGAGAAAATGTTCTAATTTCTTTCTTTTATATGTAGCTGTCCAATTTTCCCAGCACCACTTCTTGAAGAAACTGTCTTTACCCCATTTTATATTCTGGTCTCCTTTGCTGTAGACTAATTTACCATTAATGTTTAGGTTTATTTCTGGGCTCTCTATTCTGTTCTAGTGATCTATGTGTCTGTTTTTGCTTCAGTACCATACTGTTTTGATTACTGTAGCTTTGTAGTATAGTCTGAAATCAGCATAATACCTCCAGCTGTGAGCTTCTTCCTCAAGATTCCTTTGGCTATTTGGGGGTCTTTTGAGTTTCCATATAAATTTTAGAATTATTCTAGTTTTTTGAAAAGTGCCATTGGTATTTTGATAGGAATTGCATTGAATCTGTAGATTGCCTTTGGTAATATGGTCATTTCAGCATTATTAATTCTTCCAATCCATGAACACAGTATATCTTTCCATATGATTGTGTCATCTTCAATTTCTTTCTTCTCATCATAGTTTTCCTAGTACATGTTTTTACCTCCTTAGTAAGATTTATTCCTAGGATTTTATTCTTTTTGTTGCAATGGTAAATGGCATTTAAACATTTTTTTCCCTATCTGACAGTTTGTTGTTAGTGTAGAGAAATGCAACGGATTTCTGTGTATTAACTTTGTATCCCTCTTTGCCCACTTTGTTGAGAGTTTTTATCATAAATGGATGTTGAATTTTGTCAAAAGCTTTTTCGGAATCTCTTGAGATGATCTTATTGTTTTTATTCTTCAGTTTGTTAATGTGGTGTATCACATTAGTTACTTTGCAGATATTGAACCATTCTTGCATCCCTGGGATAAATCAAATTTGATCATGATGTATGATCCTTTTGATGTATTGTTGGATTCAGTTTGCTAATATTTTGTTGAGAATTTTTTCATTCAAGTTCATCAGTGATACTGGCCTGCAATCTTCTTTTTGTGATATCTTTGTTTGGTTTCCTTATTTTTTTGCTAAATTTATGAAAAGGAATGTCATACTTACTTCTCAATGTTTTTGTTGTCATTTTTGCTGTCAGTGAAATATCACTAAGATTGTTAAATTTTGATCTTTTATGGAGCTTAAAAGTCCTCTTAGAGAATATTCAAGTGCAAAAGGAAGTGGGACACATAACCAGCAACTTGGATCAAGTGTACTTCCTGAAGCAAAGTGCTTCTGTTGCATTTTTGTTTCACAAATGTTTTATATTTATGAAGAAAAATTAGCAAATCAAAATTTCTGCTATTGAATAACCACTAAAACATTTTATAATAGCTCTCTATCCTTTTTTCTCTGTATATATATATATATATATATATATATATATATATATACTCATAAATTCATGCAATATTTACTTGCTATAGTCATTCTTGAATTTTCTCTTTCTCATATATGTAGTTGACATTTAAATTCTGTCCAGAGTTTGACAGCTTCCTTCCACATCCACTGCTACTGCTCTAGCTCAGTCCACTGTCATTTCTCCTGACTGATGTCCCTGTGTCCCTACTTCCACCTTTACCCCTTACAGTCCATTGTCTACACAGCAGCCAGTACCATCCTTGTAAATGTATGTCAGTTTATGTGGCTTCATTGCCCAGCATCTTTTACTGGTTTACCATCTTACACAGAATAGTTAAAATCTTTACATTTTGCCCCAGAAGGCCTTTATGTCTATACCACTTATTGTCTTTCCCTGCTATTTGTCCTCTTGCTCATTCTTTGCTACACTACTTTGCCATTCTTGAACATACTGCCACATGCTTTCCTGCAAGCCTTTGTACATGCTTTTTTAATTGCTGAATTAGAACATCCTTCCTCCAACTATCCACATGGTTACCTCCTCATTGCTTTCAGATCTCTGCACACAGAGATCCATGAGCAGATCTTTACTTCATTAGAGAGAACTTTCTTGACCACCTCCCACTTTCTTACTCTCCGTACCCCTTATCTGATTTTACCTCAGTTCACTCATTATTTATTATTTACTTAATTATTGCTTGTCATCCCCACTAGAATATAAGCTTCTTGAATGAGAGCAGGGACTGGAATTTTTTTAGTTCACCACTGCTGTATCCTTACAGCTGAGAGCAACTCCTAGCATGCGTAGATTCCTGTTAAATTTTGTTAAATGGATGAATCAACAATTGAATTAAAATACTGATAGTAATAACAATAATAAGTCTGAAATACAATAATATTTCACAAAATTTTTTCAATATTAATAAATATAAAACTACATCATCAGGGTTATTTTACTACATGCATACTATTCTACTGTATCATAGACTATTTTAACTCACCCATATATTTTTTTAACATCTTTATTGAAGTATAATGGCTTTAAAATGGTGTGTTAGTTTCTGCTATATAACAAAGTGAATCGATTATACATATACATATATCCCCATATCTCTTCCCTCTTGCGTCTCCCTCCCTCCCACCCTCCCTATCCCACCCGTCTAGGTGGTCACAAAACACTGAGCTGATCTCCCTGTGCTATGCAACTGCTTCCCACTAGCTATCTGTTTTACATTTGGTAGTGTATATATGTCCATGCCACTCTCTCACTTCGTCACAGCTTACCCTTCCCCCTCCCTGTATCCTCAAGTGCATTCTTTAGTAGGTCTGTGTCTTTATTCCCGTCTTGCCCCTAGGTTCTTCATGACAATTTGTTTTTCTTTTTAAATTCCATATATGTGTGTTAGCATACAGAATTTGTGTTACTCTTTCTGACTTCCTTCACTCTGTGTGACAGACTCTAAGTGCATCCACCTCACTACAAATAACTCAATTTTGTTCCTTTTTATGGCTGAATAATATTCCACTGTATATATGTGCCACCTCTTCTTTAACCATTCATCTGTTGATGGACACTTAGGTTGCTTCCATGTCCTGGCTATTGTAAATAGAGCTGCAGTGAACATTGTGGTACATGACTCTTTTTGAATTATGGTTTTCTTCGGGTATATGCCCAGTAGTGGGATTGCTGGGCCATATGGTAGTTCTATTTGTAGTTTTTTAAGGAACCTCCATACTGTTCTCCATAGTGGCTGTATCAATTTACATTCCCACCAATAGTGCAAGAGGGTTCCCTTTTCTCCACACCCTCTCCAGCATTTACTGTTGCAGATTTTTTGATTATGGCCATTCTGACCGGTGTGAGATGATATCTCATTGTAGTTTTGATGTGCATTTCTCAATGGTTAATGATGTTGAGCATTCTTTCATGTGTTTGTTAAAATCTGTATATCTTCTTTGGAGAAATGTCTATTTAGATCTTCTGCTCTTTTTTCGATTGGGTTGTTTGTTTTTTGGTTATTTAGCTGCATGAGCTGCTTGTAAATTTTGGAGATTAATCCTTTGTCAGTTGCTTCATTTGCAGATATTTCTCCCATTCTGAGGGTTGTCTTTTCGTCTTGTTTATTGTTTCCTTTGCTGTGCAAAAGCTTTTAAGTTTCATTAGGTCCCATTTGTTTATTTTTCTTTTTATTTCCATTTCTCGAGGAGGTGGGTCAAAAAGGATCTTGTTGTGATTTATGTCATAGAGTGTTCTGCCTATGTTTTCCTCTAAGAGTTTGATAGTGTCTGGCTTTACATTTCGGTCTTTAATCCAGTTTGGGTTTATTTTTGTGTATGGTGTTAGGGAGTGTTCTAATTTCATTCCTTTACATGTAGCTGTCCAGTTTTTCCAGCATCGTTTATTGAAGAGGATGTCTTTTCTCCACTGTATATTCTTGCCACCTTTATCAAAGATAAGGTGACCATATGTGCATGGGTTTATCTCTGGGCTTTCTATCCTGTTCCATTGATCTATATTACTGTTTTTGTGCCAGTACCATACTGTCTTGATTACTATAGCTTTGTAGTATAGTCTGAAGTCAGGGAGCCTGATTCCTCCAGTTCCATTTTTCTTTCTCAAGATTGCTTTGGGTATTCTGGGTCTTTTGTGTTTCCATACAAATTGTGAAATTTTTTTTGTTCTAGTTCTGTGAAAAATGCCAGTGGCAGTTTGATAAGCATTGCCTTGAATCTGTAGATTGCTTTGGGTAGTATAGTCATTTTCACAGTGTTGATGGTTCCAATCCAAGAACATGGTATATCTCTCCATTTGTTTGTATCCTCTTTAATTTCTTTCATCAGTGTCTTATAATTTTCTGCATAAAGGTCTTTTGTCTCCTTAGGTAGGTTCCTAGATATTCCTAGGATATTCCTAGATATTTTATTCTTTTTGTTGCAGTGGTAAATGGGAGTGTTTTCTTAATTTCACTTTCAGATTTTTCATCATTAGTGTATAGGAGTGCAAGAGATTACTGTGCATTAGTTTTGTATCCTGCTACTTTACCAAATTCATTGATAAGGTCTAGTAGTTTCCTAGTAGCATCTTTAGGATTCTCTATGTATAGTATCATGTCATCTGCAAACAGTGACAGCTTTACTTCTTCTTTTCTGATTCGAATTCATTTTATTTTGTTTTCTTTTCTGATTGCTGTGTCTAAAACTTCCAAAACTATGTTGAATAATAGTGGTAGGAGTGGGCAACCTTGTCTTGTTCCTGATCTTAGTGGAAATGGTTTCTGTTTTTCACCATTGAGGACAGTGTTGGCTGTGGGTTTGTCATATATGGCCTTTATTATGTTGAGGTAAGTTCCCTCTCTGCTCACTTTCTGGAGGGTTTTTATCATAAGTGGGTGTTGAATTTTGTCAAAAGCTTTCTCTGGATCTGTTGAGATGATCATATGGTTTTTCTCCTTCAGTTTGTTAATATGGTGTATCACATTGATTGATTTGCCTATATTGAAGAATTCTTGCATTCCTGGCATAAACCCCACTTGATCATGGTGTATGATCCTTTTAATGTGCTGTTGGATTCTGTTTGCTAGTATTTTGTTGAGGATTTTTGTACCTATGTTCATCGGTGATATTGGTCTGTAGCTTTCTTTCTTTGTGACATCCATGTCTGGTTTTGGTATCAGGGTGATGGTGGCCTTGTAGAATGAGTTTGGGAGTGTTCCTCCCTCTGCTATATTTTGGAAGAGTTTGAGAAGGATAAGTGTTAGCTCTGCTCTAAATGTCGGATAGAATTCGCCTGCTAAGCCATCTGGTCCTGGGCTTTTGTTTGTTGGCAGATTTTTAATCACAGTTTCAATTTCAGTGCTTGTGATTGGTCTATTCATATTTTCTATTTCTTATTGGTTCAGTCTCGGAAGGTTGTGCATTTCTAAGAATTTGTCCATTTCTTCCAGTTTGTCCATTTTATTGGCACAGAGTTCCTTGTAGTAATCTCTCATGATCCTTTGTATTTCTGCAGTGTCAGTTGTTACTTCTCCTTTTTCATTTCTAATTCTCTTGATTTGAGTCTTCTCCCTTTTTATCTTGATGAGTCTGGCTAATGGTTAATCAATTTTGTTTATCTTCTCAAAGGACCAGCTTTTCGTTTTACTGATCTTTGCTGTCGTTTCCTTCATTTCTTTTTCATTTATTTCTGATCTGATCTTTATGATTTCTTTCCTTCAGCCAACTTTGGGGTTTTTTTGTTCTTCTTTCTCTAATTGCTGTAGGTGTAAGGTTAGGTTGTTTATTTGAGATGTTTCTCATTTTTAAGGTAGGATTGTATTGCTATAAACTTCCCTCTTAGAACTGCTTTTGCTGCATCCCATAGGTTTTCATTGTCATTTGTTTCTAGATATTTTTTAATTTCCTCTTTGATTTCTTCAGTGATCTCTTCGTTATTAAGTAATGTATTGTTTTGCCTCCATATGTTTGTAGTTTTACAAATTTTTTTCCAGTAGTTGATATCTAGTCTCATAGCGTTGTGGTTGGAAAAGATACTTGATACCATTTCAATATCCTAAATTTACCAAGGCTTGATTTGTGACCCAAGATATGATCTATCCTGGAGAATGTTCCATGAGCACTTGAGAAGAAAGTGTATTCCATTGTTTATGGATGGAATGTCCTATAAATATCAAGTCCATCTTGTTTATCATTTAAAGCTTCTGTTTCCTTATTTATTTTCTTTTTGGATGATCTGTCCATTGGTGAAAGTGGGGTTTTAAAGTCCCCTACTATGATTGTGTTGCTGTCGATTTCCCCTTTTATGGTTATCAGTATTTGCCTTATGTATTGAGGTGCTCTTATGTTGGGTCCATAAATACTTAAAATTGTTATATCTTCTTCTTGGATTCATTCCTTTATCATTATGTAGTGTCCTTCTTTGTCTCTTGTAATCATCTTTGTTTTAAAGTCTGTTTTGTGTTACATGAGAATTGCTATTCCAGCCTTCTTTTCTTTTCCATTTGCATGGAATGTCTTTTTCCATCCCCTCACTCTCAGTCTGTATATGTCCCTAGGTCTGAAGTGGGTCTCTTGTAGACAGCATGTATAGGGGTCTTATTTTTGTATCCATTCAGCCAGTCTCTGTCTTTTGGTTGGAGCATTTAATCCATTTACATTTAAGGTAATTATCAATATGTTTGTTCCTATTACCATTTTCTTAATTGTTTTTGGTTTGTTTTTGTAGGTCTTTTCCTCCTCTTGTGTTTCCTGCCTAGAGAAGTGCCTTTAGCATTTGTTGTAAAGGTGGTTTGGTGGTGCTGAATTCTCTTAGCCTTTGCTTGTCTGTGAAAGTTTAAATTTCTCCATTGAATCTGAATGAGATCCTTGCTGTGTAGAGTAATATTTTTGTATGTTTTCCCCTTTCATCACTTTAAATATGTCATGCCACTCCCTTCTGGCTTGCAGAGTTTCTGATGAAAGATCAGCTGTTAACCTTATGGGGATTCTCTTGTGTGTTATTTGTTGTTTTTCCCTTGCTGCTTTTAATATTTTTTCTTTGTATTTAATTTTTGATAGTTTGATTAATATATGTCCTGGCGTGTTTCTCCTTGTATTTATCCTGTGTGAGACTCTCTGTGTTTCCTGGACTTGATTAACTATTTGCTTTACCATATTAGGGAAGTTTTCACCTATATTGTCTTCACATATTTTCTCAGTCCCTTTCTTTTTCTTTTCTTCTTCTGGAACCCCTATAATTCTAATGCTAGTGCGTTTAATGTTTCCCAGAGGTCTCTGAGACTGTCCTCAATTCTTTTCATTCTTTTTTCTTTATTCTGCTCTGCAGCAGTTATTTCCACTATGTTATCTTCCAGGTCCCTTATCCGTTCTTCTGCCTCAGTTGTTCTGCTATTTATCCCTTCTAGAGAATTTTAAATTTCATTTATTGTGTTGTTCATCACTGTTTGGTTGCTGTTTAGTTCTTCTAGGTCCTTGTTAAATGTTTCTTGTATTTTCTCCATTCTATTTCCAAGATTTTGGATCATCTTTACTATCATTATTCTGAATTCTTTTTCAGGTAGACTGCCTATTTCCTCTTCATTTGTTAGGTTTGGTGGTTTTTTACCTTGCTCCTTCAACTGCTGTGTGTTTTTCTGTCTTCTCATTTTGTTTAACTTACTGTTTGGAGTCTCCTTTTCGCAGGCTACAGGTTCATAGTTCCCGTTTATTTTGGTGTCTTTGTCCAGTGGCTAAGGTTGGTTCAGTGGGTTGTGTAGGCTTCCTGGTGAGGGTACTAGTGCCTTTGTTCTGGTGGATGAGGCTCGATCTTGTCTTTCTGATGGGCAGGTCCACATCTGGTGGTGTGTTTTGAGGTGTCTGTGGCCTTATTATGAATGTATGCAGCCTCTCTGCTGATGGGTGGGGTTGTGTTCCTGTCTTGCTAGTTGTTTGGCATAGGGTGTCCAGCTTGCTGGTCATTTAGTGGAGCTGGGTCTTGGTGTTAAGATGGAGATCTCTGGGAGACGTTCGCCATTTGATATTACATGGATTGGGAGGTCTCTTGTGCCCTGTGTCATGAACTTGGTTCTCCCACCTCAGAGGTGCAGCCCTGACGCCTGGCTGGAGCACCAAGAGCCTGTGATCCACACGGCTCAAAATAAAAGGGAGAAAAAAGGAAGAAAGAAAGAGAGAAAGAAAGAAAGAACAAAAGGAGATAAAATAAAATAAAATGAAGTTATTAAAATAAAAAATAATTATTAAAAAAATTTTTAAAGGTAATTAAAAAAAAGGAATGAAAGAAAGAAAGAAGAGAGCAACCAACCCAAAAAATAAATCCACCAGTGATAACAAGCACTAATAACTATAGTAAAAAAAACAAAAACAAAACAAAACAAAAAAACGGACAGATACAACCCTAGGCCAAATGGTAAAAGCAAGGCTATACAGACAAAATCACACACAGAAGCATACACATACACACTCACAAAAAGAGAAAAGGGAAAAATATATATATATCGTTGTTCCCAGTGTCCACCTCCTCAATTTGTGATGATTCGTTGTCTATTCCGTTATTCCACACATGCAGGGTACATCAAGTTGATTGTGGAGGTCTAATCCACTGCTCCTAAGGCTGCTGGGAGAGATTTCCCTTTCTCTTCTTTGTTCGCACAGCTCCCGGGGTTCAGTTTTGGATTTGGCCCTGCCTCTGCATGTAGGTCGCCTGAGGGCGTCTGTTCTTCACTCAGACAGGACGGGGTTAAAGGAGCCACTGATTCAGGGGCTCTGCTCACTCAGGCCGGAGGGTGGGAGGGGTACGGATGCGGGGCGAGCCTGCAGCGGCAGAGGCCGGTGTGACGTTGTTCCAGCCTGAGGCACGCTGTGTGTTCTCCCGGGGAAGTTGTCCCTGGATCATGGGACCCTGGCAGTAGCAGGCTGCACAGACTCCTGGGAGGGGACGTGTGTATAGTGACCTGTGCTTGCATACAGGCTTCTTGGTGGTGGCAGCAGCAGCCTTAGCGTCTCATGCCCGTCTCTGGGGTCCGCGCTGATGGCCGTGGCTCGCGCCCGTCTCCGGAGCTCCTTTAAGTGGTGCTCTTAATCCCCTCTCCTTGTGCACCAGGAAACAAAGAGGCAAGAAAAAGTCTCTTGCCTCTTCGGCAGCTCCAGACTTTTTCC
>NW_006775603.1:674457-682419 GCF_000442215.2 Lipotes vexillifer
GCTAGCCGTGGTGCACTAGCTCCCTTCATGCTGTGTTCGCGCTGCCAACCCCAGTCCTCTCCGTGGAATCCAACCTCTGAAGCCCGAGCCTCCACTCCCAGCCCCACCCGCCCCCGGCGGGTGAGCAGACACGCCTCTCGAGCTGGTGAGTGCAGGTTGGCACCGATCCTCTGTGCGGGAATCTCTCCGCTTTGCCCTCCGCACCCCTGTGACTGCGCTCTCTTCTGCGGCTCCGAAGTTTCCCCCTCCACCACCCACTGTCTCCGCCCATGAAGGGGCTTCTAGTGTGTGGAAACCTTTCCTCCTTCACGGCTCCCTCCCACCGGTGCCAGTCCCGTCCCTATTCTTTTGTCTCTGTTTATTCTTTTTTCTTTTGCCCTACCCAGGTACGTGGGGGGTTTCTTGCCTTTTGGGAGATCTGAGGTCTTCTGCCAGCGTTCAGTGGGTGTTCTGTAGGAGTTGTTCCACGTGTAGATGTATTTCTGATGTATCTGTGGGGAGGAAGGTGATCTCCGCATCTTACTCTTCCGCCATCTTGGAGCTCCTCCTCACCCATATTTTTGTTTTCTTTCCCTAAATTTTCCAGATTATAGAAACTAGTGTAGGAAAAATATTATAAATGTTGTCACACATACACATATATATTTAGAATAATTTTCTAGAAATGAAATTGCTAAATCAGAGTGTGCTGATTCAAACAGAGTAATACATACTATAAAAATATCTGCCAGAAATATGCTTCCAATTTACATTCCTTCCAAGAGCATATGAAAATATTAGTTTTTTAACATCCTTGGTAAGACCTAATATTACCAGGCTTCTAAAACTTTTCCAAACTGAGAAGTACAGTATGGTATGTTTTTCTTTAAAATGTTCACCTCCTCAGTTATGAATGAATTTGCACATACTATATTTTTTGAGTTAACATTTTATATATTGGCTCATTGTTTTGTCTTTTGTTAAATTTTTTGCCATATGTATTGCAAAATATACTTTAGTTTGTTATTTACATTTCTATTTCATGGTAATTTTTATTTCAATAGAAAAGATTTTAATTTGTTTAATCACATTTATATTTCTAATCAACAAAAAATTCATCTTAAGCAGCTTAAACTCATAAATGGGATCATGTGTGATCAAACGTGCTTGGGGACTCAAGTTCAATACTCCTTGAAACACTTTTTGTTAGTATATTTTTCTGCTATAACCACCTCGAGCATTAAGAGAGCTTTGTCAGCATTTCTCAATATTTTTCATGCTCAGTCATTAAGACTACAAAACAATTTTAGAATGTCAAGTAGAAGCTTCAGGGGTAAATGAAATAAAATTGACCTAGTTATAAGTATTATCTTAACTTGGTGCCCTTACTTCACTAGAGGCCTGGTTAATAAGCCCACTCCTTCATACTTCTCATTTTTAAATTCCCCATTTGCTAGTTAAAATCATGCCGTTATATAATATGACTTTTAAAGACTTCAGGGATCACTTCTCTCTTTCATTTCTCAAATGACATTAACAACTTACATAAGTTGAGTGTCTTGATCAAGATTGTTCTGTAGCAAGATTAAAAACTAGGTCTTTTGATTTTCACACTACATTATGCTTCTCCTCCATGAATCACCAAAGAGATATTTGCTGATTTAATTTCACCCAACTCGAATTTCTGAAAAAAACAAGAGTTAAGTTCTCTGGGGTAGTTGAGACATTAAGGGATAATCCTAAAAGGAACCTGTCTCTTTGTTGATCAGAGTCCAGAAGAGGGCTTCTTAGTTGCTTTATTTTCACTCCACGTCCAGGATGCCAATTTTATTTAGCACTGTCTAGGAGAGGACAGTCTCTGCATGGGAAAGAAGCAGGAATATAATTCTCATTTTAAACAAATCCAACATAAAAAATAGGGATATTATAAAATAATCCAAATTTCCAAAACCCTGTAAACAACACTAGGACTCAGTATTATAATCCAGGTGACTCAAGATATTCCAGAGAAAGGGGGCCAGAATGTAGCTGATGAGGCTGAAAGCAAGCATGAGTCAGGTGCAAAAGCAGGGGTCAGGGGAAGACCAAACTGAACAGATATTGGCCGTGGAGTCAGAGATAGATCAGAAAGTCAAACTAGATTTAAAAATTTCATAGGAAAGCAGTCTGATCACTTGGACTGGGCCTCTGGTCCTCACCGTCTCTTTTTAGACATGGTCAAGGGCTGAATGCCTTGGGGAGATGCTTGGTTCCTGGCAGCCGCATTTTTCTTTCACTTGGGATCAACCTTGTTCTCAGTCACTCGGATACCAATGAACTAACCTGTCCTTGTTTCATGGCTATTACATGGGCTTTGGGGTCAGAAAAATTCAGACTCAAACCACATATTAACTATGTAATTTTGGGCAATTTGGTTAAATATTTGAACCTGTATATATATAAAGTTTAATGGATATATATATATATATATGGCTTAGCTTCCTGAATGGCACATAGTAAGTGCCCAGTAACGGATATATAGTGAGTCTATGACTGTTTCTATCATAACTCTAATTTATTAAATTTTTAGATTGTTTTAAAATCTTTTAGTTCATGTTCAGTGGTCCTCTTTTACTTTGGTTTCTCTTTTACTTTGGAAATGTAAGTTAAAGAGAAAAGGACATAAAGGTAATAAAAAGATTTAATACTGTTTTGCCCTAAAGCTTCTTGTTCAGTGTTTAATTTGGTGCATTTAATAAAAGCAAGTAAAATAAGACAGTAAATCTAATTAGAAAGTGAAACTGGAATTTGAAAAAAAATCAATTTTCTAACAAACTATAAGTCTTAAGAGAGATAAATAAATGACAACAGTGTCCTACAGTCATGTACATAATCCTTTCTTTACTTCTGATTATAATTTCTCTAATTTGTACAAATGACCAGCATTTCCCTGGTGTTGGAGTCATCCAAGAGACTAATAACAAAAGATTTGTATTCTTGTATTTCAAGATAAACTGCAAATACAGGAGAGTTACATCAGTCCCTGGAATTTAAATATTATAATTACAAACACTCCAAAAATAAGTAAATTTACTAAAGGTGGACATAGTATTAAACCAAATGTGTTAAGAAAATAAATTCACTTCATGTACAAATGTATTAGTTGTTGCTTAGTATAACATTTCTAAAACTCTCTTGAAATTCAAATATCAGGTTTACCAGACTTATTTCCTAATCTATTTTATTTAGGCATTATGAAAATGCTTTCATTGTTTAAAAGCTTATTTGTTTTTCAGCTTTTGCCTCTTCAACAAGTTGTGAAATTTCTTTGAAAAATAAACTGTGGTAAAAATATGAACATTATTATTATATTTTACATGTTTATATTTTTATGGCCACTAGTATTCTAAGTGGTATATTTCATATGCATTATACCCTCTTTTTCTTCCCTTTCACTGACTCACATTCACAAAGTAAACCACAAAATATCTCCGATTTGGGTTTGTAGCTCTAAATCGTATCAACATTTTCCTTGGCTCAAAAGGATTTACTCAAGGTCCTAAGAGAAATCTACTTTTCAAGGTTAACATAATTGTAAAGATAAAGGCTGTTGCTACATGGCTATACATGCCCTTTTCAGTATCAGTCAAAAACATTTTGTTTTCAAAGATAAAGCCACTTAGGAGACATGAAGTTCAACTTCACAATGACAATTAAATCCAATTGTTGCTCTGCAACATCTTTGGGAGCTTCCCAGATATAGTCATCTGAAACTGGCCTCCATACACAGAAGATGGGCAGAGAGGGAAGAAAGAGGCAGGCTGATCCATATTGGAAGGTGGCAGGGTTTTTTTGTTTGTTTGTTTGTTTGTTTTGCAGTACACGGGCCTCTCACTGCCGTGGCCTCTCCCGTTGCGGAGCACAGGCTCCGGATGCGCAGGCTCAGTGGCCATGGCTCACGGGCCCAGCCGCTCCGCGGCATGTGGGATCTTCCCGGACCGGGTCACGAACCCGTGTCTCCTGCATCTGCAGGCGGACTCTCAACCACTGCGCCACCAGGGAAGCCCGGAAGGTGGCAGTTTTAATGAGCAAGGAAACTTCCTTAAGAGGCTTGACTTGGGCAGCCCCAAGACAAGTAGATTTCTACACCCACCCACCAGAATCTTAAAAGTTTATATAGAGGCCTCCAATGGGTTCAGTCACCTACTCAGTCCAGTTAGCCTCAACACCACATTTCTATCTCAAGGCTGTATCCTTAGAGCAGCTTCTGGGAGCCAGGAAGGCAAGCAGAAGCACATTCCAAGAACCGGGGAGGGGGTGGGGAGCCTCCAGTTGTCTGGGTTCAGTTTGTGGGTCAGCTGGCTGTCATGTCTTTTTGATGACCTCCTCCAACACCAGTGAAATGGGTCTTCTCACACACTGCTCATCTTTAACTGAGAAAAATACTTTATATTAAGATAATTATAATGACTTTGGTAAGGAAAACTATCTTTGCTGAAAATCTACTGAGTACCAGGGTTTTGCCAGACACTTTAGACATTTAGTTTTACTTAACTCCCTGCTTAAAGATGAAGGAACTGAAGCCCAGGATATTTAAATAACTTCGATAAGATCCCATAACCAATAAGTGTTAGACTACCTAGGACTGTATCCAAGTCTATATGATTAGAAACCCAGTTCTCTTAAATGAATTGACAGAAAAGTTTTTGTAATAAATAGTACAAATATATATATATGGGTGTTATGTGAGCATATGGATATTTTCTGAGCTAAATCATAAAACTGTTATAGAAGCAAGAAATAATAGTACTATAAAATTTCAATCATCTTAATATTTGTAGAAAATATCACTCAATCCTGAATTCTCCTGTTTCCTTTGTGTATCTGCAATTGATATTTGTTGAGGTATCTCAAGATATATTTAAGGATAATACCAAAACATACAGGCTAGATGTTAATGTAATTAAGGAGAAAAGAAAATGCTTATATTATCACACTTAGAAGCTATTAATGGATTGATCACAATCTGTTACCATTTTATTCTTTGAATGAAGAATTAGCATACTTATCACGTTTGCAGATAAGATTGTTGATGTGACAAAAATACACTGGAGGAGAGAAGCAAGGTGAAATGTTATAGAGAGAGATTACAGAGAGATTAGAAGATTGGGCTAAATCTTCAGAAATTGCATTTAAAAGCTGTCTGTGGGGGGCTCCTTAGCCCAGGTAGCAAATATCTATGCATGAATTGTAAGGCTCGGCCCAATGGGTCCTCTTGTGATACTCAGTGTTGACAGCCTAGCCTCAGTCTCTACTCCTTGGGAAATTTTCTCCCTTGGATGAGAAAAATGAGTCTACTTGTTCTGACCTTCATTTTCTATTCCTTCAGGAAACTAATAAAATTTTTCTTTAGCATTTAATGGAGATGTAGTTATTAGTACTATTTAATTATGTAATTAGATGTAGTTATTAGTTCTTTAAATATTTCTCATCATATTTTCTTGTTTACCTCATATTTCACTCAACTTTAATGATACAGCAAACTGAGCTTTATCATCTTAAGTACAAAATTATGAAATGATTTTCTTCTTCGAATATCAATCTGTGTCTTTAATGGATGTTAAGTGATCAGAATCATCAAGGGTTCAACTCTAAAAACAGCTGATATTTTTACTGTTTTATTAACCATGTAAATTTATGACTTTCAACCCTAATGATCATGGACTAAGAGAAGGACTTTTAATTTTGTCTTTAAAATTAATACATATTTTGATGCCTTAAATAATTTTAAAAATAAAATTAGGATTTCCCTTATGAGAAAGCTGAGATTTAAAACAGTTACCTTAAAAACGATATTGGGTCTTGAAGATTCTCTGATCTTAGATTTATCTGACTGATGGCTAATCAGTCTTAACAGCTATGATTCTAGGTAGCTGTAGCTGATTATATCTCGGGTTTGCGATGAGGGATATATTGCCTAGAAGTCATATTATTGACGAACTGAAATATTAAGGTCTCCTATAATCTTATGGTTCAGTGAACAATGTAAGTGCCTTTAGGGGCTGTAGACCCAAGGAAGGTAATTATCAAAGGGTGGGATTTGGGGCTGCTGGTTGAAATCAAATCCAAATGAGACATAAGGAGCCTATCTTGTAAATAAATATTTACCAATGAGTCTTACAGGAAAATTACCATTGTATTCTAAAGCTCCAATACATTAACCTGTGAACTAAACTTTTATTTGAGATATATCATTGCCATATAATTTAGCTGTTTTCTTTGCATTAGTATTTGTCAGTTCATGGACGGACCCATGCTACCTTCTTCCTCCTTTTCACTCAATACTGAGCCTCAAGCTGACAAAGATACCAGGTAGCCCCAGTGCCAGTCTTCTGGAAGAGGCAGGTTATTAGTGATGGATGCCCTAAACATGCAGATCATTCTGTCCTGCCACCTTATTCCAGAAGCTAAAGTGTTTCTTCTTATGTTACAGTAATGCTGAAGACTACTCAGTACCTTTAATTTATTGCATTTCAATATAAAAATTTTCTGCTGGAGGAAATAATTTTTTTTAAATTAGAGAAAGCTAATGTGCTATAAAAAAATTCTTGCTTACCCACTCAGATATGGCTAGTTCTAAGTCCCCATGTCCTCAGTCATTCATAAAGGTGGTACCATTATTAAATTGAAACAGCTGTATATTTTAGATCAAGGGTCTACTTCTAGCTCTTCACTGAGCCATTGTATGACGGTCAAAGTAGGGAGTCAGTTTAGACGCAAAACGAGTTTTCCCACCAACTCCTTTTACTCAACTCTGTCTTTACGACAAAAATTCAACCAGTAGATGGCACTATTTCAGTGAGAAGAGTACACTTTGCCATAAAAATACACAATTAATTGTTGAATTTGAAAATGAGTGGAATCCTTCACATTTTATTGTGAGTCTCCCCCAATTGATTTGTATTCACATACCACAAAGAGTCATAAAATCAACACAGATTTCCTCATTCAAGGATGGACAGATACTTGCTTCTGGAACTTAGCGTGTTTTTCAAATAATGGTATAAGGAAAGACATGATAAATTTAAAAGTATTAATTTGAGGACTTTGTTGTCAGCCTTTAAAATGTCAAATATAGGTATATGTATATATAGACATACAAATTTATATTTTTTAAAATATAATTCAGTCATATGATACAGTGTGAAAATTGTTCCCCCAGTCCTTCAGCCAAATGCAGTAAGTATACATTCTGAAGATCTTTTCTTCTCCCAACATATAAATAGTGGTAGATTTAACATGAAAAGTAAAAATTACAAAGATTTAGCTATTTTCAGAAGCAAGACATTCATCTCTGTGGACAATAAATGGAACTGAAACACAAAGTGATAAATGAAGTCGGACTTGCAGGCCTGCCAGCCTTTGGGGCCAGAAACAAGCTGATGCTGCCAGGAAACTTTGATCCTTTTGGATAATGGAAACTAAATGTACCTCTTGTGGGATAAGGGACAGAACCCTGTTCTCTGCCTGAAATCAAAGACTCCCATTCAGGTGGAAGAAAGCTCAGAAAAGCTGGGGCTTGCCCCTACAGCTGTGGTCTGAGAAGAAGGAAGGAAAAAGCCTCCCAGTCAAGATCTGAGCCGAGGTGTCTACCGCCTCAGTGGCTGGTCTGAGATATTGTCAACATCACTGTGCACAGTGGCTCAAAATCACCAGTATTGTGCTGGTTGCCAAGTACAAGCCATTGTAATACTTGTAGGCTGGAGAGGTGTGGTTGAAATGGAAATTTTGGTCGACATTAGCCTACAAATCAGTGTTCTTGACGACGTGAGGAAAAATTAAGAAAGAAAGCCAACACGCTAAACAATTTAAACAATGAAACATTCTATTTTAGTTTTGGAAGAAAAGAAAAGTAGGATTCAAAATTATAGTAATTAAATATTTCCAAATTTTAATAAAGATATAAGTTGTAATCTTGGCAATTAACTTTGAAGGCTCAGCAGG
>NW_006775603.1:682551-695157 GCF_000442215.2 Lipotes vexillifer
GGGAGACACACTAGTGAAACTTCAGAATGTCAAAAATAAAGGCAAAAACCTTGAAATCTACCAGAGAAGACAGATCCCCACGAAAGAACCACAGTTAGACTAAAGGTAGACTTCACAAGAGCAACAAAGCATGCCAGAGGACAATGATAACTTACCATTAAAGTGCTGAGGTTAAATATTTCCACCTAGGATATATTCAACAGAGAAGGGAAAATGTATTTTCACACACACAGATAGTAAAAGAATTTGCTATCCATATTTTTCTAGAAAGAATTACTCAAAGGTATACTGTAGCAAGAAGATTAAATCCAGAGAAAAAGAATAGGGAGCATGAAAAAATAGTAAGCCTGAAAACTGGTAAAATACATTGGCAAATTTAACTATTAATTGTGAAATAAAAGAATAACCAATCTAGGAGCTAAAAGAGATGAAACTAGAGTGCTTGTCAATAGTAGCAGATGGGTTGGGTGGGAGGAGGGAGGTAAAGCCAAGATCCTTGCTTGATTTAGGAGGAAGATAAGGAATAATTTTTTATATCATAGGAAAAAAATATACAGTCAAAACATAAAGAAGGGAAACCAAAATGCAGGAAGTGAATGAAGGGCTTCAAGTTATGTCTTAACCTTTTACACATAAAAAGACAAAATATATGAAGTAAATATGCCAGAATATTAACATTTATTGAATGTGGTGGTAGATACATAGGTATAATATTTTTTATGTTATTCTCTGTACTTTTCTGAATGGTGGAAATATTGCAAAATGTAAAATAATACCAAGGGAAAAGAAAAAGAAAAAAATGTATCATCACACTGTAAATTCATCAGTTCTTCCCCTTCTCAGTCCCTGCTACTGAAGTTTAAGGGATATGAAGCATTTTCCTAGAGCTAATATATTGGAGATCCCTGAAAAAATAGGTTTCCTTAAAGAAATCAAACAAAAAGAAATAAAAACGAAAGATAAAACCTGCTCAATTTATGTGGTATATTACCTGCTTCTTTTCACTTTTTTTTTTTTTTTTTTTTTGCGCTAAATGCTTTAGAAATGCTTGGATCTCTCTCCAAGCAGGTTTGAGCCTTTTTTTTTTTTTTTTTTTTGCGGTACGCGGGCCTCTCACTGTTGTGGCCTCTGCCGTTGTGGAGCACAGGTTCCGGACGCTTAGGCTCAGCGGCCATGGCTTACAGGCCCAGCCGCTCCGCGGCATGTGGGATCTTCCCGGACCGGGGCACAGAACCCGTGTCCCCTGCATCGGCAGGCTTACATGGATACACATGACTAGTTTGGAACATAAATAAACTTAAACCTGGGCATATTAAAAGATATTAAGGGATTATTTTTCATAGGAGATATTGTCCAATACCATGCCACCTCTATTTCTGATATAAATGAGATTATTAAAATTTTAGCTTGCATAAAACCAATTAATAATTCTCTTATGGAGGGAAAAAATATCTTATTTTCAGAAGCAGTCACAAATTATACTTGGGTCCTAGACAAAGTAAAAACAAAACTACAGAAAAGCTTTGAATACCAACATGGTTTGAAAGGCCTAATGGGAAAAAATATTCAGTGCAAACCTGGATAAAAAAAAAAATAGATTAAAAACCATCAGTGGCCTGACTCAAAATGATAGATTGACAATTCCATTCATGTAATAAAAAGGAAATATGAAGCATAAACCTGTAAAACAAGAATGGATTTTGATAATAGGCCAGAATCATGAAAGAAACCTAGAAGACAGAAACTCAATGGGATCAGATGTTGGAGTAAGGATAGAGAAAATTATGACCAGAATATAGGCAGAGATGTAGTTTTGGATGGGAAAAGGCAGTTCGTCCCATAATGCTCAGAGAAATCCCATGTCCAGAGTACACAAAAACACAAAGTGGGAAGGACCTCTAGAACAGTAATCAGGATCATTCAGTAAAGGCTGCATTCAAACAGACCCTGCGGTCAGGACTTTTTCCTGCTCATGATGCTCACGAATATGGAGTGACTAACAGTGCAGATGATAGGTTCCCTTTGTAAGTCAGTGTGTTCCAGAAGGAGAGAGCAGAGAGAATGGAGGGAATAAATTAAAGAACAACATTTCCAGAAGTAAGAAAACATATCTCTTTAGATTTACAGGGTCTACCTAGTGTCAAATAGGATCAATAAAAGAAGAGTCATACTTAGACATAGCCTAGAGAAGTTTTAGAACCATAATGTATTCGCTTCCTAGGGCTATTGTAACAAAGTACAGTGTGGCTTAAAGAACAGAAGTCTATTCTCTCATATTTCTGAAGGCTGGAAGTCTTAAATCAAGGTGCTGGTCAGGCCATGTTCTCTTTGGAGGCTCTAGGAGAGGATCTTTCCTTACCTTTTCCCTGTGTCTGATGATTGCTGACAATGCTTCATGTTTCTTGGCTTGTAGATACATCACTCCAATCTCTGCCTCTGTTATCACATGGCATTCTTCCTGTGTGTGTTTATGTCCAAATTTCCCTCTTATAAAGAAATCTGTCATTGGATTAATGCCCACCCTACACTAATATGAGCTCATTTTAACTTGATAACATCTGCAGAGACTCTATTTCCAAATAAGGTCACATTCACAAGTGCCAGGAGTTAGGACTTGAATATATCTTTTTGGGGAACACAATTCAACCCGCAACACATAAAAACAATTAAAAAAAAATGAAAATCCTCCAGAATGATCATCATCACCAACAAAATGACAGGTTACTTATAAAGGAATAAAAATAAAATTGACAATCATCTACTCATCAACAACACTGTATGGGAGAATAAAATGAAGTAATGTCTTCAAAGTATTGAAAAGATATAGTTTGAACCTAAAATACTATACCCCCAATAACTATCATTCAAATTGAGGACAAAATAAAGAGTTTTTGCAGTCAGGTAAGTCTTCTAAAAGTTAGCCCCATGATCTTGAGCACCATATTATCCTATTCAAATAAAATTGTGGTTTCACTTCTGCCATAAATAAGATTTTGTGCTATAACTTAAGAAATATCCCTGCATTAAAAAAAGCAAAATTTTTGATTTATTCAACTGTATTTGTCATATTATGACCCATTTACTTCCAGTCATCCCAGCAAAATGGGCATTCTTGTCCTTGGAAACTCTATTTAAACCAAGTTAATTTAGGGGACTTCCCTCGTGGTCCAGTGGTTAAGACTCCACGTTCCCAATGCAGGGGGCCCGGGTTCAATCCCTGGTCAGGGAACTAGATCCCGCATGCCGCAACTAAAAGAGCCTGCATGCTACAGCTAAGACCTCATGTAGCCAGATAAGTAAATAAATATTAAAAACAAAACAAAATAAACCAAGTTAATTTATATTGAGTTAATATATCTTAATAATACTTTAATACTAAAGTGTAGTAAGAATAGAAATAATGATGTGAACAAAGTTCAGTAGGTGGACAAAAATAGGAATGACTAACTATGTGTGGAAATCAAGGAAGAGCCATAATTTTCTGAGCATTTACTGAGTTCTAGGAAAAATAATACAATGATGGTAAAAAAAAAAAACTTATCAGAAAACCCTGAAAATATATAAAAATTATAAAGTATACCATAGTGTTCCTCACAATGAGCAAAAACTGCCATTGATAAAAACCAGGAACTGGAAATTGTCATTTCCTTCAATTCATTGTTAGAACCAATTTATCATGAAGACTGGCCTGTCAACTGTTTACGTGAAAGCACTTCATGTATGTTAATGTTAAGAGGTAAACGTTTTTACCCATTTTACAGATGGGGTAACTGAGGCCCAGAGACACTAATTACCTTTCTCTAAAGACTATAATTATAGCACGTGGAAGGCCTGGAACTAAACTCTGCGTTATTCTTTTTGTGTCTGTGAGAGGATAGCGATGGGAAGAGCGCAGGCAGGTGATGTTGCTCTCAGTTGATGATCCTGGAGAAAGATGTGGGAATTATGGGAGAGGAGCTCCCTGAGAGTGACAATCAGACTGGACCAAACGGAATATGGCGAGCAGACCATCAGTAGAGTCGACTGAAGAAAAATGCACAATGTGAGAGTTGTGGGTTGTCTTATTTGGGGCAAAATGAGGACTGTAGCCCGGGAGACAGCCTCTCAGATAGCTGTGAGGAACTGCTCTGAAGAGGTAGGGAGAAAGTCAGGATTATATACGATTTTAGTCAAGGAGGGATGGGTGCCATCAGGCACACATTTTGGCAGTAGGTTGCTGCTAGTCACGAGAAGCAGATGTCACTGTTAGTGATTTTAGTGCTCTGCTACATACGATAAGATGCAAGGATTTGGGCTCCGAAAGTATTCTGCAGAAAATACCTACCCGAAAGCCTACTTTGCCAGTTTTTTCCAGAGCACAGAGTGCTTCATTCCTGATCTCCACCCGGAACTCCTTTCAGGGAGTGTTGAAGGTCAGCGACTGCAGTGGCTAGTGACTTAATCCTTGTAGAGGCAGATGGCAAGTGACAATTTTTCGTTGGCAGTAGAAAAGGTCTGGGGAGAAGCTACCGATCTGGGGTATAAAAGAGATAGAAATAGGATGCGCATTGTCTGTGAGAAAGGAGTTGAGCCTCTAATAAAAGTATTTGATATGTGAAAGAGAAGGCTGGTGGGAAGGCAGGTAAATGGCAGAGAAGGGTGACCAGGGGCAGACACAGAAATGTAGCTTTGCAGACATCGATAACTTTGCCTAAGATTTGTGTTTCCTGTGGTCACCTGGGTAGGGACCAAGCAATGCCATACTTAAAGAAACTTTGTCATGTTCAGCTGTGAATGCAGGTAGCTCTGCTTAGAACCAGACATTACTATCAAGGCCGTATTTTTCCAGGAGTTGCAACTGCTTGAGAACATTATATTAAGCCAGGAGTCATTAAGTGTTGTGGGGTAGCCTGGGTGATCTAAAGGGGGACTTCCTGTAGGGCAGAGAATGGGAGACCTCTGTAGAGGAAGCAGAGGACAGGATGAGAAGGGCCGGCAGACAGGTCAGTGGGGTTTCCCTCTCCCTTATGCACCTTGGTACATCAGCAGATCATTTGGTCAGAAATAAAAGTTGCTTGGAACATCCTTCCACATGAATTTAGGTGGAAGGCCTATAGGCAAAGGAGGGATTCCGGCCTCCAGTGAACCTGGAGTCTTCATCTAAAAATTCATCTGCTCTGAGATCAGATTTGAAATACTAATAAACCAATTTCTCCTGAGATCCTTATATCTCCTATTATTGATATATAATCTAATTTTCTTAATTTTTTTCTTCTTTCAGACAAAAGCCAGCTACAATGGTGAGATGGGAAAAAATTGGTTTGGGCTTGTTTTTCCCAATTCTTGTAACTTTCTTTCTCAGATCCACTCCCCCAAGTGCCTAGAATACTCATGCTGTCGCTCCCAAGTATACCTCACCTCCTGTCATCACAATTACTTGTCCCTTGTTCATTCCCTTACTAATCCCATTGGGGGAAACCCTTACCTTACCTGTGGATGATAAAGGTATTATACCTAGCAGGGATGTTTGTATTTTAACTAAAGATACTAATACCTGAAATCCTTATGATGTGCAAATAAATATTTAAAAGTGGAATTTCAGGTACCCAGGTAGGCTATGTATCAAAGAGATTTGCAAAATTGAAAAAAAAAATTTTCTTGTGTGATATTTTTAATCTATAAAAACTGAGAGAAAGAGACCAACATTTCTTTTTAGTCCCTATGGGAACTAACACTATGCTGATCTGCATTATGGAATATTGGGAAGATGCATTTCCTCCAGATGCATGCCTAATTCTATTACAAAGGATTACTACAAAGCTACACACCTCATCTGTGCAGAAGACGAGCTCTAGCTACTGCTATCAGCTACATAATGCAAATAATGCCAACAACTAATTTTATCACCCTCTACCTACAGGTCAAAGAAGCCATATGAAATGCTATTACAGTTTTCAGGAGAGACATGAGAACACAATTCAACAGACTGTATAGCTTTCCTTCTTTACACTGGAATAACTTTTCTTTACTTTGGAAGGAAGTCCAGAAAGGTGATAGCTGTGACAACTCACCCGGTAAATTAAAATAGCCATCTGTTTAAAAAAAAAAAAAAAAAGAAAAGAAAAGCATTTTTCAAAGGATCAGCAGACAGAAGTATAACAAGCACAGCTAGGATTGGTATTTTTAGTAATTGTCATTCTTATTGGAATAATTCCTTTCTGTCACTCTTCAAAGCACAGTACATTTCATTTTTTTTATAAGCATATACATTCTTATTGAACTTTTCAAACAACATGACCCATTTCTATCCAATTGCTTCCCTTCTCCATTCTCAAACTAACCTCTGATGACTTCACCATTGGTAGCAATTTAAAGAAATTCCCTGATTGACATTCTCCATACCAAAATGGTAATTTCTCAATGACAGATGGTATCTAGCCTAATATCAATTATTAATTGGGGAATTTTTTTCTTGTAACAAAAGTTCGGCCACATCAACTAGTTACTGAGCTTCTACCATGTGTTCACATTTGGATGAAAAGCTATAAAATGAAAGAAACTAATCGTTTCTGAGTGTCTACTATGGCTTTAACACTTAAAAATAAATCACCTCACTTGAAATTCAGAGAAGTTAAGCCAGCTTCCCAAAGTCATAAAGATATATAGCCTTGAAGTAATAGATTCAAGATCAATTTCAAATCTGTATAATTTGAAGACTGAGAAAAGACCCATCATAACATGCTACCTGCAGGCATAGAGAGATCTCTCAAAGTACAGAAAGCTAGGGGCAAGACTACAGAGCAGAGAGAATGCCTAGGTAATCCAAAACACGTCAGATGAACGGGTGAGAGAGCGAGGATATCCCAATTGCCAATAATTCTGTGACAGGAAATGTGGTGGACCTGGCTCTTCTTGAAGCAGGGAGAAGAGACTTCCTATAGATTTATATACTGGGGCTGGAGGTATGGAGTTTGTAGCTGGAAGAATGGTTTCAGTGTTGGGTATGAAGTGCTCTGGACATCAAAGACAAGCCAGGAGGGAACAATGCTGTCACTGAGTCTCTGGGATGCCCCTCGCCACCCTTTCTTCCCAGGATAACAACCCTAGGCTCAAGGTTATGTCTAACTTCCAGCATCATAGAGTAACCAGTGAGGTTGATTCTTTGGACATTAGAAGAGCAGCACCCTCTCCCTGAGGCTACAGGTTGGGGGGGCTGTTTCTGAGCAGAGCATGTGGGTGGCATAAATCATTCAACTCCCCCGTCATTATCCATATGCATGGAGGAAGTGGATGTCTATCTAGAAGAGGAGAAGTAAAAACGCTGTATCTGTGAACTGCTCTGACACAGGTGGCGAGGGCCTTGGGTGGCGTGGAGTGGCCATAGCTTAATGTAACTCTGGGGAGGAGAGACACCTTCACATTTCCCTTAGCCACTGAGAAACTACTGCTAGACGAGCCACAGTAGTGTATGCCTCAGTCATTGTGGCTGATTGGTCAACCACCCTCATCCCACAGCAACATCACACAGCCTTCAGAACAAAAACAGAAACCAGCAAGGAACCCTTCCCTCCAGGTAAAGGGCCGATCAGATAGCTACTGTTCTCTTAGTGGGATGATACTAATAAGGTCAAATACCTTGCAAAAAGTCAATGCCAGATCCTGGTATTTATTAGGAAGTTGTAGACAAGACAGATGAGACATCACTCTTGTTGATGGGAGGGTTAGAGTCAATTAGTTTTTATTTATTAAAAATAACATTTTTGTATCCTAAGCTGATGGGTAGAACATATCAGTTATAGTATGTACCTTCCTCTAGCATCAGTCCGTCAGTTTTTCTATTCAGATACTCTAGAAATCTGACTAGAATAGTAGCTTTCAAATATTTATGAACTTGAACTTAAAATAAGAAATATATCTTACATTGTGGAACAGAAAACATATACATACATGTAAAATGGAAATGAAAGCTTCACAAAACAATACTTTCCTTGATCGCGTGCAGTGTGCTTTAATAGTTTATTTTAAAAAAATATTTGTTAAATAGATTGGAACCTGCAGTTAGAAGATCACTGGCTTAGATTAGACCATCAAAGAGAAACTAAAACTGGCTGGCTATGCTTTGACTGAAAGAATGAACATGTACCGGTTCCATGGAATCACCCCGTTTGCAAAGTGTTCATATACATCTTTATAATATACCATTTTAGAATTTTTTGGAACAATTCTAAATTATTATAAGCATAATAAAATTAATAGTTCCTCTTTTAAACATCTAATCTCTAGCCCCTTTCTACCTTCCTACATATATCCCATTCATGTATTTCTTCAAATTTCACTAACTCTTGTTCTATGATAATGTCTTAGGCTTCTTTAATGCCTTATTTTATCTATGTATTTTGTCTATGTATCTAGACTTGATCTCATTCAAAAAAGTTAGTTGCTCAGATAAAATTCCTTTTCTTTTAATAGACTTCCTTTTTTAGAGCAGTTTTAGGATGACAGCAAAATTGAGAGGAAGGTAAAGAGGTTCTCATATATACCCTGTCCTCACACATGCTTAGCCTTCCCCATTATCAAAATTGCCTCACCAGATGCCACATTTGTTAAAACTGATGAACCTACATTGGCACGTCAGTATCATCCAAAGTCCATAGTTTACATTAGAGTTTACTCTTGGTGCTGTACATTCTATAAGTTGGGGCAAATCTATAATGTCGTGTATCTACCGCTGTAGAATCATACAGAGTAGTTTCATTTCCCTAATGATCCTCTGTTCTTTGCCTACTCATCCCTTGCTCCCCAGCTGGCAATCTCCATAGTTTTACCTTTTCTAGAATATCATATAGTATGTAGCCTTGTCTTTCACTTAGTAATATGTGCTTAATATTCCTCCATGTTTTTTCATGACTTAATAACTCATTTATTTTTTAGTACTGAATAATATCCCACGTACTGCAGTTTATTTATCCATTCACCTACTGAAGAGCATCATAGTTGCTTCAAAGTTTTGGCAATTATGAAAAAAGTTGCTATAAATGTCTGTGTGCAGGTTTTTGTGTGGACATGTTTTCAACTCCTTTGCATAAACACGAAGGAATATAATTGCTGGACCATATGGTAAAAGCATGTTTAGTTTTGTAAGAAACCACCAAACTGTCTTCCAAAATGGCTGTACCAATTTGCATTCCCATTGGCAATGAATAATAACACCCCTTGCTCCATCTCCTTGACGGCATTTGGTGTTGTCAGTGCTCAAGATTTTCTCTGTTCTAATATGCTTATCTCATTTTAATTTGCATTTCCTTGATGGCATATGATGTGGAGCATCTTTTCAGATACTTATTTGCCATCTATCTATCTTCTTTGGTGAGGTGTCTATTAAGGTCTTTGGCCCATTTTAAAATTTATTTGTTGTTTGTTTTCTTATTGTTGAGCTTTAAGGATTCTGTATTTTGGATAACATTGTTTTACTAGATATGTTTTTTGCAAATACTTCCTCCCAGTCTGTGGTTTGTCTTTTTCTTTTCTTTTTAAAGGGCTTTTTAAAATAATTATTTATTTTGACTACGTTGGGTCTTCGTTGCTGCGTGCGGGCTTTCTCTAGTTGCAGAGAGCGGGGGCTACTCTTCGTTGTGGTGCACGGGCTTCTCATTGCGGTGGCTTCTCTTGTTGTGGAGCACGGGCTCTAGGCGCGCAGGCTTCAGTAGTTGTGGCACCCAGACCAGGGCTCGAACCCATGTCCCCTACATTGGCAGGTGGATTCTTAACCACTGCGCCACCGAGGAAGTCCTCTATTAATTTTCCTGACATTTTTGCAGAGCAGAAAGTTATAATTTGAATGAAGTCCAGCTTATTGATTCTTCCTTTCATGGATCATGATAAATCATTGCAAAGTTCAAGGTCATTTAGATTTTTTCCTGTTATCTTCTAGGAGTTTTACACTTTTGCATTTTACACTTAGGTCTATGACCCATTTTTAGTTAATTTTTTGTGAAGGGTCTAATGTCTGTATCTAGATTCACTCTTTTGCATGTGGATTTCTAGTTGTTGCAACACCATTAGTTGAAAACTCTGTTTGCTCCATTGTTTTGCCTTTGTTCCTTTGTCAAGGAGCACAGAACCACTATATGTGGTTCTATTCCTAGGATCTCTATTCTGTTCTGCTGATCTATTTGCCTTTTCTTTTGCCAATACCACCCTGTCTTGATTACTGTAGGGTTACAGTAAGTCTTAAATGGGTATTGTCAGTCCTCCAATTTTGCTCTCCTTCAGCATTGTATTAGCTATTCTGGTTTTTACCTCTTCATATAAACTTTAAAATCAGTTTGTCAGTATTCAAAAAATAATATGCTAGGATTTTTATTAGGAATGCAGTGAATCTATAGATCACGTTGGGAAGAACTGATATCTTGGTAATATTGTCTTTCTAGCCATGAACACAAAGTGTATTTCTGTTTTTTAGTTCTATGAATTTGTTCATCAGAGTTTTATAGTTTTCCTCATGTAGATCTTGTACTTATTTTGTTAGATTTATACCTACATATTTCATTTTGGAGGTACTAATGTAAATGGTATTGCATTTTTAATTTCAAATTTTGCTTGTCCATTGCTGGTATATAGGAAATTAATTGCCTTTTGCATATTAACTATTTGTCTTGCAAACTTGCTATAATCACTTAGTTCCAGGAGGTTTTTTTGGTCATTTCTTTCCAGTTTTTCACAGAGATGATCATGTCATCTGCAAACAAAGACAGTTTAATTTCTTCTTTCCTAATCTGTATACATTTTCTTTTATTTCTTTCTCTTCTCTCCTCCCCTCTCCTTTCCTCTCCTTTTCTTGTCATATTGCGTTAGCCAGGATATTCAGTAAAATGTTAAAAAGCAGCAGTGACAGCTCGGTTTTGTTCCTGATCTTTGTGGGAAAGCTTCGAGTTTTCAACCATTAAGTATAATGTTAGCTATTGGGCTTTTTTGTAGATCTTCTTTTTCAAGTTGAGGATGTTTTCTTCTATTCCTAGTTTATTGAGGGTTTTAAAAATCATGGATGGATGTTGACTTTTGTCAAATGCTTTGTCTGCATCTATTGATATATGATTCTTCTTCTTTGACTTATTGATATAATAGACTACATTAATTGATTTTCCAGTGTTGAATCAGGCCTACATACCTGGAATAAATTCCACTTGGTCATGATGTATACATTTTTTTATATATTGTTGCACCCAATTTGCTAATATTTTGTTGAGGACTTTTGCTTATGTTAGTCTGTAGTTTTCCTTTTCTTGTAATCTCTTTGTCTGCTTTTGGTATTAGGGTAATACTGACTTCATAGTGTGAGTTAAGAAGTATTCCCTTCTTGTCTATTGATATTTACTGAAAGAGACTGTAGAGAATTGATAAGACTTATTCCTTAAATGTTTGGTAGAATTCACCAGTGAACCCATCTGGGCCTGGTTCTGTCTGTTTTGGAATATTATTAATGATTGATTTAATTCCTTTACTAGATATAGGCCTATTCAGATTGTCTGTTTCTTCTTGTGTGAGTTTGTCAGATTGTGTCTTTCAAGAAAGTTATACATTTCTTCTGGATTATCAAATTTGTGGGTACAGAGTTGTTCATAGAATTTTTTGAATTATCCTTTTAAGGTCCATGGGATCTGTAGTGAAGTCCCCTTTTTCACTTCTGATATTAATAACTTGTGTTCTTTTTCTTTTTTTCTTAGCTCAGCTAGAAGCTTATCAGTATTATTGATCTTTTCAAAAAACCATTTTTTGGCTTAATTAAATCTCTCAATTTCCTACTTTCAATTTTATTGATTTCTGCTCTAATTTTTATTATTCCCTTTATTATGCTTACTTTGGATTAAATTTGCTCTTTTTTCCTAAGTTAGAAGCTTATGATTGATTTTTCTAACATATGCATTCAATGCTGTGATATTTGTCCCTCTGTGTACTGCTTTTGCTGCATCACACAAAATTTGATGTTGTGTTATCATTTTCATTTAGTTCAAGATAATTTTTAATTTCTCTTCAAAGTTTTCTGACTCAAGTGTTATTTAGAAGTGTGTTCTTAATATCTAGGTATTTGGGGATTTTCCTGCTATATTTCTGTTATCATTTTCTAGTTCAATTCCATTGTGGTTTGAGAAAAAGACATTGTATGACTCCTGTAATTTTCCATTTGTTAAGGTTTATTTTATCACACAGAAAGTGGCCTATCTTGGTGAATATTTCATGTGATCTTTAGAAGAATGTGGGTGCTGCTGTTGTTCAATGAAACAGTTTATAGGTGTCCATTATATTCATTGATAAATGGTGTTGCTGAGTTCAACTATGTTCTTACTGATTTTCTACCTTCTGGACATATTCATTTCTAATAGAGGAATGCTGAAGTCTCCAACTATAATAGTGGATTTATGTGTTTCTCCTTGCAGTTATATCAGGTTTTGTCTCATATGTTTCGAAGCTCTGTTGTTAAATGTGTACATGTTAAGGATTGTAAAAGCTTCTTGAAAATTGGACCCTTTAGCATTATGTAATGACCCTCTTCATCCCTGAAAACTTTTTGATAATTGTTAGCATGATATATCATTCATTTACTGTTTTTTTTTTTTTTTTTTTTTTTTG